>NC_092816.1:129923199-130223199 GCF_023375885.2 Dermacentor andersoni
ACGACCTCTAACTCTGAAATCAGCTTGAAATAAGTTGTAGAACACTCGGTTAGAACGGATGCTCCTAAACCCGAGCAGCTGGATGAGCTAAAGGGCTGCTAGGGGAATATCTCGATAGATTCAGCAATCGGCCACGTAGAACCGAACTAATAACGCATGAAATAGAGCTGACATCAACCGAACCCGCAGGATGAAAGCCTTACAGGGTGTCTCCACGACAGAGATAAAGTATGGAGGCGGAGATACAGCGCATGCTAGAGTTGGGAGCTACTGAGCCCACTGAAAGTGACTACACGTCATCGCTAATACTGATGGAAATCCCTAATAAGGACCCGCGTCCGTGTGTTGACTACATGAAGGTAAATGTCAGAACCAGGGATCAGTTGTAGCCGATACCCAACAATAAGTAGCCAATCTAAAGAGTCAACGCTGATAAATATATTTGGGCTCCAGATTTCGTGCGGGGCTACGGGCAAGATCCCCTTTCAGAACGTGCCAGCCGCTAGACCGCATTTATCTCACCTGTGGGCACGTTTCGCCCTAAAAAAAATAATAACTTACGGAGTTTTACGTGCCAAAACCACGACCTAATTATGAGGTACGCCATAGCAGGGGACTGCGGAAGCTTGGATTACTTCGGTTCTTCAACGTGCACCTAAATATAAGTACACGGATGTTTCCGCATTTCGCCCCCATCGAAATGCGTCCACCGTGGCCGGTATTTGATACCGGGACATCGTGCTTAGCAGCCCAAAACCATAACCACTAAGCCACCACGGTGGGTCTTTTCGCGATCTCCTCATCAGCTTCGGACTGAACAACACACTATTTAGCTTCTCTAAGTGGATGTATATTGTGGTAAAAGACTTGCAGGAGTTCGCATTGTCATATATTGATGATGTCGCTGTGTTTTCTGGCAGCTGGAAATAGCACGTATCGCACCTCAGCCTGATGCTCTCGCGATTGACGAAAGCAGGCTTAACGATGAAAGTGGGAAAGTGTAAGTATGGCTGCTCGCAGGTTAATTATGGGAGCCCTGTTGTCGACCAGGGCACGAGACGGCCGGCCTTGCTGAAAACAGCTACGATTGGGGATTTTTTTACAGCCGCGCGCGAAAATAGGCGTTCGTTCGTTTATGGGACATGTTGTGTACTCTCAATGGTCCATTCCGAATTACTCGCAACTAGCAAGTTCATTAGCGGACGCACTCCGAAAGGGAGCACCGAGTAAGGTGCACTGCGTAAGAACAAAGACAACACTTTCCAAGGTTTGAAAACCTTATTAGTTTCTCGTCCTGTGCTTCGCGCGCCAGGGTATACAAAGAAATTCATAGTTCACTGCGGCGGAAGCGACACTGGAATGGGCGTGGTACTTACTTAGGTCGGTGACGATAATGAGGAACATCCTATTCTCTATGCCATCCGTAAACTAGCTAGCTGTAAGACAGGAAGCCTCTAGCGCTTCAGAGAAGCGATGTGCCTGTTTGGTTTGGGCAGCCCAGAAGTTGTGGTGTTACTTGAACCGAGCGAGATTCATCTTCGAGACCGATCATTGCCCTCTGACGTGGATTAATCAAATGCCACAAAAAATGGCCGCTTGCTCCGATGGAGCCTCACTCTCCAACAGTACTTCTCTATTAGATATGAGAAGGTAAAGTTGCACAGCAATGCGGATGGCTTGAGCAGGCTGCTTTGAAATTCGTTCTACGTTTAGGGACCCGGTATAAATTTCGTTGAAGTTTTTTTTTTATTTTATTAAGCCCAGACGACCCCCTTTTATTTATCCGGGGCTCCATCCATCATGGCTAACTTTGTCGGCACAAAATTCCTTCCAAATTTGCATACCAAAATGCTGTATTTGTTGTTTTTACACTTATGTTTACTTTGATCGAGTTAACGGCAAAGTGTCGCAGAAAATCCGGTGTTGGAATCGGCGGTGTTGTACCGTAAAAAAAAAATCATTCCAAACCACGCTTCAAAGACGTTACTAAACTAACTGAATTTCTCAAAGTAAACTGCTAGAACCAATTCGTAAAAGTACGACTTACACAGAACAGACGGACACAATAGCATCGGATGGCAATTTCAATATACGAGACAACATTATTCTTTTGCGGGGAAACTTAAACACAAACCCATTTGCTAGCTCTGGTTTGATGTCTCAGAGGCAGCGGACGCTAGATGTGGATACAAGGGTGGCCTTTGAGCGGGTTGTTTTTACCTTGAAGCTCGTTAGAGAGATAAACTAATGCGTACGTCAATATCCTAAGTATTAACGAAGTAATTACGCGAAATAAATAGAGATTGTAATACTTCGATCTACTTGAACAATCGGATGCGTCAGTATAGCATAAAAATTCAGTTTTGGAGGAAAGGAAAGGCGAAGTAGCCGTCTCGCTTCTCAGTGGACACCTCAACCATGCCGTGAGGGAAGAAAGGCCTGTGCGCGTGTCATTGATACAGAAGCTGAAGGCTTCAATTGTTTGCAGAAGCCGCTAGGAGGAGCGATGACGTCAGCGCTAGGGCGTAATGCGCCGGAGCGTGCGATCGTAGTAAATACGTAGTTATGTGACTCAATACCCCGGCAAGAAAATTAAATCGCGGCGCGAACTGGCCCAATAATGTTATCGCGTTCATTCCATTATTAATTGCGAAACTTAAGCGTCCTCCAACTTTTTTCTTTTGTTTAACCCTACGAATCATCTTCTAATACTCTTTTATAAAGATTGCATGCGTTAACTTGACCAATTATGCATTTGTTTTGGAGATAAGAGGCGCGTCACGAGAAGAGAATTCGCTGTGGTACTCGCCAAAGAATCCGTACGCATTCATATTGATGATGAGTATGATGAGTAATGAGTAACGATGACGATGAGTAAAACTGACCGGCGATATGGCATGGGTGTAAAGTAAATGCAGGCATTAGTCGGCACTGAGAAGCATTCTTTGCTTGCCTACTTAAGCTCGTCCTTCGTTTTCTTGAGGCGTCGATGTCGATCACGCTTCACAGTGATATTGCTTTGGGGTTCATTACTACGTCTGTGAGAACGCTTACTTAGAGGAAGTGTCATGTGGACACTATTTGTAGAGGCATGTACCAGAGGTTGATATAGGAAGGAGTTCATAAATTTCGGGCACTGACCGCTGTTCCTAGGCAGAAAAAAAGCATTACAGCAAATTATTATAATTCTGGTCCATTGCTCACTAGTACAGAGGGCATTGCATTCAATATGATCAACAGTATTTGAACGAGGGATCTCGTAGGCGATATGGCCCTTGTTTTACTAGTGCTAACAGCTTCAACTCTGAATCTTCCCAGAGCACCGAACTTGTTTATGTGACTATTGAAGTTAATGTATGATAGGCACCTTACTGAGTAACATTGTAATTGGTATGCACTTCGATAAATTCGTAAAGATTGCTGTATCCTAAATGTTTTATTGAGTGTTTCATGTTCCATATCTATAATGTTAATATGAGCCTTCGAACTTGTATTGGCAGCAAACATACAATCTAACGGTGTTGCCGTTGCTTACCAATGGTATCTGGTAGTCTCGCATCAAGGATGAAGTGGGAAAACCGGCAAGGCCGATCTAAATACGTTGCAAATCTTCGGTCGAAAAGTGTTTCATAACAAATTGTCACCGGCATCAGTGAGGGAGGGTATGGGAACAGCGATTGTAGTGTGACTATGTGAGGCAACAAACATTGGGAAAGGATACTGCGTTTTTATCGCGATAGCAATTGCGTGGACAATCCAGGTGCATTTCTGCCGTCGGCGTCACCGTCACCTCTTACGAATATGCTTCATTATATTTTATATTGATGTACCGCTGCCAAAGTGTTACGGCGTGGCTTTGCATTTACCCATTTTGTGACACTAGACTACAGCCAGGAAGCAGCAACCTTTCCTGCCACACGTAAGTTTGTGGTCTCAAAGTCCTAAAACAGTCCTTGTATCAGTAGTGCCTTCTTTTTCCTATTCTGAAGTTTCATAAAGCACGTAACGCTACAGCGCCAACCTAACACAGTTAACGAACCAACGTCCAAACGGTCAAAACATGTTTTTTCAACGTTTACGATGTTGTCGCTTTCTCGTCAGGGCTTCGACACCACACCGGGACACAAACATCATCCAGCCGCTGGCCCAGCGCGCTATCGCCACTTCGAGCAACAGAACAAAGGCAGAGAGCGTTGCGTTGCACTGTGCCACTGCGGGTAATAGCAATTGCGCTTGGAGCGAAACCAGCACTGCCAAAAAGAAATAATTGTGACTAGTTCGCCAGTCAACAGAATGCCAATCCGTAGCCTGTACTTCCCATCATTCCCATTGTGGTTGAACGATCGCAGCGCCAGATTTCCATTTAGTTATACTAATATGAAACTCTATGACTACGGCGTTGACACACGAATCGCAGACGCCGTATGGACGCGCTGCCGGCGCTCGTGTGTCTTGAAAGCGATCTGCGACCGGGCCAAAGTGCGCGCCCGCGCGGGCCTTGTCTACACAGCGATCTGCGATCTTTGCAAAGTGCGCATAGTTCCGGTAGCTTCTTATGCTCTGTGCTTTTGACGTTTCGTTCGCGTTGAAGCTATAGATGCTTGACGGTCAGTTTGCTTGCTGCTGCAGTGATCCTTCACTCCAGATTATGACAGCGAGTTTCTACGCTCATGGAGCGAGATGTGATCATGTTTAACTGTGCATGCGTGACACCGTGCTGCTTAATTTAGTTAAAACACTTTGGCGGGCTAGTCGGTTTGAATCCATGATAGAATTTGTAAGCGCGACTGAACAAAGACACAGCTCTTTATGTGTGTCTGTTTCTTCCTACGTCCTTGTTGAGTGACGCTTACACATTCTAGCATTGTTAATTTAGTTAGTAAGCGAATGTTTACAAGTTTATACGGCCGCTAAAACTACTATCTTTACTTTTTACAGGTATCCACTAATTTGCTGTCACATCGGTGCTTCGCCTTTCGGGCGAAACTGCGAATTTTTCAATTAAAACGAGGCACAGTTAGATTAACTCAAGGAAAACAAAAGTTCTATTCAAATTTAGATGCGCGTGACGAGAAAAGATTGCTGTATTTTACTTTATCATTATCAATAAATACCTTTTTTCAGAGCCCATCTTAACAGACAGCGTTGACGCCGCTATCAGTTTCCTTTCAATGCATCTCTTGAAGCAATGCCTTGAAATGTGCAGAAAGGCGCACTGGTAAAGTTCACCTATTACAATTCGCCCCGCTCACAAGTTGTGTTGTTTTGCTTATCAACGTAGGCCTTGTTTTGATGGCGCTGGTAGGTCCCTCGTTCCTTAACCTATTCAGTCAAAAGTAGTGAGTTAGTCCATCAGATAATTGTTTACTTTAGCTCTTTTCGAGCGACTGCGGTGGCCGAAAGGCTTGGCGTCCGACGATGGGACCAGCACTCTAGACCTATAGGTTTCATCGGCCTCCAAAGAAAAAATATGTTCTTTGCAAGGGTACGATTTCGACACCCGTACGACTTACCTTTTACTGCGTCGTTTTCCGTGCTGAAAGCTCTGGACGCCCATCAAGTCGAATGACGTGGAATTCGAACGTGCAGCTGTAATCGCAAGCCACCAAAACAAATTTCGTGCCTTAGAGAACAAAATGACGGCACGTTATTTTTTCTTCCGCCGGGAGTGTTACCACCTCACATAGATAGCGCTAAGCCCCATGCGCTGCCGATGTTCCGCCACGTTTTGAAGGTATGGGCTCCTATGGCGGCTTCGCTACTAGGTAACCGGCATTTGAAGTACGCGCATACATACAGAACAAATGCAGACTTATTGGAAATTCGATTATAAATGCGATCACGCACATTAGCTCGATCATACATCCTTCGATCTCTGCCCTACTGAAGAGACAGCTTGACAGCTCTAAAGCAAGAGCTACATCCTAAGCTAAGAGCACTACGGGTGGTGCATATAAAATATTTCAATGGTTTTAGGCATGTGGACTCGGCAGCACAAATGGGAACTCACTTGTACTCCAAGAAGGGCTTTTCCACAAATAAAGCTTATCTCTCTCTTTCATTTCAATGCACAGAGAGAGAGCGAGTAAAAACTTTAGTGAATATAATTAAAATAAGGCACGATGGTTGAAGCCCCTATTCCAGGGCCCCGCAGGCACGAGCGGCTCGCTGGGCTTGGTCCAGAAGAGCCAACTGGCTCTCTCGAACCTCGTCCGCAAGCCATGCCTCCCACTGCCTATTCCTCATTAGTGGATGTTGGTGCAATATGGGGCTGTCTATGGGCGGAGGCCTCCTGGGCCACTCCCATGGGATGTGTTTTAGTGTGTGTGTGTCAGTGCACGCAGTTCCCGCTTTTCTGTCATTTGACTTCGTCTGCACAAGCTCAAAGGAACAGACCTCCTCGCTTTGGGAGGAGTCTCACGGCAAAAAAACGTTTTGCAGATCCGTTGCATATGATGAAATCTGATAACTCAACGCGCTGAATGAGAAAACAGCATCTTTTGCTTGCGCCGCTGAAGTAAAGCATGCTATGAAAGCGATCCGTCGCCCCGCGGTATAACATGTGCCGTAATCTACCTCAGACTTTCCAAGGCACTTATCATTCCCGCTACCGTGCCTGGAGACACCAGTACATTAGCGAGAATATGCCTGCTCCTTGAAGCATTAGCAACACTAATGCTGGGCCAGACAACTATAAACGAAGAAAACCAAATTAAGGTTAAGCGTGCATCACTCTAATTTATTAAAGCGCGTGCCTCAACAAAGCGCCCTCCGCGATTTGAAACGCCAGCAAGATAGTCAAAGCAATATTCTGCTCGCCGGGAAGGAAAAAGTCCCATTGAAGTTTTTTTGCACAAACCTTTATAGTGTCAGTCATCAACTTCTCGCAATGCCTTTGCGTCTATCGCGAAAAGATGAAATCATACGCTGCCGTCTTTCCACCACCACGATACGCATCCGTATTTTGTTTCTTTCTTTTCATTTTCGGGATAGATGTGAGAACTGCGAGGCATTCCGCGCATTCTGAGATAGGAGACCCTCTTTCTCTCCAAGCTTGATGCTTGACAGGCTGTGTCTCGGCGCGGCCGCTAGGGCGCGAGCATGTAGTTGGAGTCGCCAATTGAACACTGCTTTATTGACTGTAAAGGTGTAATTTTATTCTGGGTTGTGCACCGTACTGTTTAGCAAGAGACTGGTTTAAATTCTCATATTATCCGACATCTTTTGTACTGCGCTATGGCGTACTATTTGATGCGCTTTTACTGAGAAGCCTGCATAATCTAGGAAAAAGTTTTATACAAGACTGGAACGCAAGAAGGATAGTTTCCTAATGAATACATTTTTATTAGATGATTGTCTACTTGAGGGACAACATTTGGGATCAATATTATTATCAGCCGGATCGGTAGTCTTTTGATTAGGTGTGGAACTTCTCCTATCAAGTGTTCTTCATGATGGAAGGTTCTGCTTTGAGTGACTTTTTTACATCGAAACAGTATCAACGGAAACAGCTGAGAAAATATTTGACTGTATGTTTTATGTCCTAATAAAGAAAGAAAAAGAAAGAAAGAAAGTACATCGACCGCCGTCTGCGCGTCGCGTCAACACGAAAAAAATTTCTTCGCAATTTTCTCGCGAATGTTCTGTAGCTCTCAACCTCATGTACATACCATAGAAAAAGATCATACATAAATTGACCACTAATACGACTCTGTCATTAGGCCAAGTTTCATTTACTTGTCATAATTAGTTCACGTTACAGAATCCCCATCGGCTCTCAATACATGGCCGTCTACTGGGCCATGTAGTGGGCCCTGGTCTACATGGCCGTCTATGTTTGCAGAAAGCAACTCTAACTATTTCATTATCAAAACTATAGCGAAACTAATCATACTGAAATTGGCCGCTAAGAGGACTCTATCATTACGCTGTTTCAGTTACTTGTCGTAATTAGTTAGTTCACAGTGAAGTTGTAAGCGTTACAGAATTCCCGTCTGCTGTCAATACATGGCTGTCTACGGAGGGAGAATGCACACAAAAAACGGCTGTAACTCTTGTTTTTTTTCAAAACAATCCCGAAACAAATTATATTATAATTAGGCGATAAACTGACTCTAACACTACGGTGAGTGTCAGCTACTTTTCTTAATTACGTAGTTGACAGTCAAGTTTAGTGTATTGTGCAATTCCCGTCTGCCATGCGACGGTACTTGCACACGCCATTTTTCATGAAAGAATAAGAATAAATTACGTCACAATGAAAAGATGTATTCTTTGTCTGTGTCCTTCAATAATAATAATAATAATAATAATAATAATAATAATAATAATAATAATAATATACGCATAGATGCATCAAGTAAAGTAAGACACAGAACAATTTCGCTACTCGTCCTCCTTCACCGAGTGGAAGAGCCGATAAATTTCTTTTTTATGTAATTGTAGTTGTCATGTCACTGGTTACAATAATATGGTAATCATAATATAGTAAATAGTTTCAGAACGTACACCATTTCATTCATTGTAATAACTACGTAAGGAGGAGGAATGAACGTTTATTTATTTATTTACCGTCAGGGCGTTTGGGGCGTTCAGAGGGGGTGTGTGCATGGTCGAACAAGAACAGAATCTAAAGTTTCGGATGAAATCAAGAAAAAACGAAGAACAACAAACCATGTGCACACATACAGAAAGCACGTAGTGCCGGGCTTTAAAAAATTCAATGTACAAAGACAAGCTAACGTGTTTAAGCTACAAATGCAGAACATTTTTCATCGCGCCTTTGAAGGCCACAGGATCTTCTATGCAAGCAATGGATGGGGACAGGTGGTTCCAATCTGTTGTAGTTTTCGGCAAGAAAGAGTGCAGAAATCAATTTGTACGGCAGAATGGGGCGGGGACTTGATGTGTGTGGTCGACACGTGTTGATAAGTAAGCTGATTGGAAAAAGAGTTCACTTTTTATAAATGGGCTAGTGAAAGAAATTTTGTGATGTAAATATAGAAGGGGGGCTTCCTTCGAACAAGTGAGTTAGGTAGACCTAGTTGCGATTTGATTGTGAAAATTTCATTCAGTTAGATAGAGTGAAACGCGCCGCACGATTTTGAACTGCTTCGATATCGTCAATTGAAGTACAAACAGCTGGATCCCATATTGCAGAGGCATATTCGAGCTTAGGTCGAAGTGGGGTTAGATAGAAAGGGAGCTTAAGATGTTTTGGCGCTTGGGAAAAGTGTCTGCGCAGGTAACTCAAAGTGCGATTAGCATTGTTGGTAATATGTTTTACATGAACATGTTATGAAAATTATTTGTAAGGTAAACAACAAGATATTTATAGGAAGTGACATTTTCAAGGGGTATCGAGTTAATTCTGTAGCAAAAGGGTAAAGGCTTGTTAGTACGGCGGGAAATTTGAAGTCATAAGCCAACTGTTGCACCAATTAGAGATAGCGTGAAGGTAAAATTGCAAGAGAAGTTTATCGTGAGGGTTAGTTATTTGGCGATAAAGAACACAGTCATCGGCGTAAGGCTTTATGGATGAGGAAATACATTCGGGATGGTCATTTATATATATTTAGAATAAAAAAGGGGCGAGAACGGAACCTTGTGGAACACCGGATTTTACAGGGGATGTAGATAATACACAGTTATTAACGGTGACAAACTGAGAGTGGTCAGAAAGAAAACATTCAATCCATTGCATGACGGAAGGGTCAATTTTAAGAGTATGTAATATTAAAAGAAGCAAGCTATTAGGGACTTTATCGAAAGCTTTTGCTAAATCGAGAAATATGCAGTCTATTATCGATCTATGGTCGAGGGAGGAAGCTTTGGTGTTAGTAAGAGAGAGCAGTTGCGTTTCGCATGAAAAGTTTTTCTGAGAACCGTGCTGAGCGGGACTAAAAATGAGTTTGATTCAAGGAAGCCTATGAGGTTAGACAATATTATGTGCTCCAAAAGCTTACACGGGATACGTGTTAACGCGATTGGTCTATAGTTAAGAGGAGAGTGAGCGTTACCAGTTCTGAAAAACGGGACCACCTTATCCACCTTCCAGTCCTGCGACAGTGTGCTGTTCCCTAAGGACTGCGTAGAAATGTTGGCTAAAATGACTGATGATTACGCTTCAGTGTATTTCAAAAACTTCGAGTTAATCACATCCACACCACAAGACGACAAAATCTTCAAGCCTCGGATCAGTGGCATCCCTCTGAGTCTTTTCCAATGCATCCGCCCTGTTGTCAGACTAAACTGCGCATGCGACGGCCACGGCACATCAGGGAAGGGCAGGGAGGGACCTGACTTTCGGAAACACAGCGCAAACGAATCTGCCCGTACGCGGCGCACTTAGTACACATCGCCGATAGCTTTAAAGGCGAGGCCTGTGCGACCACGTAGTTTGTCCACATCTCAGATCGCCTTCAAGATGTGGGCGCTCAAGCGACGTACGCAACAGCCGCCGGTAGTGGTAGGCTAAGTCCCACTTTGTCTGAACTGGAAGGCCAGAATTAGGGAACCAGGCGTTTTCTGGATTTGTATCTGAAACCGTAAAGCTATCGCTCCAAAATATTAGATCCCCCTCAAAGTCAATGCCTCGACAACGACTAAGAGGAAACAGCACGGTACGTCAAGACGTCCTTGACAATGACGAGAAGCACGTGTGACATCGCTGCCCATCTGACGGTCAGGCACTAACTGTGCGATTGTACTGGTCGTGCAAGAGCAAGCGATAAGCGCAAGGAACGTGGTAATTCCTCGCTGAAGGTAGAGACTACGCCACCGCTTCAAATCGTTGCATTTCGAACTATGAAGTCTGCTTTGCAGTTCGTGCACTAGCGTTCGGTGTGTCTTTTTTCATGTTCCTATCCTTGTCCGTTTTTACGCGCTAGTGCGATGTCCTCTTATACGAATAACCACCAACTAGCCCAGCTTTCTGGTTTGACTGGCATGGATTTTAGCGTGCTTTATTTATTTATGCTTTACGATCATCTCCACTAACCTTATCGCCACTTAAGGCCACAGCGCCATCTTTATAAATAAAATAGTTTATATCGCTGTTTACAAAATTTGGTCGTCTTTTACAGAAAGTACGACTCGGCTAGCCATCCTCTAAATGCATGCGAGAAACGGCGCCTTTGGAAGGTACGGTCTCCTTGCCGAGGCAACAGGGGTGCCCCCTAATATAGAAATTAACCATAGCGTTGATGCACGTCATGATGAGCGTCATGCCCGTACAAAAATGACTGTTGATTAACCATTGATATATTATTGGGGAATTATTGAAACAACGGACTTCAACAAA
The DNA here is from genome assembly GCF_023375885.2 of Dermacentor andersoni. Lineage (NCBI taxonomy): Eukaryota > Metazoa > Arthropoda > Arachnida > Ixodida > Ixodidae > Dermacentor > Dermacentor andersoni. The sequence continues at coordinate 129,934,502 of NC_092816.1, forward strand.
TTTCCAAAAGCAATTGAGTTCGCTCAACACTTGCACAACAATATTACCGTTGAGTGTTCTCAATCAACAAGTTATTGGGTAATTTGTGTTGATTTTTGTAGTTGTTTTTTTGTTGTGCAGCAGTTGAGTCCAGTATCAATAATTAGGACTCGCATATGAAGACATACCAAAAATTAAATGCGAAGCGTTCCAACCTCATTGCTGTCACTTTGCGGCAGGTAGGTTCTTCTTTCGCCTCGTTTTCATAAAAATAAAATAATGTGTGACGGATGGGGTGGCGTTGTACGTCGGCCGTCAAGCCCAGTGCTCTAACCATTAGGCCACGAACGCGCCTATGCTCCTCTCGTTGGAAAGCCAGTAAGTTCTGAAAGGCTTGGCGCGTGCGCAGCGTGCCACTTCCCCGTGCTGTCGCTACAGCTGGCGTTTTCAAGCGCCTATCTCCGGGACTGCCCCACTTTCGTAGCCGTTTTCTCTCTGTAAAAACTGCAGCGTTAGACTAGCTTCATGACCGCCCAAGTTCATAACGATTTATTTGTTCGCCGGTGTACAAATGCCATCGTCGTTTTAACATACACTAGATGACATAGCAATTGTTACGATCCAAAATGAGCACGTTTCGGGGAGCAAAAGAATACGAAGTTCACTCGCAAACACGGCGACTACGCGCATGTGGAGTTCCCCAAAACTAGACACGGCGGCAGCGCGGCCGGCGATAAGACAGGCGCCGACACGCGACGACGCTACTACCTTCGAGCATCCGACGCGCTGTGGGAACCGCAGGATCCAAGCGGCGCATATGCTGCAAACATACACTTGAGAGATCTTCGAATTTCCTGCGACGCACCCTCCGTCCGGAAAGTAAATATAGCTTTTTTTATCCAACGGCCGTGGTACTAGAGATCAAACAACGAACACGCTTTGAGATCGCAGCGCGCAGCCGCTATAACAAGGGGTAGCACACTCTCAAGTTCAACAAATGGCCACAGAGGGCGAAAAAATCGACCGCGCGCCGCTGCTAACAAAGCCGACGTAGTAGCATCACTTCGTTAGTTCGTTAGTTCCAACATTTCCCGGTAGAGGCGTCGTAATAAGCGCAATTTTATCTTACAAACTTTCTCTTACAATTACCGAAGCATTTTCTTTTACATAAAAACAGGGCAAAGTTATCATTGCTAATTAGATATTGTACTCTTTGTTAGTAAGTTTATTGTTTCTTCGCCATTATAAACGCAAATAGCGTTCAGCATCATCGATCTTTCACGTGACCTCTGGCCTGGATTTAAAATTTTTACCGGTATTTCCGAGTGCACGGCGGCACGGATTCATTCGTTCGTACACTCAAGACTGGTTGTTTCTTTGTTCCTAAAACTAGTTTCTTGCGCTTCGATGTCTCGCGTTATTTAACTTGGGGTGAAGTTACGTGTTTGCAAGCGGACATGTAAGCCCGGCAGTTGGGTTTCGGTCGTGAGCCATTCGGAACAGGTCTGCATCGAAACGGGAGCTGGATTTTGCTGCGGCTGACCACGGCAATAACGGTGAGTGGTTTAACACCGCTGCTTGAATCGTTATATAATATCCGTCTCATTACCTTCCAGGCGGGCACAAGTTAACAAACTAGATCCTGCATTACATATGGGCAGTGAGGATCTCAGTTGCTGTTTCCTAAATAAACCTTTACTTGCGAGGCTGTCGTTTGGTTTACACACACAACCAGGAAAGAAAGAGCGATATCGGAACGCGCGTCTCATTTTTCATGTTATTGTAGCCGTGGTTGTAGGTGACTGAGTAGCCTTATCAATATACATATTAAACTTTTTTTTCGAGCCAGCCGGCAACGTCTTTCGTCCACAAAACCGAATAATCCTTTGGTAAAATGAAGTGAAAGTACAGAATTTAATGTATTAAACAGTTGCAAGCATGATAATTCACCCATATTTCGTACTTGTTGGTTCTAAATGTTCTTGCTGTTCAGATTGGTTTACCGTAGGGCATTTATTTTTGCAGTAGTGAAGCGGTGCATCACGCTCGTGCAGAAAAATAATGCATCAGTTCCAATAGCTTCATGACTCATGCATTTGCTTGTGGAACTAGCAGTGTGATCACTTCTAGTGTATAAATGAACCCACAAATGTTCTCATTTGTGATCTTAATAGTACTTGCGCTGTTGACATGCATTGTAGTTAGGCAGACATCAATTTTATGGACAATAGCAATATTTATTTAACATGCTGCTTAAGCACCCTAGAACAGACAGTGTACATTTGCTTGTGTTCTGTAGTCGCAAATCATTACCACATATATGTCACACCTTTTTGCATTTCATATTGCAAAACTTTGCTTTTTCAATTTCTGATTCAGTCAAAATTTCTGTTCCAGACATGCAGTAATGAGGACGGCACCAGTATAAAGCAACACACACCACACACTAAACAGAAGCTGCTGCCTGCTACAACAAGGTCATTGTGTGGACATTGGCTACTACTACATGGTAAACAACACATGGTTCAGAAATAAATATGTTTCATATATGCTGTATTGGCTTGCTGTTTGCAGCAGATATGAATGTTTGTTCATATTTATGGTTCAGTATAATTGGTTCGAACATATAAAACACACATAAATTTGGCTAATCTGTGCTGTATCTCATGTGTCACCGTTTTGCCCCAACAGAGTCTATGCCAAGCACATCTTGGTCATCACAGGTGCTCCTATCTGCGCCAACAGGAAGGGGCTGGAGCCGAATTTGCAAGGCTTTTACACCAAGAACAAAGAAGCACATGCAGAAGAATATGAATGAGATATCAAGTCTGCAGAGGACTGTGTCAAGACTGAAAAGAGCTTCAGCCACCATTCCACCAGCACGGACATTTGGCTGAGTCATCCAGGTAACTCAAAAAGGACTTTCTAGAAATTCTTCGTCTTCAGATGCACCTGCAACATCTGACCAAGCACGGACGACGCTGGCCAAAAGATTGAGTTCCATCAGTTTGCCCTTAATCAGCTTCCTAGCCATGTTAATTCCGTTTGTGCCAAGTGTAATTTTTCTTCTATAAATGCAAGCTTTCTCATTGCCCATTTTTGTTAGAGGTCATTCATCCTCATCCAAATATAAAGGTCAACCGATTCTTCGCTGATACTTAATACCAGTCACTGTCTAGCAGCCTAACATATCTGTAGCAGTATCTTCTAGTGTATGTTGTCATGCGCAATTCCTCTCCTGAAATAGCTGATGCAGCATCAGCATGCGTCTTGCATTAACCTATGCACATGTGCTATGCACCCTTTTACTTTTCTTGATGTTTTTAGCCTTCAATGCTTGCAGAGCAGAGTGGCTTCTCGCTTGAATGCAAGCTTTCTCATTTTCCATATTCCTAGTCTCGTTCATGATTGCTCCTCTTCCTTGATAGCCTGGGTCTTTGTGCAAGCTACAGTGAAGTGATTGATTGCAGAATCTGGTTTTGCTGCCACACTTAGTTGTGGTAACTGTGTTACGTTTCTCAGATGTGGGGGCCTGGTCAGTTGCATTGATAAGCAGTCCCTCGAGGCAAGCATTTCCTCCTGCAGTCCGCAAAGCGACATAGACTCCCAGTATACACACACCGTAACTGGCGCGCCCCGTTCGTTCTGGCCTGCTGCAGCCATGGGCAAATTGTGCTTGTGGCCTACCTCGGCCATGATTTGCTCAAAACGGAGACCACCATATGTGCTTAAATGGTTCGAAGTGTATGAAGTTGATAGCCGTATGGGTGGAAAGGCCCGCAAGAAAGGCTGCCGAAGGTGATGCCCACAAAAACGACTTGTCCACATTGCGACAAAGTGGACACAAAGTGTGAGCCACACATAGCGGCCCCCGAAAGAAAATAAATGTGCAGGTTGGAAAGGAGTTAACGCTAAAATGCCGGGTAGTCCATGTCACTGTGTTGGTTGCGGCAGCAGATGCCTGCGTCACCTGATTGCTTCGCAATGGAAGTGAGAAGTGTGATTGCTTCGCAATCAAATAGGTGTGAGGCTCTGTCCAATCTGTTTGTACCGCAGGTTGTCGCTCGTTACCAGACCACCACATGTGACAAAGGCAAGCATTATGCCTGTAAGATGGTTCGTAGCCAATGTATAATGTATTGTCTGAACCTCATGCGGTGACTGATTGATGTTTAATTTTGCTGTTATGTCACTTGGTTACGGTCGCAGTTTTATGTTTTTCGAATATTGCGGCCTGGTCGGTTGCACTGGGAAGCAGCCTCTCGTAGTAAGCATTTGATCCTGCAGTCTGCACAGCGACATAGACTCCCAATTTGCGCACACCGTGATTCGTGCTCCCCGTTCACCCTTTCCTGCTGCAGCCATGGGCAAATTATGCCTCTGGCCTTTCTCGGCCGCGATTAGGCATGAACGGAGACCAGCATAAGTGCTTACATGGTCGGACGAGTATGAAGTTGGGTGGAAAGGCCCGCAAAAGTGGCTGATGAAGGTGATGCCCACGAAAGCGACTTGTCCATATTGAGACAATGTGGGACACCAAGTGTGAGCCACACATTAGCGGCCTCCAAAAGAAAAGAAACATGCAGGCTGGAAAGGAGTCAATGCTAAAATGATGGGTAGTCCATGTCGCTGTGCAGGCTGCGGCAGCAGATGCCTGCGTCACCCGATTGCTTTGCACTGCAAGTTGCTCATCTTTAACAGCGACTGTCGCCGCAAACAGGTGGGACACTCTGTCCAATCTGTTTCTGCTGCTGGTTGTTGCTCGTTAGTAGACCACCACGTGCGACGAAGGCAGGCACTACGCCTGTAGGTAGGCAGCTCCATGTACCCTAAGAGACCCGTATATGTGAATGCTCACTGTTGCCATATGGTTCGTCGCGAATGTATAATGTATTGTCTGAACCTCATGCGGTGACTGATTGCTGTTTAATTTTGCTGTTATGTCACTTGGTTATGGTCGCAGTGTTATGTTTTTCGAATATTGCGGCCTGGTCGGTTGCACTGGGAAGCAGCATCTCGAAGTAAGAATTTGATCCTGCAGTCTGCACAGCGACATAGACTCCCAATTTACGCACACCGTGATTCGTGCTCCCCGTTCACCCTTTCCTGCTGCAGCCATGGGAAAATTGTGCCTCTGGCCTTTCTCTGCCGCGATTAGGCATGAACGGAGTCCAGCATAAGTGCTTACATGGTCGGACGTGTATGAAGTTGGGTGGAAAGGCCCGCAAAAGTGGCTGATGAAGGTGATGCCCACGAAAGCAACTTGTCCATATTGAGACGATGTGGGACACCAAGTGTGAGCCACACATTAGCGGCCTCCAAAAGAAAAGAAACATGCAGGCTGGAAAGGAGTCAATGCTAAAATGATGGGTAGTCCATGTCGCTGTGCAGGCTGCGGCAGCAGATGCCTGCGTCACCCGATTGCTTTGTACTGCAAGTTGCTCAACTTTAACAGCGACTGTCGCCGCAAACAGGTGGGACACTCTGTCCAATCTGTTTCTGCTGCTGGTTGTTGCTCGTTAGTAGCCCACCACGTGCGACGAAGGCAGGCACTACGCCTGTAGGTAGGCAGCTCAATGTACCCTAAGAGACCCGTATATGTGAATGCTCACTGTTGCCATATGGTTCGTCGCGAATGTATAATGTATTGTCTGAACCTCATGCGGTGACTGATTGCTGTTTAATTTTGCTGTTATGTCACTTGGTTATGGTCGCAGTGTTATGTTTTTCGAATATTGCGGCCTGGTCGGTTGCACTGGGAAGCAGTCTCTCGAAGTAAGCATTCGCTCCTGCAGCCTGCACAGCGACATAGACTCCCAATTTTCATGCACCCTGATTCGTGCTCCCCGTTCGCGCTTTCCTGCTGCAGCAATGGGAATATTGTGCCTCTGGCCTTTCTCGGCCGCGATTAGGCATGAACGGAGACCAGCATACGTGCTTACATAGTCCGATGCGTATGAAGTTGATAGCCAGATGGTTGGAAAGGCCCGCAAAAGTAGCTGATGGAGGCGATGCCCACGAAAGCGACTTGTCCATAGTGAGACAATGTGAGACACCAAGTGTGAGCCACACATTAGCGGCCCCCGAAAGAAAAGAAACGTGCAGGTTGGAAAGGAGTGCACGGCTAAAATCTGCGGTAGCCCATGTCGCTGTGTAGGCTGCGACAGCAGATGCCTGCGTATCCCGATTGCTTCGCAATGCACTTTGGGCATTTTTAACGGCGACTGTCGCTGCAAACAAGTGGCACACTCTGTCCAATATGTTTCCGCTGCTGGTTGTTGCTCGTTAACCTGACCACCACGTGCGACGACGATGGTGAGCCGTTTACGAGCTCGCGTCAATGATTCCAGCGTATCTCGACATGCAAATTTTATTTCTGCTATTGCACGAGAATGTACACTGCTGGTCTTCTGCCAATAAAGTCGCGCGTTCTGTTCACTCACTTGTGGCTTGTTTGTATGGGCGTCAGTAGAGGCTCTTGGCAATTAGAACGCACCAGCTACGCGGCAGCGAGGGCATTGAGGCACGCCGCATAGCCTGCAGGGCAAGCACGGCGCGTACCAGCGTATGCGACCGGCAAAAAACGGCCATATTGAATTTTGCTCTAAAAAAAAATTTTCACTTCCGCTTCCGGATTGAACAACGTCATCTGGCGTCCGCCAAAGTAAGTTCCATGCGCTGCCACTGCTTATTTTCGAACCACGGTGGAAGGTACAGTTTCCCTTCTCTAAGTTTGTTCTTTATTCTATGCTATAACCATTGACTTCAAAGAGCTTCTGATTCAGAAACAGCCGCAACAGTACCGCAGCTAATCGCTGTATCTGCGGCTGCTCCCGACTCTCGCCTTGCAAGAAGCATGCGATTTATTTGAGCCTCGCCGAACTGTCGTCCGCATGACAGGTCCCGTATGTTCAGTTAAATGGAAGAACACCAAAGGGAAATGAAAGAAATACAGGTAGCGGACTCTTATCATACCTTACTTGTCACCTCGTCATCTGCAAAGGTGCAACAAACTATTCTAGTAGCGTTACTTTTGTAAAGATAATAAAATTAGTAGTAATTTTCACTTCTAGGTGGCGCTACCAACGTCAAGGTAGCGTTCGGGTGTGTGTGTGTGCGCACGCGGTTGCAACCGTTGTAGCTTCGTTATAAGCACACCTTTTTAACAGTACACATCGTTACCGCTAGTTTCGTAGTCGCATATTTTGGTCGTAGTATTTATTGTTTACGCTACAAATTAGGTTGTTCTTATAACGTTATGAAGGTTAGTGGATGAAAAATTATTACTAATTAATTAATGGTTTTCCCGTGCGGTTATTTTGTGTTTGAAAAGTTTTTATCCCTCCATACGATAGTGAAGCTGTGAACGGCTTTCGGACTCAGTTGGTCGCCGTTGCGTGGTGGTTCATGCCTCGTGCTTTTTGATGAAAGTATTTTTTCTTTTTGGTCATCATGACGCACATTTTAGTGAAATGCTTAAACGACGATAAGTGGGACGTTTATCCGTTGAAGTCGTTGGCTGACCCAGCTACTAGTCTTCGACTGATGTGCGAGCCTGGCTGTTTTGATGAGTTGCGCGGCAGAGGTCATGATGCCTGTTGGAGAGAAGGCACCCCGAAACAGTCGCAGCCGAACTTCTGCTGATAGGTAAGTTATCTCGTTTTCTTGGGCACGTAGCCTTTTTTCTATTTTGACATTGACAAGCGTGAGATGTTAAGCACACCGTTCACTTTGTTCAAGCAAACCGTATGCCCCGGAGCGAAAGCGCGCGATACGCATTTCGTAACTATGGCGGCCACCGTGGCAATTTGGGGTTCGAGGTCGTGGATACGATCTCTGCGGCGGCCGCATGCCGAAGGAGCGGAATGCAAAAACGCTCGTGCATTGTGCATTGTACGCACGTAAAAATTTCCAGGAAGTCAAAATCAATACGGAGTCCCCAACTACAACCTGCCTCACAATCAGATCGTTGGTTTCGCACGTAGGACATCATAATTATTTTTTTAATCCGTAGTGGCTCATCGTATACCATACGGTTAGTGTGGTCACCTTTTGTGCCGTAGCGGTTAAGCGCGCCTCGATTTAGGTTGCGCCTAATGATGCGGCGCACCGCAAAATATATTTCGCCTCCGGGATTTGCGGAGAACGGCCAACCGATTAGTCACAGCTTCCGCGCGATGACTGTACACAGATACACAGCGCAAATGAACAGAGGTGTGGTGATGACTTCGGCAAAGAACACAGCCGCCGACGGGGTTGCCTTATCGCCTATCACCGCCAAAGCTACCGCAGTAAGCATCGTTATCTAGCGCGGCGCGTTTCTGTTGAAGGCGTACTGTACAATTTCAATTGGCGATAACCGAAACATGCCACCGTTCTCTGCTGCCTCTTTGAGCTGGGCCGATCCGAATGTGCTTTGCTTGCTGAAGCGAAAGGAGCGCCATTCGGCGGGTTGTCGCCTCGAGCACCGTTTGCGCGGTGAAGAATGACGCGTGCATGAAGCTAGCTCACTGCGCAGACGCTACCGCGAAAACGCGCAAGGGCGTGGACGCGACGTTCTGCATACAAATCGCGTGGGATGATCGGATGACACGCCGGAGCGGCTAGCTTCAAAGAAGAAGCGCATGTTCTCACTCGTGCAGGCACGCTCACGCTCGCATCGCTCTCGGCGTATCTTTAGGTCATTCCTGCTGCTGGACTTCTACCCAAAGTTCGATATCTGCTTGGTATCGGCTATGCACCATCGCGTGGTCTTTGGTTCTGCGAGAGAGCCGGGAATATTTCTCCCCGCTGTGAAACATCGCTGTGCGTGTCTTAGCTAACATTTACCATAGCAACCTATTTCTTCCTTTTCTAGACAGCACTCGTAAAGAGTCGCAAATTTTTACTTGCCAGTATAGTGTGTAGTTCTATTTCGTGCGTAGTTATGTGCAGTGTGTGGCAGATTCTGAATCCGCGCAATCTCATTTTCTGTCCGCATTCCGTTCTCGCAGGTTACGCATGCAGGAAATTCCCAGGTGCTAAAGTGTTCTACGTCAAGAGCAGCTTGGCGTCATGCAAGAGGCACCCGTTGATATGTGACTGATTCACTAGCAAGCTCGCGTCCCTGTTGCCACTCTCCATCAAGTGGGATTTGTAACTATTTTTTCTGCTGCTCTGTGGTGTTCTAGCTGCAGCGCATGGACGCTGTGAAGGCTTACTTTCGATTTGCTCTGGCTTGTAGTAGTAAAGGATGGGCTACCGTTTGAGGGTGGGTATTTCCTTTTGCTTGCGAGAATGTTTACCAGTCTAACCAAGTGATACGTGCGTACTGGAAACAGCAGCGCGAACAGAGACGGACGACGAAATAGGTAGGAGCACACACGAGCGCAAGTTCAACTAAGTTTATTTTTGAAGACAGGTATTAAAGACGCTGGTCAACTTGACAAAGGTAAAGAGCCGTGCATGCGTGGCAGAAACAACCACGAGCGACAAGAAAAAAAAATAGGAAAAAGCCATGTTATGTAGAATAAACGTGCGTGAAAAACGAGAACAAATCTTTCGTAAAAGTGAAATATTTGTCCGATGAGTGATGCTACCCAACGAGAAATACTCTTGAGAACTGCAAGTCTTTCCCACTAAGGGCAACAGATAACTTGCTTATGTATTTGTTTCGTTTGTGATCATTAAATATTTCTGCTGGAACTCCTCTGGTTTTGAGGTATAGAGCAGAAAGAACGTTGTTTCATCACAAAGATCAGAACACAAGAGGACTTATGGAAGAATTATTTATTGATCACGAAGAAAAATTCATAAGCAAGATTTCTGTGACTCTAAGTGGGAAAGAGTTGCTGCAGTATTTCTTGTTAATATCACTTACAGGACAAACCTTTCAGTTTTTATGTGTTTATTTTTTGCTTTTGACACATATGTTTGTTCTACAGGACATGTCTTTCGGTCCTTTTTTGTTGTGCCGGGCTGTTTCTGCTGCACATCCATGGCTTTTTCTTTGTGAAGTTGGCCAATGTGTTTAAAATCTTTGTCTTCACGAATAAACTTCTAGTTTAGTCTGCGTTCATGTCTGTTCCTACCTTAAATCATCCTTCTCGTTTCTGTTTGTGTGGTTGTCAAATATAAATGTACACGGAATCGGCGAAGTGTCCATAGAATTGATACATGAAATATTTGCGCTGTTTATTTCAGGAAGAACGCTATAGGGTCTTATCTTCTCTGTTTTTAACACTGATGTACATTTTTCTAGTTCAACTTCAAGGAGTCCCCTGAGGAAGCCAATAAGAGTGATGGTAACTTCATTTGTGTAAGCTTTATGAATTTCATCCATTCAAGGCATGACATGTCACATGCCTGTAGGTATGCAAGTATTCGTACTTTTTAAACATACTAAGCTCTAGTTTTCGGTTCTCATGACGCTGCTTTGTACTGTGCTGCATTCTCCAGGCGCAGGAACCTTTTATGCCGTCAGTCCATGGGTTCTTTTTGTATATATTGGAGAAACAATTGTCTTGAGCTTAAATATGCATGTATATCACTTGTAATTTTTTTTCAACACGGGTGCTGTATCTCCCTCCGTCTTTCTTACTGCTTTGTCCCAATTTTTATGCAACTTTTATGAATTTTATGCAATAAAGTTCTGGTAGCATTTTAATAATATTTTACCTGCGCAATTGAGGTCATTGGTTTTTCGTATACGCATTTATTTGCGCTTTTCTTTGTGTCACCAATCTGGCTGTCCAGTCATTGAAACCTTTTCCCGTCCTTTATGACTATTTCTGGGGTACTTGATACTGCAAGTGCAGGTGACCATCTATTTGGCTCTTTGGAATTGTGTTAGCTGTGTGTTACTACTAATTTTCTGTGCTAAATAATTATTTTTTCTCTTATCGTTCAAGGTATTAGCCTTGCCTTGTCTCTTTATTCACTGAAGTACCACTTAGTTGCTGGGTATAGTCAAAAAGGCCCCAAAAAGTGCTCTAATTAGCTTTGTGCAAGTCCAGAAAAATTAACTGAAAATGAGCTCACTAAATTGAGGAAATACCACCAACAAACTTCTGTACCTCAATTTAACATATACAAATGGTGTGCTGTTCTTGCAAACCTGGCTCGTCAGAAGCATGATTCAGGTGTTCACCATGCCCGACAACTTTCTAAATGATGTCTCATAAATTAATAGCTAAGTTGAGTGATGTTATTTTATAAAATAATTGGCCAACCTGAAAATTTATACATCTCGAAGACAAAAAGCTCAGACAAGTCTACTTTGGTACTTCATTAAATTTTAATCGCGGTGAAATACGTGTGCTAAAGCTTGTATATATTTACGTGAAGTCATTTGTTTCAAGTCTGTTATTTTGCCTTCTCACAGTGAGCCGTAACTTTTCCTGTGATGGGTTAGTATGCGAAATATTTTAATGTGACATATTCAGATGTCTTATGTGTATTCACATGCAAGCAGCTTCAAGTGTTCATGTGTTCAAAGTTGGTTAAAAGGGTATGCTTAAGCCCTGCCTTTTGAGTCGCTTTGCCTTCTAGTCATAAACTTAAGTCGCAAGTAAAGACCACAATGGTCGTTTTGATTTAATTCATATGTATAGGTTTTGTCAGATGAATTTACACTGAAAGACTTCTTTAAAGTTTCACCATACCATACCATACCATTTACACTATTAAGAGTGCTGTAGGTACTAGCCTATGTCTCCAGGTTCGATGTAGTGGTGCCTTATGTACTGTAATAATGTTTCATGGGCACGCATCTTTAGTGTAAATAAACGTACTTCAAATTGATCAGTCTCTCCTTTGCTTTTGTTTGTGTTTGTGAAAGTTATGAGCAGGCACCGGGGCATGCAAGTGTGAAGAGCAAAGCAATTTCAATATATGAATAAAGAAAGATCCACTAGCCCAACGAAATGTCAATCATATTTCAATGACCACTTCTGAAATCTCAATGCCATCTCAACTGGGCCACAATGTACTTTTCAGTGCTGTGACAACAATAACTCAACAACAGGTCAACGGAACTACCCCAACGTCAGTTCAATACAGCATCAATGGTAACCCAACAACCATTCAACAAAATGAACACAACGAGCCGTCTAAGCGCAATGGAATTTCAATGGTAACTTATCATTCAACATTGAGACACCCCAATGGTGTTTCAATTAAATTTCAGTGGCCAATATTCAAGACCACTCAACAGTTAGCCCAACAATTCTCCAACAAAATTTCCACAATTCCTCAATGAAAAACTCAACATTGACCAATAATAATCCAATGCCTTGTCAATAATTTTTTTTGTACGGGTGAACAGCAAATTTCTACTGTTATGACGTCAGTTGTCGGTTGCGCTTAACGGCACCTCGCACCGGCATCGCACGACCGAAAGAGCGCTGATTATGTGTCCAGAAAAAATCAAGGGAGAAGTCGAGCGGGCAATGAGTGTGAGCATGAAATTATTATTATTTGTCACTCACAATAGCATGCCACGGCTTTGTAGCGGATCTGCCATCAATGTCGGAGTCATCTAGATGACTCCGACATTTGAGAGTCACCTTACACGGCCGCTGACCGCTGAGGTCGCTGCCACCCGGAAACGCCCGCCGCGTTCTTCGTCACGACCTAGGGTGAAGAAAAACAACAGGCAGACTTTGTTGCCGGGTGTCTACAAATAACATTTAGCTGAGCCTGCTCAATCCGGTAGAAGCCTGATTCCGCCACTTCCATTGCTCGCGCACCGTCAACATGTTGAGCGTGTCCTCGTCTTTTTGGACCAGATTAGCGTGGTACGTAGCAGTGCGCTAGAGCCCCCCCCCCCCCCCCCCCCCCTTTATTATTGAGGAAGCCGTGAGCAGGACTAATGGCGAAGCGCGGATGATGGTGGTGCGAAACGCACGCGGTGAGTAAGAGATTGGCCTGGTTGGGAGGGAATGTGACATCAGAAGTAACTAAAACATCAAATTATAAGTATACAGAAGCTTTAAACGGTCAACGAAGACCGTATCTTCCCTGCCGTTGATGGGCAATAGGAAGTGCTTACGTGCACACCTCAGTACTTTGAACGGACATCATACGGAGGCCGTAAGGGAGGACGCACAGCATAGGGGTGCACAAAGACGCGCGTGCAGTTCTCGAGGCCAGGATTGACTTATACACTCCGGGCAGAACATTGTTATTGGGCGGGGGACGACAATGCGCATAGCAGGGCGTAGATGGTAGGCGTAGTTGGAAAGCTCAGCAGGTATGGTGGACGAATCGTCGAAAAATTCGCCAGGGACTCGTAGAGTGGTGTCAAACGTAAGCTCGGCGGCGCTTGTGGAAGCGTCACCGCGAAGAGCGGTGCGGATGCCAAGCGTAACGAAAGGAATGCACCCGATCCATGATGAAGAAAAAGTTGAAGCCATGAGTAAAGCTTTCATTTGGCATTGAAAACGATCGATGACACTGATAGATATCAGGTGGTAACAGGTAGCCTTGGTATGATTGACGCGAAGTAACCGAGACAGATGGGCGAACAATGCTGATTCGAATTTTCGACCACGGCCAGATGTAATGGGGATAGTGACACGGTAGCGGGTAATCCAGAGTTTGATGCGTGCTCGAACTATCGACTGCACTGTTATGTCCAGGAGGGGCACCGCTTCAGGCCATCTGGTGAACCTGTATATGTGGGATAACAGGTAGGGATTGTTCCCACAGGGAGGAAGGGGGCGAAAAATATCGCCGTGCAGGTGGTTGAAGGGAGCGTGCGGGGACGGGAATGGGCCAAGAAGAGTCAGAGTGGGGCGATGAACTTTAGACTATTTGCAGTCGAGGCGCGCGCACGACCAACGACGAATGTCTACGCTGATACTGGGCCGCACATAGCGAGAAGTGACGAGTCACTGCTGTTACGTTTCGCCTACGACGCGCGGTATATCCGGCGCGGGTGCAACGGCCGCCGGGGCTTCGTTCAAAACGGCGGACATTTTGGTCCGTTCAGCGCCGCCGATACGCCTCCCCGCCACGCGCGTCCAGGCATGTTTCAGTGCCACGTGTCTTCAAGTGTGCGTGTGTGTGTGTGTGCATGGTGGTGCCCACGCTTGTCAAAGCGCGGCAGCCGGGGAGAGGAGCTCCCCAAGTGTGAAGCGAGGAGGTCTGACCGGCGCCGGCTCGGCGGATGCGTCACTACACTCGTCTCAACATGTCTCTCAGCCTGTCCGTGCCCCGCATCACGTGCGCCTCTGACGAGGCGTTCCTCCTTCCCCTCAACTGCGAGAGTATAAAAGCAGCTGCCCCCGGACGCCAAGAGAGAGGCTCCGATTTCTTCCGTTGAGTTACGTGCTCTCCCGTCTCTCCACTTCGGTCGACCTGACCGCCCGCTCTTTTGCGATGCTAGAATAAACAAGTTGTTCTGTTACCAGTCGACTCATGCTTTGCCGGGACCTTCGGATGCTTCCAGTTGTGCCCCAGGCCGCCAGGCCAACGCTACCCTTGGGGCTTGCGACCCATTTTCAACAACGGGTGTCAGCGCTGAGATTCCAACAACTGGTGGCAGCGGTGCGATTACAACTGTTTGCCAGCGGTGAGATCGCGACAACGGAGGCCAGCAGCGAAGATATGCGGTTGACTGTATGCTGAGCAGCACAACGACCATCCGGGAGCAGTGCAACGAGCCCTGTGTGATGACTGGTTGCCTGCAGCGGAACGACTGCGCTGAATTCTTGGCTGCGCGGTTTGGTGAGTGCGGGACTTTCTTCTTCTGAGTTTTGCCAGGCTTTTGTTAGTGTCAGAAACAGAGCTGGTAATTGTGGTTGTCGTTGCTGCCGGGTTAGTTTGCGGGAAGACAATAGTAGGCAGTAGAGAAAGCAGCATTCAGAGCAGCCATGGATTTGAAGTCGTTGCGCAAACCGAAATTGCTGGAGCTTGCAAGAGAGTTGGGTCTGGATGTCTCAGACAAACTCAGAAAACCAGAACTGCTGAGGGCTATTCTTGAGTTAGAAGCTGAGGATGACGAGCTGTCGGAATGCCTTGAGACCATTGAGGAGAGGGAAAAAGACAGGAGCGCGACCTTAAAAGCAAAAAGAGAAACAGGAGCGCGAACTTAAAGAACAGAAAGAGCGAGAGCAACAAGAGAAAGAAAAAGAGCGAGAGCAACAAGAGAAAGAAAAAGAGTGCGACCGTCAACACGCTTTGGAAATGAAGCGGCTCGAGGTAGAGATAGAACGCGCTCGTAATGGAAGTCAGGCACACAGTGCAGGAGAACGAGTATCGTTCAAAATGACTGACCTGATGCGGCCGTTTAAGCTTGGAGAGGACATTGGTTTGTTCCTGGTTAACTTTGAGCGAACGTGCGAGAAGCAGGGGTTCTCTCGGGAAACGTGGCCACAGCGCTTGCTCACTTTGTTACCCGGCGAGGCGGCCGGCGTAGTCGCTCGCTTGAAGAGAGAGGAGGCAGAGGATTTCGAGCAAGTGAAATCGAGTGTGCTAAAAAAGTACGGGCTGTCAGCGGAGGCTTTCCGTTGGAAGTTTCGGGAAAATGAGAAAGGCAGAAGTGAGTCATATACAGAGTTTGCCTACAGGCTAATGTCAAACATGCAGGAGTGGCTCAAAGAAGAGAAAGCGTTTGGTGACCACGAGAAAGTTCTGCAGTGTTTCGGGCTGGAACAGTTTTATAGTCGGTTACCTGAGAACGTGCGGTACTGGGTCTTGGATAGGCCAGACGTTAGTACGGTGGCTAGAGCCGCTGAGCTAGCCGAGGAGTTTGTGACGCGTCGGGCTCGCGGAGCTAAGGACGGTCAAAAGGGTGAATTTGGCTCCAAGTTTGAGAGGCCGAAGTTCACGCCCATGAGAGCAAAGGGGGACACACGTAGTTCGGATGCGAGTGAAAGCCGTCCGACCGAACGTAAGGAGACGGCAGCAACCGAAGCCGAACGCAGAAAGCGGTTCGAGACGAGGCAAGCGCGCATTTCTTATACGTGCCAGAAGCCGGGTCACTTTTCGGCGCAGTGTCCAGAAACAAAAACAAAAGTCGTGTTTTTGTCATTATGCAGCACTGACGAGAACATGAAGCTTCTCGAGCCTTACATGCGAGACCTCCTCGTGAACGGGAAAGAGTGCCGAGTGCTTCGCGATTCCGCAGCTACAATGGATGTAGTTCACCCCTCTTACGTAGAACCCGATATGTTCACGGGCGATTGCGCATGGATCAAGCAAGCCGTGGAAGCTCATAGCGTGTGTCTGCCCGTAGCAAAAGTGCTTATTGAAGGACCTTTCGGAGCACTTGAGACGGAGGCGGCAGTGTCATCTATGCTGCCCCCCCAGTACCCGTACCTATTTTCGAACAGGTCCGATCACCTCCTGCGCGAGAAGGGGCTTTTGTTTGGTGAGGCTAGCGTTCAGGCCTTAACCAGATCGAAGGTTCGGGAGCTCGCTGCAAAGGCGGTAGTTGCGGGGCGACGTTGTCGAACAATGAGAAAGGGTCAGAGGCGCAGCAAGCTGATATTCAGAGCACGCCCGAACTGAATAAAATTGAGCCTGTAGCGTTAAAGGCACCAGATACTGGAGAGGAAATGCCCGACACGGGAAAGTTAGAAGAGCTATCTGCAGATTTGCTCATCGCGCCTACGTCAGACGGACATAATAGGTTGCTAAATGTCAGCCGGTCGGCTTTGATAGCCGAGCAAAAGAAGGATGGCAGCCTAGAAAACATACGCTGCATTGTCAAGGAAGGTATCGCCAAGAAAAAGGCTCGCTTTGTGGAAAGAGGTGGGGTCCTGTACCGGAAGTATCTAGACGGCAGGGGAGTGGAGTTCGATCAGCTGATCGTGCCTCAGTGCTACCGTCAGGATCTGTTGCGCTTGTCGCATGGGGGTTCGTGGTCCGGACACCTAGGAGTTAAGAAAACTAAGGACCGTCTCTTGCAAGAGTACTATTGGCCAGGGTGTTTTCGGGACGCAGACCACTTTGTGAGGACATGTGACACCTGTCAGCGGGTGGGCAAACCAGGGGACAAATCGAGGGCGCCGTTGAAGTTGGTACCTATCATTACGGAGCCTTTTAGACGGCTCGTTATTGATACAGTGGGACCTCTGCCGGTAACAGCCACGGGGTACAGACACATTTTGGCTGTGATCTGCCCAGCGACAAAGTTCCCTGAAGCAGTGCCGTTTAAAGAACTCAGCTCAGTTGAGATAGTCAATGCACTACTGTCCATATTTGCGCGAGTTGGTTTTCCTGCGGAAATCCAGACAGATCAGGGCACAGAGTTTACTAGCGCCTTGACGACAGCCTTTCTCGAAAGGTGCGGGGTAAAGCTGTTACACAGCTCAGTGTACCACCCACAGTCGAATTCCGTTGAGAAGCTCCACTCCGTCATGAAGCGCGTGTTGAGAGCATTGTGGTTTGAGCAAACTGACTGGGAGCTGTGTCTGCCTGGGGTGAAGTTTGCATTAAGGACCGCGCCGCATGCGGCTACGGGGTTTTCGCCAGCTGAGCTAGTGTACGGTCGCTCGCTGCGATCTCCGCTTCGCATGCTTCGAGACGGATCACTGCCCTCTCCAATGGCTGCAGACCATCTCTTCCACAAATGGCCGCCTCCTGCGCTGGAGCCTCGCTTTGCAACAATATTCCTTTGAGGTGCGTTACAAAAAGGGGAGTCTCAACGGTAACGCCGATGGCTTAAGTCGAAGCCCCTAACGTAGGAATCAGCCTCAGAGTTGTTTGTTACTGATGTTTTTCTTCCTGAGGCAGGATTTTTAACATATTGCTTTTGTTTAGTGTTTCAAAGTGATGACGTGCTTTCTAGTGCAATTTTCCAATTTGTGGACGCGTTCTGAGTGCTGCTAGACTACTGTAAGGAACTAGGCAGTGGTATAAAAGGGGAAAGAGCCTGGCATGGCTTAGTGAGGGTTGTGTCGTGCTTGCTGACTGAGCGGTTGAGTTTCGGCGTAGTTCTAACGCTTGCTGGGAACGAGAGAAAAATGGCAACTCTCCCGAAGTCACTTTGCAGTGTCCTGTGTGAACCTGAACGTGAGAACGAGGCCTTCTCTGTGCGCTGCGCTCAAGAAACGCCGAAGGACGCCCGACTTCGGTTATGAGCATCATCGAGCGACATCCCTCCGGACAGCGGATGCAGTCCCCTGACCATCGGGATCTCCTTCCCCCGGCGGGGCGGGGCGGTCTGTTACGTTTCGCCTACGACGCGCGGTATATCCGGCGCGGACGCAACGGACGCCGGGGCTTCGTTCAAAACGGCGGACATTTTGGCCCGTTCAGCGCCGCCGATACGCCTCCCCGCCACGCGCGTCCAGGCATGTTTCAGTGCCACGTGTCTTCAAGTGTGCGTGTGTGTGTGTGTGCATGGTGGTGCCCACGCTTGTCAAAGCGCGGCAGCCGGGGAGAGGAGCTCCCCAAGTGTGAAGCGAGGAGGTCTGACCGGCGCCGGCTCGGCGGATGCGTCACTACACTCGTCTCAACATGTCTCTCAGCCTGTCCGTGCCCCGCATCACGTGCGCCTCTGACGAGGCGTTCCTCCTTCCCCTCAACTGCGAGAGTATAAAAGCAGCTGCCCCCGGACGCCAAGAGAGAGGCTCCGATTTCTTCCGTTGAGTTACGTGCTCTCCCGTCTCTCCACTTCGGTCGACCTGACCGCCCGCTCTTTTGCGATGCTAGAACAAACAAGTTGTTCTGTTACCAGTCGACTCATGCTTTGCCGGGACCTTCGGATGCTTCCAGTTGTGCCCCAGGCCGCCAGGCCAACGCTACCCTTGGGGCTTGCGACCCATTTGCAACAACGGGTGTCAGCGCTGAGATTCCAACACTGCGTTGCACGAATGCCAGGATGGGCGAAAGAACGAAGGACATCAAAGACGGCCCGGCGAGGCACGTAGAGGGCGAGGACGACCGGTCGACGTATCACAAAGGAGGGGCACGTCGCATTGAGTCAGCAAGATATAGCTTCCAGAGAGGTACCACCAGAGAGGTACCACTCGTGCGCTGTCGTGACCGATGTCGCTGGTGTTTTCAGAAATGTAGGCGAGCTGTCTGATTTCGCGGGGAGCGTAGAAGGTGATGCTGGACGCTAGTGCTGAAGGCAGTCGGTTTTGTTCGGTAAGGACGTGGAAGGATCATCCCTCAAGAAAATTTTGGAAGTCCTTCACAGCCAAATATATGGCGAGCATCTCTCGGCTGAACGTGCTCTAGCGGTGTCTCAGGGGGCATATGCATCTTGGAAAAGAAGGCGATGGGCTGTCAAGCACCAGAAACAAACTCCTGAAAGGCTTTGCCGATAGCTGTGTTCAATACGTCAACCATGACAAATGTTGGCGCGTCGCATTCGGGGTAGACGAGGAGCGTCGCGCTGGCAAGGGCTTCTTTGATGCCTCTAAACGCACGGTCAGAGGTGTCGTTCTATGGCACGGGAGTTTTCGGTGTCTTGAGGCCCAAAAGAAGGTCGTGGAGAGGATGAAATATATTGGAGCAGCGAGGAATGAAGCGGCGGTAATAGATGGCGAGGCCAAAAAATTTGCGCAGTTTCCTGGTGGCGGATGGCTGAGGAACCTCACGGATGGCGTTGACGTGGGTCAGGAGTGGAGGAATACCGTGTGCGTTGACCCGATGGCCGAGCAAATCCAACTCCGTAACGCTGAACTCACTCTTCGGAACGTTGCCGACAAGACCAAACTTGCTGAGTCTTGCGAGAACATGATATAGATGGAGCCTATGAGATTCGGTGGTGGTGCTGTAGACGAGGATGTCGTTAAGATAGGGAAAGCAGCACGCCAAGCTACGTAATACCTGGCGAAGGAAACGCTGAAATGTCTGGGCCATATTATGAAGACGGAAAGGCATTCGTTATCAGGCTGTTATAGAGTGTTATAATGGCGGTCTTTGAAATATCTGAGGGTTCCACAACCCAGACGACCAAGCACAGTCATGCCAGCGTCAGCGCACAGACTAACAAAGCGAATGACCTGGCCTGACGTAGTCCGACAGTCGTCCCGTCATTGTAGGGTGTGCGGGAATTCCACATCGACATTCCGCACATCTGGTTCATTAAACTGGACAACCACTTCATTCTCAACAAGGTTCCAGGCTCCGGCGACGTTCTAGCGTTCCAGGCTATGGTGGCCGCCTCCCAGCCACGACATTTACGACGACTTGCGTGCAGCCGTCGTTGCTCACCTCGTCACCCCGTACGCTGTCACAACCACTCGTGCCATTTAAATCATTGCGTCACTGCGCTTCTTGTCGCAGCATATCGCCTGCGTGCACCTGTGTGGATCGTCAGCACGCGCCGGTCCCAGAATCGAACCACTATTCGACCCGTTAACCTCCTCCCAATCTCAAAGACAGCTGCGTGACGACTCCTTCCAAGGAATGGACGGGGCCAAACGTAAGCGCTTTCAGCTACTCAACGGCGTGCCACTCTCCATCCTTGGACGTTCCCGCAAGCTGCCCACTTTCCGTTCGGGGCCACCTAACTCATCACTGATTCAGTCTCTCCCACCGGCTACACTAGGCGCAGGCACGGCGACACCACAAGCACAACCTTCGCAATGCATTCAGCGGCCACCGCAACCCTGATGCTATTGGCATTCGAGATTTCATCTCAGGCAGTAGCAGCCACGCTTACCAATGTTCTGTGCTCACGCCTTCCGCGGATTCATGACCTACCAAAGTTTTGAAGAAGTAACTGAGCCATCTGGTTTCTTCAGCTCGAGAATCACTCCTACACCAACATGAGTGACCAATACTTGCGCTATTTCCACGCTAGTGCAGAGCTGCCTGACGGTCTGCTTTTGGAACTCCGACTTCTACAGGCCCGGGTATAAACTAGAACTTGCGGCAGGTCGCGGTGTCGCACTACGCTGTCAATGTGGCTGCGCCTCGCTCACAAGTGATTCTGCCGGTGCTGCCTAGTACATCTCTCTCAGATTGTGTGAATCTGACATTACAAACGGTTGCACCATCTGCACA
This sequence comes from Dermacentor andersoni, assembly GCF_023375885.2. Classification (NCBI taxonomy): domain Eukaryota; kingdom Metazoa; phylum Arthropoda; class Arachnida; order Ixodida; family Ixodidae; genus Dermacentor; species Dermacentor andersoni. Next base: position 129,955,430 of record NC_092816.1, read on the forward strand.
TTTCACCAATGGGCTTTATTTCAGTCACGCTTCATACTGGAAAGGGGGTCCTGTAACCGCTTGACTATCGCCTCCAAACAGGCGTAGAAGATGAGCTAGCGTGCAGGTAGAGAGAGAACAGCGAGCGGAAAACTGCGTGCGAGCGGAAAACTGAGTGTTCATGGTGTCGGTCACTCCCAAGAACTGTAGGGACGGTTCACTTAAGCTGGCCACTATGAATGTACAGCTTAAATTAACCGTGCCTACGACGGATTTATTTTCGTGCCGCTTCCCAGGCTCTTATAATATTATTGCTGGAGAAGAAAGTGGTCAGACTTTTTGAATATCAAAAGAAGCCAACAAGGACACCGACGTCAAAACCGGAAAAAACTTCTACTTATTAATTAAATTAAAGAAATGATAATTTAATGGAAATGAAAGTGGATGAAAAAACAACTTGCCGAATGTGCAGAACGATCCCACGTCTTCGAATTACGCGTGCGATGCTCGAGCATTTGAGCGACCGCGGCGCCGTTTTTTCATCCACGTTCTTGGGTATATATGACTTACTAAGAACTAAACCTGGTAGTGTTAGCCAGCGCCACCACTCACAAACCTTGGCGGCGTATGTGAACATCTTTCTTCAGCAGGCGTCACGATAACGTGATCTTTCTGGGTGAAGGCAACTGGTCAATAATCCCACACATGCTACCTGAAGACATCAATGTTGCTGTATTCGAGAGCCTCGTTATGTAATGAACGAGAAGACAGGGGTTAATAGAGGGGCCTGATTCTCTTAATAATAAATCTCGCGCGCGCCGCTGGGTTTGCCGCAACACCACCAGATCATGTCGGTTAACACCAGAGCTCAACTATCTCTGTTCGCGTTCAACGGACACGCTTCTAAATTATCAGTGTGGCCACAATTGTATCTGCGGCTGGTTTTCTCCGCTCTTGTTCACATGTGCCGGGCAATGTAGACGTGCCTTACGACGTTTTCGGGGGTATGCGTATGCCTAAAAGAACTGGAAGTAAATCTATTGTCGAAATTTGCCTTCCCTCGTCCCTCTCATTTTGTCTGCGCTACAAGAAAGTAAAAGGCACCATATATACAAGCCCGTGTAACTACCCTCGTTGATGAAATTGCTCAAAAAAAATATAGTTGAGTGAATCTGGGTATGTTACTTGCTCGTCCTCACAGGCTTGTCACAACTTTTCTAACGCGCTATTAAGCACGCAGAGCCAGCGGCGATGTCTAGGCCACCGAAAAAGAGAACATGAAAAGAGAAAGACACGTAAAGAGAAAACAAGTAACAAGTAATAGGAAGCGACAACGCATTCGAAAGAGACATTCAAAGTAATTTAATTAATATCTCATGAGCGCGCAGGCCTTCGTACTCTTTAGCGTATGCTAAAGCGGCTGTCAACTTTTTTATAGAAGCATAACTACGGCTTCACAGTTTATGCATAGTCTTCATAAGTAGGTTCCTCATCTTGAATAGTGGCACAGTAGCTACTCAGCATTGAATGCATCATGCAGGTACATTTTTCCGGACAACCTTCGTCATTTTCACACTGCGAAAAAATAAAAAAAAGGCATTATGAACGTGAAGTGGTTGACGTCGTAGTAATACTCTGGTGATGGGAAGAATGTAGCAGGCGAATAGGAAATGAACGAATAAAATATTTCGCGGACCTTCAAGAGGAAAACAAAAGCTAAGAACGATAAGAAAACTTGCATTTTGGCAGCCCTCTACAAAGAAACATCAAACATAGCGTCAGCATTTATGTTTGGGGTACAAACTCACGGGGCTGAATTAATTTTGGTCGGAATGTTGCATATATTTTTTTTATATCCTGATAATACATTCAATACCGGCTACTCAGTTTTTCAACCACGCTGTTCTTCTAGTTACGCGGCCATAATATAGTGGCCAGTTTCTTTTTGCCATCCTGAGTGTGGCGCACTTCGGACATCAGCTACAGCGCCATTGACGTCACGTGGCATACCATTCGCATTTTTGTAAATTGCTTGTGGACCTCCAGTTACTCTGTATTGCGTTGCATAACTTTGCTGTAAAGGCACAGCCAGAACTAAGAAAGCTTGTTTTTGCTACAATAGCGATGTAACTTGAAAAGGGGAAGTCTCGTTGCCACAACCACTAATACTGTGGTTTCTATGCAGCCATATTTTTTTATATTCGTTAGTTAGCGAACGTCTTATGCAGTAATTTTGGTTTTACGCTATTTATAAAGTCCCACCCAGAGGTAGAAAGGTCTTCACGGATAACGAAACTTCCTGCTAGATTTGCGAGCACACTTTGACGCACGCCTGTATTGCTTTTGTATGGCTGTGTGTGCGTGTGCGCGTGCGCGTGTGCGTGTGTGTGTGTGTGTGCGCGCGTGTGTGTGTGTGCGTGTGCGTGTGTGTGTGTGTGTGTGTGTGTGTGTGTGTGTGTGTGTGTGTGTGTGTGTGTGTGTGTGTGTGTGTGTGTGTGTGTGTGTGTGTGTGTGTGGTAGTGACTACAGGGACGGCGCCCGGTACTTTAACATCAGCACTACAGTGACGGGGCCCGTAACTTTAACAACAACACTGTAGCGACGGGGCCGTCACTACAGTGTTGTTGGACAATATCTTGGACAATCTTGGACAAAAAGAAAGCAGAGAATGGTTTACAGGCGCTATCTCTTTACCTACTACGTGCAGTAAGCTGGGACACTGCATGCGGTCGCCGCAATCGATTCCGCCGAAGGGGTTTCTTGCGTGAAAGGTAGGCAATCGGTGAGAATAAAATATGTGTAATATGTTCTTGTAGTCAGTTGCCTGTGTAACCAAATGGATCATAGCAGAATGAAACCTCAATGCAGCGATCGCACGGGTTCGCGGTGGCCGACTGCGCGTCGACATGTTCGCACACTATGTTTCGCTTTCACTGCGAGCTTCTTACCGTGCCGTGAGCTTCATGCCGCACTATATGAGAATTCGACAGTACGCAAGCAATCATTGTTACATGGACACTATCAGAGCTGCTCAAAAATAATTTCGTTATGGCTTGGCTTCCACGCCTACGGTGACTTGTGATGTGCTGTCGCGACGATTTAGTCTATTCTTTTTCTATTCATCTAAATTCTTGAAAGCTTCAATATAATTATTTCTCAAGTTACATCGCACTGTATGTTTATCGGTCTTTATCGGTTTATCGGCGAGCAATTACCGACTGCTTCTTAATCCAGTACAATATTCGTTGTCTGGTGCTACACAAGTGTGAACATATGCCATGCCTTCTTTTAATGCGCTTTTTACCGTTCCCTTTCCAATCAGAATCAGAATTCTAGTGAACTTTCTTTCTTTCTTTGTTTATTATTATCATCTTAGGTGTTACACTAGTGCATACGCAAAATACTGTTGGACCCAACAGCCGCAGGCTAGTGGATGGGTCCAAATATGCAAAATATAATAGACTTTCGGTTCAAGCATAAGGGGATCAATACAGGGGATAAATGCAACACATTAGCGCATCAAAAACAGAAAAAAAACGATTTTTTATGGCATGCATAAAAATTATCACTAGTTACATAAAGTAACAAACTCCAAACAACTAGAACGCCAAGCAAGAATACAAGTACAAAATCAGTGGGTTATAGCTAATAAATAGTGCTTTGCCGAAATTTTGTGTTTTATTTATTTGGAAGGTATGTTGTTCCATGTCTTTACTCCAACAAATTCAAGTAGTCTTTTGCCATATACATTATGTATAGGAGGCAGGTCGAAATTTCCAGCGGCAGTACTTCTGGTAGCACGTGATGATGAAAAAAGGTATAGCTGACGAACTTCCTTATTTTGTTGTTTTCTTTGCTACGAGTGCTTTTCTTTATTACTTTCGTTTGTTTGCAGCATCGGGTCGATGCTTTTTAAGAGGGGGGTATTGACACGTGTACTTGTCTTTATCGGGCGACACGTTTCACCGCCTAACAAATGTTATCGCACGGCGCAGGACGCGCCTGCATATATCGGAAGCTTCTGGAATGTTATCGATGGTCCCATCAGCTGTCTGTAATCGAACCTTGTGAAAACTTACTGCATGTGTGCGCGACGCAAATAATGTAGAACTTTGTGGAAGACACGCGGGTCCCAGCGATTAGTCTGGAACATTCGACGATTGATCTATAAAAGCCGACCCGCTTGACCCGTTGATCAGATTTCCGGCAATCGCCGACCGTGTTCGTCGCTATCGTTGTGCTATAAGTGTAGCCTGTTTTTGTGGGCACAGGTTCGCCCAATAAAAGCTAGTTTGGTATTCCACCGTATTGCTGCTTTCTTCACTGTCACTACCACGTGACAATATGGACGCAGGGAAAGAATGATTACGTTTAACAACACTACGTAGCTAGCTGTTTTATGCTCGCGCATCAGATCGAATGGCAACATGTTTAGTTGTTTGAACAGTGGCCTGCTGCAGGTGTACCGGTTCTCGAGTGCGTCGTGATTCTTAATGCCCGCATTTGTATAACCAAATGGAGCATAACAGAATGAAGCTTCAGTGCAGCCGGGCCCCGTCACTGCAGTCACTACCTATATATATATATATATATATATATATATACATTGGGGGGTGTCTCAGCGAACACCTTCATTTCATAACTGTTGAAATGTGGCTTGTGGCACATAGCAGAATTGTAGTTCATATGCTGGTCTACCCAAAGAGGTGGACATTACGTGCGCATGAAATTTGAAGGCATAATGGACTAATTAATAAAAATTCACTACTTCGGTTTTCCACTGATAACCTTATGGCCCGTATAGCAATTACCAGATTTTAAACATTGAGTTCACAAGGTGGATCCGCATTGAATCAATTTTTAGGATGACACCAGTGACGAGATATTTACAGAACTTTGCAGAGAAATGCATTGGCCTGACAATTTCTTTCTTAACAAAATGTAGTTGTGTGCATTGAAGCAGAAAAATGAAGCGTTAACATTTATAAAATTTTTAGCGTTCTTTGAAACACCATTTACAAATAGTGCATTCTTTTGAATCTTTTGCACTTACTCTAGCGCACGATTATTTACAACTCCCTTGAATGACCCAATGAGAACCCACCCATTCTTATGGAAAAAGAACAATTTCTGTTTGAATAAAACGAGAAAGATAATTCCACTCTCTTCGGCGGCCTCCTATGAGGGCAGAGGTTACGAAAAGTTTGTAAACACGAAAAGTTATCCAGACGGTGCTACTGGTTTATAACGCGCGAGGCTGGTGACTCGTGTAGTTTATCGAGGATACCACAGGCGTCTCACATCACGCAAAATAATGGCGTCAGAACGGTGTTGAGGAATTATTTTCAAACCTGGCAAATATTCTTCAAACGTTAACGTTTTGCCACAGATTTATTAAACACGACCTCAATTTTCACCAAATTTTAACACGTGAAAAGTGTTCTTTCAGTATATTCGGCAACAGCGGACTAAAGCCGTGTAACGCATTAGAGCCCTTACAGAAAACTTTTCTTTCAGGGGCTGTAACGTGTTGACGCACACTTATCTACGCATGCGCATTAGCTGTAAAGGCCCCTTCCTAATTTCTTAAAGATAAATTTGGTCCTTGTCGCAGTTATAGTTCTACCAGTACGGCAGGGCAAATTCCGCACCGGTCGTAAAATACCAGGTCGCTTGCTTACGTCATTTAGTGGAAGGACTGCAATTGACTCGCACAAAGTGGACTTTGCCTAACCATTACCCATATTTACTCAGTTACACTAACGAACTGAGGAGCTTTTCTTCGAAGTCAACCCAATCCATTCTGACAATTTGAGAAAAACACAAAATTTTGTTATTGGGCCGAGATTCAATGCTAACCTAGTAATTATATGATATGTTTTACATGTCCACTAGAGCACCTTTACAGTAACAAGTGAAGAAGATATTGCACTACATTTGACTGATAGTAGGATGTGAATTTGATATTTGAATTTGGTCAATTTGAAACAGTACATTTGATGTCGTCCTGACCAGAAAATTTGTTGAAAACAACTTTGATAAACGGTCGGTTGTGAGAGCCATTATAAGATTGGAAATTAGGTGCACTGCTATGCTTCGCGAACACTGAGGATGATATTTAGAGACAGCAAATTTGTCTCCTTGAAATTACAGGTAGCCTCCCTGTGGTCTCTTTCTGTATTCTTATTCTTTTTGAGCAGCATTGAAGGGGCTCGCCAAATAAGGAACACAACTTCATATCCGACTGCCGAATTGCCTTAGTGACATTGTGTGTACAGCACCCACCTATTGAGCATGAGGATGTGACTCATTTTTGTTCCAAGATATCTTCGCACAGCTCGATTTGCTTATTTGAATTATGGCGTCATGATACTTTTTCAAGAAGAAAGTTCCCCAGGTAATCTTTTCATTACAACTCCATCTTACATAGTTTGTGTTTGTGGATTTGGCTCATCTTGAATAAAAAATTTCTTAAATACAAGACAAGTTTTCTTAGTTCGCCGACGAATTTGGGGGAAAATACGTGCAAATGTGAACCTGTGAAAATAGGTACGAAACGAACGTATAATATTCGCATGCAATGATTGTTATTGAGCCAGTCACGCCAAAGTTGTCATCGCAACTAAACGGACCCTCGGTACTGAAAAACCCCGCCGGCTTCAGAGACGCGCACGCACTTGGTTGCAACGCGCACGGAGTGCCGTCGACGTATCTTCAACGTCATACAGCAAGTCGCATCAGTGGCGCAGTCACAGAAACTATCTGCCGTGCGCTGCAAACATGACCGCAGTTCGCACGCCGCTCTAAGCACACCGACGTTCAGGATGAACTGCTGCGTGTATGGGATGGTCTGAGTGGAACGAGGATGCATATTTGGAGCTAATAATTTGCGATACTTCACTGGGTCGTCGAGGCTTTCCTGTCGGCCACATGTCGAGCACCGTGAATTGCGACTCCTGCGAATAAGCAATTCGCACCGCTCCTCATCGCGCCAGCATTGTTCCTTCAATCCAGCAGGAGTTCGCTTGCCCGCATCGTCGCGCCAACATGTCGCACTCGTGAACAGTAAGAACACGTTTTTCCTACGAGTTCGAGCGCAGCGCTAAACCTTGCTATTGTTGGCGACACTTGTCAAAGCTGTCCTTGCTGCTCGTGCGGCATCGCCACTGACAAGTTTTTTCATACACCAGGCTTAATATGGCCCCATTTTCTCTGGATATGAACCTGGCATCATGCACAATTATCCTAGGGCACTGAACAACAGTGGATAACAGCGAACTCGCGTTTGAAGGGTTTGTTAAGGAACTTTATGAGAGGCCATCACTTGAAAACACATGTAACTTCGCGCGCTTATTCACCCATAATCACCTCTCAGTTCTCACTAGGTTCTATCTTGCCGGCAATTGCAGTTCTCTCAGGAGAGTGGCTATATTTTGGGGCGGTCGTGGAACAGAACTATAAGGCTCCGGAGTGCTTTGAATACGTAACATACGGCAATGTCTGTAAACAAGCCACACACTTCGTACTTCGCCTACACATTACGCATAACGTACCCCTTACTCTCCCAAAATATAAACATGTCACGTAGTTAAATTCGCTGAAGGCACCGGAGAAGCCGAATACTAACCTCGTATAACGTAAGAAAATGAGCGCTCGGTAAATCTTTCCAAGGTTCATAGTTAAGCCAGAAACGCCAGAATTTCACCCCATTTTGCACTAATTTGTCCCCTATTAATGAGACGTTATCCATTGAGGCGAGTCTAGCAGTGCTATTGGAGGAATTAGAGGGCAGTACATGGGATATAATAGGGCTCAGTGAAGTTAGGAGGACAAATGAAGCATATACAGCGCTAAAAAGTGGGCACGTCCTGTGCTACCGGGGCTTAGCGGAGAGACGAGAACGAGGAGTCGGATTCCTCATTAGCAAGAATATAGCTGGTAACATACAGGAATTCTATAGCATTAACGAGAGGGTGGCAGGTCTTGTTGTGAAACTTAATAAGAGGTACAAATTTGAGGTCGCGCAGGTGTACGCCCCTACATCCAGTCATGATGACCAGGAAGTCGAAAGCTTCTATGAAGACGTCGAATCGACGATGGGTAAAGTCAAAACAAAATACAGTATACTGATGGGAGAATTCAATGCCAGGGTAGGTAAGAAGCAGGCTGGAGACAAGGCAGTGGAGGAATATGGCATAGGCACTAGGTATAGCAGGGGAGAGTTATTAGTAGACTTTGCAGAACACAATAATATGTGGATAATGAACACCTTCTTCCGCAAGCGGGATAGCCGAAAGTGTATGTGGAGGAGCCAGAATAGCGAGACTAGAAATGAAATTGACTTTATACTCTGCGCTAACCCTGGCATCATACAAGGTGCGCTGCAGTGACCATAGGATGGTAAGAACTCAAATTAGCCTAGACTTGAGGAGGGAGTGGAAGAAACTGGTACATAAGAAGCCAATCAATGAGTTAGCAGTAAGAGGGAAACTAGAGGAATTCCGGATAAAGCTACAGAACAGGTATTCGGCTTTAACTCAGGAAGAGGACCTTAGTGTTGAAGCAATGAACGACAATTTTATAGGTATCATTAAGGAGTGCGCAATAGAAGTGGGTGATAACTCCATTAGACAGGAGACCAGTAAGCTATTGCAGGAGAAGAAAGATCTGATCAAGAAACACCAATGTGTGAAAGCCTCGAACCCAAATTTCGAAGTTAATCAACAAGCGTAAGACAGCTGACATAAGGAAGTATAATATGGATAGAATTGAACATGCTCTCAGCAACGGAGGAAGCCGAAATACAGTGAAGAAGATACTAGAAACAGGCAAGAGTCAGATGGATGCGTTAAGAGACAAAGACGGCAATATCATTACTAATACGGATGAGATAGTTCAAGTAGCTGAGGAGTTCTCTTGAGATTTGCACAGTACCAGTAGCACCCACGACGATAATGTGAGTGAGAATAGTCTAGAGGAATTTGAAATCCCACGAGTAACGCCGGAAGAAGTAAAGAAAGTCTTTGGAGCTATGCAAAGGGGGAAGGCAGCTGGGGAGGATCAGGTAACAGCAGATTTGTTGAAGGATGGTGGGCAGATTGTTCTAGAGAAACTGGCCACCCTGTATACGCAGTGCCTCATGACTTCGAGCGTACCGGAATCTTGGAAAAACGCTAACATAATCCTAATCCATAAGAAAGGTTCTACTTAAATTGAGGACGACGCAACGAGCTATGGAAAGAAGAATGATAGGTGTAACTTAAGGGATAAGAAAAGAGCAGATTGGTTGAGGGAACAAATACGAGTTAATGACATCCTAGTTGAAATCAAGAAAAAGAAATGGGCATGGGCAGGACATGTAATGAGGAGGGAAGATAACCGATGGTCATTAAGGGTTACGAACTGGAATGCAAGGGAAAGGAAGCGCAGCAGGGGACGGCAGAAAGTGAGGTGCGCGGATGAGATTAAAAAGTTTGCAGGGACAACATGGCCACAATTAGTACACGACCGGGGTAGCTTGAGAAGTATGGGAGAGGCCTAGCGTAAGAGAAGCGTAACGAGCCTGATGATGAATGAGATGTCAAGACGGTGGGGAATAGAGTTCTCTCTGAGCACCGTAAAACGTAACTCATTATAGCAATTTATTGCTTTTGAGCGCTTGGTCGGGCGATTCTTCGCGAAAACTGTAATTAACTCTTAAAAAACTCTTGAACTTTTGAAACTTTGCCCACGCATCACGCATAAGATGTCCCATATTCCCTCAGAACGTCACCTTTGATTACACGATGAGTTCTGTAGGAACAGTAGGCGAAATTACTGAGCTATTGTAAAATGCCCTTTTACAGCTCACGGTAATTGTCTCAAGGGACCCGGTCTCTGTAACTCTGTTTCCTACAAGCTTTGGTGCTTTGGCTGCAGCGGAGGAACATTACGAACATTTTAAAGGCGCCCCTAGGAACCCCATAAACGAAGGATTAGCCACTATCATTCAGCAACTTTCTTTGGTGAATCACTCGTAAAATTCCCTTTAGAAGTGACTTAGTTATAAGCAGTGCCCTTGCAAAATAAGCATATACACACATAGAAAATGAATTGGTGAAAAAAAAGAAACCTGCCATTGGCATCCGTCGTTATTAATGTTATTTTTGTAACCGTGTTTCTCTTTTTTTCACATGCGCTGCTTATAACTAAGTTCTGAATTACGAACTAGCCCATGAGTACGTTTAAAATTCTAAATAAGAGTTCTCGGGATCATCTACGTAGTTTTTCACAACAACGTTCAAACAGGCACATAACGTTTTCGAATGGTTACACATAGTCGCGCTAACAGCATGGGAGTAAAAAACTTGCAAGCAGTGCTGAAAGCAACGACAACATCTAGAAACATATTGATTCTATAGGTAGAAGCTGTCCAAAAGATTAGCATCGAAGGAATAAGTTTCTCTTTGACGCGTTGTTCCCTTATTATGAGCATTTGCAGAAATTAAAAGAAGATATTGTTGCGGGAAGAAAGCAAGCCCACGAGTGTAAAATAAAGTATATTTACAAATGGTGTATGTGGCGTTCAGGCAACTGCCAGACTTCGTCTTCCTCTAGTCCAATTCAACTTCTTCCATCACTTCACCGTAACATCTCCCTCCTGGCGGGGTAGCTCCGTCCAGGTGCAAGTTATACAGCCTCACTTAATGGGGGGACATAGGGCTTGAGCCTGGTGACGTGAACAACATCGCTGGTTACGTTAGGAGGCACTGAAGGCTGACCGACTGGGGCGATCTCGTATGTCACATCGGACAGGTGGCGTAAGATCTGGTACGGACGAGAATAACGGGAAAGTAGTTTTTCCGACAAGCCGACGCGACTTGAATGCGTCCAGAGGACAAGGGAACCAGGTGAAAAATGGTCGTCTCGGTGCCGAAGGTCGTAGCGTCGCTTTTGAGAAGCTTGCGAGACTGTGAGGGGCGATGACGGGTGGCATCTTGGGCCTGGGCGGCTAAGTCAATAGCATCGCGAGCGCAACCAGTGTTGGTGATTGTACTGCGGAAGGTAGCAGCGTGTCAAAGGGCAAGGTGGGGTCGCGGCCATACAAAAGGAAAAATGGTGAAAATCCGGCAGTGTCGTGACGGGACGAGTTGTATGCGAAAGTGATGTATGATAAAGCGACGTCCAGTTGTGATGATCGTCGGAAACGCACATTGCTAGCATTTCAGTGAATGTGTGGTTGAGTCGCTCGGTGAGGCCATTCGATTGAGGGTGGTATGCGGTGGCAATCTGGTGTTCTGTAGAACAGGAGTGGAGCAGATCATCGACGACCTTCGATAGAAAGTAGCGGCCGCGATTCGTCAGCAACTGGCGAGGGGCGCCGTGGTGCAGGATTACGTCGTATAGTAAGAAGTCGGCGACATCTGTAGCGCAGCTGGTTGGCAGCGCTCGTGCGATGGCATATTTCTTGGCATAATCGGTTGCTACTCCAATCCATTTCTTTCCTATGATGGAAATTGGAAAGGGGCCAAGGAGGTCGAGGCCCATACAGAAGAAGGGCTCTGTAGGGATGTCAATTGGTTGCAGCAAACCAGCGGGAGGCATAGCAGGCGTCTTCCGACGCTAACACAGGTCGCAAGAAGCGACATAACGGCGCACAGAGCGATAAATGCCGGGCCAGAAGAAGCGGCGCCGCAGGTGGTCGTAAGTACGAGTAATGCCCAAATGACCAGCAGTAGGAGCGTCGTGAAGTTGCTGGAGCACGACGAGCCGAAGGTGCTTGGGGACGACTAGGAGGAGCTCCGGGCCGTCAGGTCGAACGCTACGACGGTATAAAGTTCCATCGCGCAAGGTGAACATCCGAAGGGACGGGTCATTGGGTGAGGAGTTTAGGCGTGCTATAAGTGTTCGAAGAACAGGATCCTTGCGCTGCTCGTCGCCAATATGGAGGAAGCCGGAGAGGGATAAAACACTGATGTCCGAGTCTGCATCGGTATCGTCCGGTTGATCCACGGGATTGCGGAAGAGGCAGTCAGCGTCTTTATGCAGGCGCCTTGACTTATACATAATAGAAGATGTATATTCTTGTAGACGCAATGCCCAACGTGCAAGTCGTCCAGTTGAGTGCTTCAAAGAGGAGAGCTAGCAGAGGGCGTGATGATCGGTTACGACGGAGAAACTCCGACCGAGAAGGTACGGTGGAAATTTCGCGACCGCCCATACGAGCGCGAGACATTCTCTCTCAGTAATGGAGTAATTGCGCTCGGGCGTGGAACGAAGGCGGCTAGCGTAAGCGATGACACGGTCTTGGCCCTGCTGACGCTGAGCGAGGACAGCGCCGATGCCGTGACCACTCGCGTCAATTCGTACTTCAGTGGGCGCAGAAGGGTCAAAGTGTGAGAGAATCGGGGAAGTTGTAAGCCGCTCAATCAGGGTAGAGAAGGCTTTCTCCTGTAGTGGTCCCCAAGAGAAAGAGGTGTCTTTCTTAAGAAGGTCAGTGAGAGGGTGAGCGATGTCGGCAAAATTTTTCACAAATCGCCGGAAATAAGAGCATAAGCCCAGAAAACTACGGACATCGTTTGTTGAACAAGGTACAGGAAAATTTCGCACGGCGTGAACTTTCTGTGGATCAGGTTGGATTCTGGCGGCGTTTACGCGATGGCCAAACACGTAAATTTCACGGCGACCGAAATGGCATTTGGAGGAGTTTAGCTGAAGGCCAGCCCTGCAAAACACGGAGAGTATGGTTGTGAGGCGCCGGAGGTGACTCTAAAGTTCGGCGAAAACACAATCACATCGTCGAGGTAACAGAGGCATGTAGACCACTTCAAGCCGCGCAAGTGGGAGTTCATCATGCGCTCGAATGTAGCTGGCGCATTGCATATTCCAAAGGGCATGACTTTAAATTGGTTCAGACCGTCCGGTGTGAGGAAGGCGGTTTTATCGCGGTCCATCTCATCGACGCTAATCTGCCAATAGCGGGAGCGGAGGTTAATTGATGAAAAGTATTGGGATCCGTGCTATTGGGATCCGTGCTCTCCAATGCTATTCACAGCGTGTTTACAGGAGGTATTCAGAGACCTGGATTGGGAAGAATTGGGAATAAAGGTTAATGGAGAATACCTTAGTAACTTGCGATTCGCTGATGATATTGCCTTGCTTAGTAACTCAGGGGACCAATTGCAATGCATGCTCACTGACCTGGAGAGGCAAGGCGCAAGAGTGGGTCTAAAAATTATTCTGCAGAAAACTAAAGCAATGTTTAACAGTCTCGGAAGAGAACAGCAATTTACAATAGGTAACAAGGCACTGGAAGTGGTAAGGGAATACATATACTTAGGGCAGGTAGTGACGGCGGATCCGGATCATGAGACAGAAATAATCAGAAGAATAAGAATGGGCTGGGGTGCGTTTGGCAGGCATTCTCAGATCATGAACAGCAGGCTGCCATTATCCCTCAAGAGAAAAGTGTATTACAGCTGTGTGTTACCAGTACTCACCTATGGGGCAGAAAACTGGAGGCTTACGAAAAGGGTTCTACTTAAATTGAGGACGACGCAACGAGCTATGGAAAGAAGAATGATGGGTGTAACGTTAAGGGATAAGAAAAGAGCAGATTGGGTGAGGGAACAAATGCGAGTTAATTACATCCTAGTTGAAAACAAGAAAAAGAAATGGGCATGGGCAGGATATGTAATGAGGAGGGAAGATAACCCATGGTCATTAAGGGTTACGAACTGGATTCCAAGGGAAGGGAAGCGCAGCAGGGGATGGCAGAAAGTGAGATGGGCGGATGAGATTAAGAAGTTTGCAGGGACAACATGGCCACAATTAGTACATGACCGCGGTTGTTGTCGAAGTATGGGAGAGGCCTTTGTCCTGCAGTGGGCGTAATCAGGCTGATGATGATGATGATGATGATGATTGGGATCCGTGAAGGCAGTCAAGAAGAGCGTCATCAATGCGAGGCAGAGGATAAACATCCTTCTTCGTTATCCGGTTGAGGTGACGGTAGTCAACGCAGAAGCGCCACGAGTTGTCTTTTTTCTTTACTAAGACAACCGGTGATGCCCACGGGCTACTGGAACGTTCAATGATGTCCTTGTCCATCATCCTGTCTACCTCTTTCTGTATGATGGCCCTTTCTGTTGCGGAGACACGATATGGCCTCCTATGAATGGGGCTGGCGTCACCGGTGTGGATGCGATGCGTGACAACAGATGTCTGGCCAAGTGGTCGGTGGTCCAAATCAAAGATGTCCCGATAAGATGACAGGAGGTGACGAAGAGCTGTTGTTTTCTCGGAAGGAAGGTCTGGGGCGACCATCTTAGAGACATCGTCCGCAGGCGCCGAGTACGAAGGAGTGGGTGACAAAGGTCTGTTCGTACTGAGGAAGAATTCAGAGGTAAAAAAAATCTGAGATTCTTCCAAATGAGTGATATGCGCTATGGCGATACCGTGTGGCAGCACATGTGACGAAGATCCAAAATTGATGATGGGCACGCGAGCGCAGTTATTGCAGATCCGGATTAAGGTGCTCGGCAGGGCAATATTGCGCGACATAACCACGTCAGTAAGCGGCGACACGACGTACTCGCCATCAGGTACGGGAGGACAGGGCGTCAGGAGGACATTTGTTGCCGCCTTTGGAGACAGCCTTGCAAACACAGCAGAAGATAAGCGGTGCGAATCACAAGTTGTTGCGTCGGCAGGAAGCGGCAGATCGAACTGTACAACACCTGCGGAGCAGTCAATTTGGGTAGTGTTTCGAAAGGAAGTCGAGGCCGAGAATTAGGCCGTGTGGACAGTTTTCAAGGACGATAAATAGAACAACGGTATAATGGCCCCCAATGGTCACACGTGCTGAGCACATTCCAAGGACAGGTGACGTACTTCCATCGGCGACTCGCACAGTGCACGGTACGGCGGGTGTCAGAACCTTTCTGAACCTTCGGCGGCGAGCAGGGCTCATAAGTGAAAGCTGCGCTCCTGTATCAACGAGATATCTAACAGGAACGCCATCAACTTCAATGTCCAGTAGGTCTCCACATGTAGGCAGGGTCAACAGAGGAATTGTGGGCAGGGTCGGAGTTCAGCTTCACCTCCGGGAGCTGCACCGCCTAGCTCCCCAAAGCGAAGCGGCCGGTAGCAGAAGGGGACGAAGAGCGGTGAACGAGAGGCGAAGGGGACCTACGACCTTGCGGAGACGGGGAGCGGCTTGATCTTGGTGGAGCACTGTCGGCGGTGATGTTCCTACTCGGCGTATAGGGCGAGAAAGTGCGATTGTCTGGTACTTGGCTGTAGTGACTGGGAGACGACCACCGAGGAGGCGACGACCAGTAGTTGCGGCAATGATGGGCGATGTGTCTAATACCGGAACAATTAAAACAGATGGGTTTATCATCCGCTGTGCGCCAGTCAGATGGGTTGCGACGGATTGGCGCAAAGCTTTGCGTCTGGGAGCGAGCGGTTGGAGAAATTTGGTAGGTGTTTGTATGGCGGACCGAGCAGAGAGATGGAATGCCCAAACTTGCTATTTCCTCCCTAACGACCGCTTGTATAAGGGAGATAGCGGGTACGCTTTCCCGACAGTCTGAACGAACTGGAGCCGAGGCCATGGCCTCAAGCTCACGGTGAACGATGCGCGTTATTTCTTCCAGTCCTGTGGGCTGAACGAACCGCGGCGGGTCGTCAGAAGAAGACGTCGCGGCGGTATTGGGCAATCGGTCGAAAGTTTGAACGACGTGGCGGCCCTCCGCTTGTTCCAAGCGCCGGCACTCCTTTATAATTGCATCCACAGTGGCACAATCCTCACACATCAGGAGATTAAAGGCATCGTCTGCAATACCTTTCAATATATGACCAATCTTGTCTGCCTCGGTCATGTTGTCAACAGCCTTGCGATTGAGGGCCAGTACATACTGTATGTACACGACATAGGTTTCTGTGGACGTCTGAGCGCGGCACGCAAGTTCTTTTTTTTTTGCTGCCAGCTGACGACCGACAGGTCTGCCAAACAAGTCTCGCATTTTTTCCTTGCAGACATCCCCGCTCGTTAGGTCAGCTTCATGTGTGTCGTACCATTGCTTCGCAGTTCCCCTCACATAAAATATCACGTTTGCTAGCATCATTGTTGGATCCCACCTGTTGTTGTCGCACCCTCGCTCGTACATCGTAAGGCAGTCCTCGACGTCGGTGTTGTCCGTACCACAAAATGTCCCCGGGTCCCGCGGATGAGTGAGGATGACCATTGGCACGGGCTGCCGAGGCGTTGTCGCTTGTGTCGGTTGATTTGCCATTGTGGCGGCAGTAGATGACGTCCGCTGCGAAGTTCCGTGGTCGTACCCCGCACCTCCACCAAAATTTTGTGGGAAGAAAGCAGGCCCACAAGTGTAAAATAACGTATACTTACAAATGGTGTATATGGCGTTCAGGCAACTGCCAGACTTCATCTTCCTCTAGTACAATTCAACTTCTTCCTTCACTTCACCGTAACAATATAAATTACTAACTAGTGGAGCACAGTGCCCCAACAACAATATTATAACACATTTTTAGTCAGGTGAAAAATCTAAGGAGTTCAAAATACGGGGACCTTTTTTTAGGTTGTCCTATTTTTCACTTGTTAAATTTAGGGTGTGGGTAACAGCAGCCTCTGAATGACAAATTTAGAAGAGGGGGAAAGTTGAGCGAAGCCCCCGAGCCTCCCGCCCCGTGAACGATGACGTTTATCTGGCGGCAATGGCCAGACGTCCGGCGTCAAACATTTGACGCTGGCAGCCGACCTTCCCTTCCAGATATTTTCGCCGCATGAACACTGGTGTGCTTAGAGTGTGCGTCATTGCACACGGCACGTGACAGCCCTTTAGCTCACTAAAAGCGTGGCTTAGTGCGTGCGTGGTTGGGCACGTGACGACACAGTCAATGGGGCGGAGGTGGCGCCACGTCATGAGTATATAAAACGAGCGCGTTCTTGACGTTCTGAGGTCTACAAACAATATAACGACGCCGCATTCCTACACGTGAGCACTCTTAAGTGTCGCTTCCAAGTTTTCTTTCAGAGTGCAGCTCTTAGGTGCACATTGCTACTATGAGCATCGGCGTAACCGAGCGAACAAGCACAGCGAAGGATGAAAGAGCAAACAGGGAGCGCCACGGGGGAAGAAAGACGCGAGGGCGAAAGCAGAGGAGGAGGAGGGTACGGCAAAAGCGCGATAATAAAAGCGTAGTGCGGCGACGATGGCTATGAGATGGCGCCAGAGTAGCGCGGGTAGTCTCACAGGTCTTTCTGCGGCGGCTGCTGTGAATTGCGCCCACGCGTCACTCACGCGCTCCCCCTCGCGATATCCAGATTAGCCAGGCATTCGCACCGTACTTCGCTTCGTTCGCAACGTGCCGCATGAGACAGATCGTCCTCGCCAACCAATATATTGCGAAATGAAAACACTATATAGAGTTGCGCTAAAATTTCGCATTAGGAAGACTCGCAACCTTCGGTGAATTTTTGTTCATGTTGTAAAATATTTCAAGCTGTTTATTTTAAGCTCACCAATACGAAAGAGAAATTTATTGCGGGTGGCGCGTTCGGTGGCCCACCCATGAATTTTCAGACAGCGACGTTTCTTCTACGCAGCAATGCAATGTTTACGAAGTTTTTTTTTTATTTATTTTTGGTTTTCGCGTTCATTCCATTAATGCGCCTTTCTTGTACCGTGCAACCATCTTGGCATGCGACTTTTAAGCGTTTGACAGGTACCGCAAACAAATATTATTCACACTTTTTTCATACTTTGAATGTCAGTTACGCTCTTTATGTAGGAAAAGATGAAGCAAAACATAAAGGTGACTCTTCGTATATTTCCTGTCACGGACTGCACCTAGCATGGCTGCAACTGCATGGCGGCATTGAATAGACCTGGTAGTGGCATCCTAAATAAGTACAGACAGCCGCTGTCCAAAGTTACTTATCCTAGCCATCTTACGATTCACACTACCTTTTATTGAGGGGCAGGGATTGTGAAAAAAGAAAGCCTTCTGAAGCCTTGTGTGTTACTCAGCTCCACTGTCACACTAAACTTGAACGATTTCTATCCGAGCGGATTGCCCTTTTTGTTTTTATTGCGTTCCGGTTAAACGAACTTGCCAGAATATGGGTTCTGCTTCCCATGCGCCTAAAATTTCGCTTTCAGTATGCTTTGAGTTTTCGGCTTGAATACTGTTAAATAACATCGTTTGAATGACCAGTTGATCAACAGTTTATATACTTTATTCAGCAGCTTTATGGGATAGTTGATGCGAATCTGCGACGAGTCGCAGCATTATCTGCAATGGAGCGTTGTTTGCCATCCACCCCTGTGTTTTGCGTAGGTTGTTGGTCTGCCGTCGGTTTTTGACCGAGAGGCATGTAAGCCAGGCTCGACAAAAAGGCTTTTAAAGCACGGTTTGATGACAAAAAATGTGGTGCCCGTGGCATATTTTAGTTTTGCTTCACCGCAGAAGCCTTGGTGCACATCCTCAAGTAGACAAATTGTGTTGTTGATGCAAGGAGCACAGCTTACCTCTCTATCACTTGCCGAACACTTAAGCTGTCAGAAAATTTAATATTTGTGGAGCTTCAACTATGCGCTATTGGCCACTGCTCCTGCCCCCGATAATTGTCAAAGAATATTGGGGCATTTCTTTTTATTACTCATTTTGCCTATTTGAAGAGAATTACTGCATGTTAAACTAAGAAACAAATCGCAGGGGCAATCAAAAGCCAACAATGAGTAAACTTGGAACATCGATTGCGCATCTTAATGGCTCATAATATCCAATAATTGATTGGCGATTACCTTTTATACCTCACACAAGGCTAGAGCATACCGTGACCATGATTGCCTTCTGTAGCCCTGCGCGAAGTATATTTCAATTGAAGTCCAGCTTTTCAGTGTATGCTTCTATTGCTCGCCGCCTGTCGTAGGGCTAGTAACGTGTTCTAATTTCTAGCAGATGACTAGCCTGTCTAATAACAGTAGTAAATATATGCCAATTATATTTTTAAATAGCTGTTAGAATGAGTAGGCACTTCACCTAGAAAACTAAAGCTGTAGAATAAACACGGAGTGATGTGACTTTCTCGGCACATGTCGCTGGTTGAGAAAAGTAAAGTGTCGGCTGTTGCCAATATTCGGACTAGAAAGTAAAGCTAGTACAAAAGGCTGCACATCACAGATCCGTGCTGTACGCAGGGTTTTTCAGCGAACAATTTCAAACATTTTTAAAGGGTGCCTGTGGCAGATAGCTAAATTATAGTCCATTAGGTGGCCCACTCAAAGCGGAGGACTCTACTTGCACGAAAATTGAAATACAAAATCGACTCATTAACAAAATATCACTAATTAACTTTTTAACTAGATACCTTATGGCCAATATTAGAATTTACAAAATTCTAACCATGGAGTTCGCAAGACGTATGCACTTGGACCGAATTCACAGGGCAACACTAGTTTCGAGATATTGATTCCCACACATTGCAGAGAAATAGATTGGCGGTCCAGTTACTTGTGTGCTTCAATGCATAAAACAATGTTTTGTTAACAACTCAACTGCAACACCAATGCTTTTGTCCGCAAAGTTCTGCCAGTCCTGTCTTATGTGTTCCTTCGACTTCGTTTTCGTCTTTAGTGCATTTTTATGAAAACTGTCGGGAATCACTAACTCGGAACTGGTGTTATCCTGAGAATTCGTTTCAAGCGCATCCGCCTTGCCGACTCCACGGACAGAATTTGCAAATTGCGAAAGGAGCCATATGAGAATTAGTTACAAGTTTAGTGAATTTTTGTTAATTAGACGATTTTTCATTTCAGTTTTTTTTCTGCAAGTTGTGCCCGCCGCTTCGGGTAGACCAGCTCATCAACTAGAATTGTGATGTCTGGCACAGGCAACCTTTAAAATTGTTTGAAAGTGTTCGCTGAAACACTCTATACATGTGGCTAGATAGAGCTCGAGCGCGCTCTGCTGAAGCCCACCTTGTCCAGGAAGTTGGCGCTGCATAACTTTGCAGTGGCAGTTCGCCTGCCTGGGAGCGCGTAATTTATTCGCTTCTACCCTTAGAACACCTGTCTGTGGTGCAGTAAACTGTCAATGCAGCCCAACGTAGTATTTAGAGAAGACGCCCAGAATTTTCTATCGCAGCGCCGTCAGGCGTCGCTAACATGTGTGGCACGAGCTGGAAACACTGGTGAGTGGGAAAACTGCTTGTGTATAATGGAAACCATCGCATACAGGGGCGCTATAACGTAAAGCTGCTCCAAACTTTCCTATTCCATTTCTGCAATCAGCCCTCCGCGATTGGTCAAAAACTGTTTTCAACCGCCTGTCTCTCACGCGACGTCACGAAAACCGCGATAGCTCCCCATCTGATACGACGCGTACATACTGATTATGCATCACTGGACCGAAGAAAAAATTGTTATTTCCGATTCAAGGCCTTTTCGCCATAAACCCTCGGCTATTGGTCAAAAGTTTTCGGGCTGCACCCACTTCACCTGCCTGTCACGCGACGTAACGTGCAAGACCGCCAAAACTTATCGCGTCAAAGAGTTACAGTATGTTAACATGCCGAACAAGACTGAATTTTCTTCTGAATAGAGGCAGTATGCCCCTCTGCGAAATGAATAAAAGATGGCGGCCGCCCATCGCTCAGGAACTGGCTACTCGCACTTGCCGGAGAGCATGGGTTTATTTGCGTGCATTAAACCTTTTTCCGCGGCCGTGTTACGTTTTCAAGCACTTTCGGCACGTTTGCGACCTCGCTCTGCCAACTCTTCTTTGCTGAGGATCTGTTTCAGCCGCATTCTTAACCTTCCGTTGCATGCCACCGCCATTTTCGACCAGCCACCTCAAGCCAAGTACGCCAAAGCGGACCACTCGCAGACGTCGGCACCACCTTTTTCATCCGGTTATCGATTTTCGGTGCACTGGCTCGGCCCCATCGAATCCCTCTCCACTTCAGCGTGCTCCTTACGTCTTGTCAAGCAGTTAGATAACACAAGCCGCTCACTGTAGGCAATGTTATTCGTTTTTAAAGCAAACAAAAGTGACCTCCAATAAACGAGGATAGCGATTGATTGGTCTTTTCAGACAACCCTGCGGGTCACCGCCCTATGCTTGCGTCGGCGGTTGCACAAATTTGACGTCAGGAGATTTACGTTCATTTTACGTTTTAGGGCCCCAGGTACAAATTATCGTAAAAGCTCTTACGACTCATGCAGAGGTAGTATGTCGTAAAATGCCAAAAATTCTGTGACCGCACGCACTGTGCTCGCGGATAACTTTCTGTGGCTATAAAGGAAAAGTTACGGAGGCAACGCGCGCATAAGTGAGAGAGCTTCTGAAAAGATTCCCACATTTTGGCCTACGTTAGTTTAGACTGGCCAAGACAAAACATAAACACCTTGTTAGCAACCCCTAAATAAGACAGAACGCAGCACTGAGCGTAGAAGTGTGCTGATTTTGCGGTTTTCGCCTTCCGCGTCTGAGGCAATACGAAAACGTCGCACACGTGAAAGCTGCGTCGATTCAGCGTCTGTTCCTAGCAACCAAAGCACTGTCAAACGCCGCCGCAGTACTTGGCGCGGTAACACATGTGCAGCAGCCACGCGCCCGCAGCTTACCCTTCATAGCCACAGAATGCCGTCCGCGCGTATAGTAAGCGGGGCCGCATAATATTCTATCGCTCCGCCATCTCCTGGGATCAGACGCGCTGTCATCGGCGTTTCAGACCATATAAACGAGTGCCGCGTATTAACTTTCCCAACGAAGGTGTTTGCATCGGTAATCCCGAAAGATAATGCCGCGATAAAATTCGCTCGACGCTCACGCGTCCTTAGCCCATTTACAGGGAAGCTCTATATGGCTAGCCGATTCCTTTGTCCATCAGTCACTGTACGCCGAAAAGTCCTCCGGTGCAACTCCCCCCCCCCCCCCCAAAAAAAAAAGAAGAGAATAAGAGACAGGCCATTGGCAGCACCATTGGTGACGTCATTGCTCTCCATCGCAGCCGAGTGCACGCGCACGAGCCTCCAACCAGCTCCCAAATGGGTAAGCCACGCTTCTTACGTACTACTGAGGAGCAGGCAGCTTTCGCTCAGCAACGACGCGATCCGAACAAGAAACGAGCTCGTCTAAGCCGTGCCGATGCTGCAGCCCGGGCACAAGAGCAGGCTCTTACAGCAGAGCGCAAGCAGCAACTGTGTACCGAGGATACGACAGCCTACCAAGCCGTCGTTTAATGAACAGTCGGGATTAAGCCAGTGATAAACATTGGGGCCGCACGTTTCAGCTTCACTGGTTAACCATCTGTACGCATGGCTTGGCGGTGATATTATTGCACCTTACAGTACATTCAACAAGCAATGATAATGCACTGTAAAACAACATTCCGGAGACACCTGTATGCTAACAATTGGACCATATAGTACAGATTTAGCATGCACCGTCTTACATTTTCTGTATGCAGGAACCGCCGGTATTTCAATGGTTGAGCCATATAGTACATAATAACCATGCAGAGTCGTCTGTTTTCTGAAGAGGAGTAGCACCTTTATTTTGACGATTGAAGCATGCAGTAAAGATTCACCATAAAGAATCTTCCGTTTTCTGAATAGGGGAAGCACCAGTATTTTACCGCTGAATCGTACAGTACAGATTCAGCAAACACGGTATTCTATTTTCTCAATATGAGAAGCACCTGCATTTTAATGGCTGGACCGTACAGTACCGGTTCAGTAATCCGACTCGTGAGTTCTCTAAGTACGAAGGCACTCGTGTTTTCTATTGCGGTCTCCGTTTTACGGCTTTCCGTTCTACGGAAATGACCGTTATTGATCTACGGAAAAGTATTAGCTCACAAATTACAGACTGAGTCCTAAACCAGGGAAATCTTTTTTCAGTGTATATAGCCAAAGCAAGGAAAGTCTCAGAATGACCCTTACAGATAATAAATTAGCGTGTCTTCAGCAATAGGTCATGTCGCTGCATTGGTTGAATACCAAATCACGTTACCTCAACACTCATCGTGAAATCGGTTCTGCCGTAATTTTTTTGTCCGAATGATGTGCTCTTTGGCGGAACATTCATTTGTAGCGACGTAAGTCGCGTGAATTTCGTAGGCTTTAAAAAAGATGGGTTCGACTTGAACAAATATGCGAATTACTTGTGCTATCACTTACGCTACCACCTCCACTCTTCGTGGGGATTGCTTGTGAATCGACATAATTTGCCGCGTCATGTTTTCTTTGCGAGCTGTTGTGGTAGTTCATGATTGAACGGTATTACGTGTCGGAGTTCCGCGACTGAAAAGGGGGCGCGTTAATTTTTTTCTGCTGCGACAGCAGGTAGCTCAGCTCTTGCGGGGGCAAACGTAGCCTTATTTTCTGTATTGCTGGACATGTTAGTGGAAGCTCACCCTATATTTTCTATGGTCTGGCAGATATTTGCTGTAAGAAAAGCAAGAACTTCACTTACCTTGATACCCTTTCTTATACCACATTCGTCGACCCTAAAACAATACGAGTAATTGCCTGTCTCCAAGCCTGTGGCATATGCTTCGCTTAAGTTCCATCTGGAACAGTTATTTAGTCTTTTATTACGTTGTTAAGGTCAAAACAATCCACGTTCTGAAAAGAGGTATATTCTGCACGAGGCATAGCCGCACGACGGAAAGAGAACTACACAATGCTAAAAGCGGGAGATAGCAGCGCCGCAATAATGTCGATTGCTTGAGAGCTCTGTATTTGACGAAGCTTGATATATGAGCATCGGGTGAGCATTATTTCAGCCTACTAATCAGCTTAGAATAGTCGAACGACGGAAGAGACGATCATTAAGGGGAAAAACAGGAGAAATGGGCCACACATGAATGTTTGACGCAGTATGCGCGTGTTAAGTGAGAAAGTAGGTATGTTTTTCACCTTCTTATGCACATACATGTACTCAAATCTTGCCATCATATTCTTGTGGTTTACACTTTGCAAAGCATCTGCAAATTCCCCAAGGTTACCGTCATTTGTTTGAGAACATGGATATACGCTGCACAAGTCACGAACAAAAAAAGACAAAGTGGTTGAACACTTGAATGGTTAAAAAATCCTTCAGCGCGAGTGATGTGCTTAACTAAAGAATGCACAAGAAGCTTACTACAGCTCAAACATTTAAACATTCGAGCATTCATTTAAATGAAACATCAAACATCTACTGCCGATCGTAAGTAAAAAAACAACCCCACGTGTTGTTCGACGTACAGGCTGCCTAAGGCAACAGGCAGCAATGTGGTCGCTAAGGCAATGTGGTCGCTTTACTGCGAAAAGATTTCTCAGAATACTCCACGCACTTTCCAGGATGTTTCTTTGTCTTTGTCCGTTTTCCTGCCAACTTACGTCACTGGGCAGTCTATATTGTATTATGCGTTAATCATAATAGTTGTGGGCTTGTCGGCAAATGTGTTATACTATTATGTACTCGTGTACCTTTTCAGTGCACACGTGCTTGTAAAAAAGCGAGAGAAAAGTGAAGGTATAAAACTGGCGCCCATGGCGAAAATAAACGGTTCTTGTTAGCGTCCGTGTGAGTCTGTTTCTCTTCAAGGTCCTTGTGCTTTTTGTTCTGGAAGAAAAATCTAGAAAATATAATCTCTCGTCTAGACAGAACATCGGTGTGATGTGATAAATAACCATGTACCAAACGAAACAATGCAACAACTTGGGTCCCGGAGTAAGCGCCATTAGGTATGGATCGCTTTTGAAAGTACTTTTCACGTCAGCTTCGGTCCCTGAGTATGTGCGATTGGATACGTGGCGCTCTTCTATGAACCGTTTTTACGTTAGTTTGGTTCGCTGGCTGTGTGTTGTTGAGTATGGGTAATTCTAACCTGCAGCGCCCACTGACGGCGAAACGCCTCGGATGCTAAGAAATGCCATCTCAGCCGGTGTTCTCAGCCAGCGCCTTGGTGGTATTTGTGAAAGGCGAGAAAAATAATGTTGGGAGGCGCCTACTCGATGCACAAGCATGGCACGCGCATTTCTGTTCTAGAAGCCTGGTACGCTGGTCCTCTTGTTCTCGCGCTCCGCTGCGACCGCTCGTTTCCCACAGTTGTGACTCCAGCCTAAGGTATGACGGACTCCAGGAATCTACCGCCCTCAGGGAACTTTTCTGACGACGCAACCTCGCACCCAATGGACTTCGCAGCTCCCCAGCTCCCCCTGCCTACATTTTAGGAGCAAGAACCCACAGATTAGGTTCGCCCAGTTCGAAGTCATCTTTCATCTGCACCAAATAACCGCAGATGCTTCTAGGTTTCGCCACTCTCTCTGCAAACTCTCTGCTGAGGTGGCTGAAGAGGTAGCGAACGTCATCGCTCCACCTTTTCACAATACCACGTATCAGCAACTTAAACAGATTCTTCTAGATCGCACCATGTTGTCTGAGAGCACAGGCCTCGACTATCCGATCACCTCCACGGAGCATGTAGATCACTGCCCCTCGGAGATGCCCAACAGCATGCGGCACCTCCTGGCCACACGCAATGTGGACTCTAACGGTGCGCTCTTGAGATCTTCCTGCAGTGCTTGCCGCAGTTCACCCCCCTTATCTTGGCCGCGGCAGGGGGCTTCACTATCACCGCCTCGCCCAGCTCGTCGATCGAAGCTGCGGCGCGACTTTTTAGTAGTCGACCTCTCTTCAACACCAGAGTCCTTAGCCATGTCCCGCTCAGAGTCCCGCATCGACCAGCTCTCCGTTTATATTGACTCCCTTTGGACGTCCTCCCATGATCAGCGCGACTAATTCTTTCGTTCTAGCCACTGTTCGTTTTCCCCGAGCCGTTCCGCTAGCGCATTCTTCGAAGCTCGCCCATTAGCTGGTATCATCGTACTCTACAACGCCGCGCCTGCCATGGCAAGTCCCCATGTAATTGGTCAGGAATCGCGCCACGTGATCACTGACGGCGACACGTGATGTCGCCTTGACCCGTTCGCCTTTTCTTTGTTATGGGGTGTATTTCCGGCCTGCACTTCCCCATAGACACGTGTGCCATGTTCAGCGTATTGCCGTCCTCAAAGGTTGACCGCACTTCAATATCACCTGGACCTATGCTCCATGCGGCCCCTTCTACCTCCATCGCCATGTAGTGTGTAGTCCCTGAAGCTCGACATTGGTAGGTGGCGTACGTTCCGGTACGTTTCATCGTAGCCGACGTCAATCGTACCGTCCTCAGCTCAGACTCCCTGTGTCATTTCGACCTCGGTGTCAACATGTGCCGCCATCGCCTGATTGAGAGCAAGGCGCGCCTCTCCATCCCTGGCGTTCTGTCGGCTGTCGCTCCCAATGGCATCCGCACGCAAATCCTACCCCGTCTGTACGCTAGATTTTTGAATACATTCCTGAGGTCATGAGGCCCTGCAATTTAAATTACGCAGCCTCGCACAGCGTTACCCACCACACTATCACGGATGATCCAGCCTTCCTACTTCGCCCGCATCACTTCTTTAGTTAGCGTCTGGCGATTGCTCTTAACGGCAATTCGATCACACGCTCCACCAGGTTATTATTCGCCCTTCGTCAAGTATTTAAGCAGCTCCACTCAATCTGGTGCCCAGGAAAGAATCGGGTGACTGGCACCCGTGCGACGACTACCGGGAATTCCCCGTTCACACGGTCTACGATAGCTATCCCCTTCCAGAAATCCAAGATTTCATAGGCCACTTGAACGAATGCAACTACTTTACCAAAGTGAACCTTGCCAAGGCGTATCACCAAATCTCCGTTGAGCCTGTCTATATCCAAAGACGGCCATTACTACACCCTTAGGCCTGTTTTAGTCGGTGCGCAAGCCCTTTGGGCTTCGCAACGCAGCTCAAACGTTCCAAATATTTATTGCCGAGCTAATGCGCGGCCTGTCTGCAGTATCTGCCTTCTACGACGGCATCCTCGTTACGAGTCTCACTCCACAAGATCATGAGCGTCACCTGCATGAGCTCTTTCAACGTTTTCAACCACTTTGCGTGGTTGTCAACCCCCAGAAATGCTTCTTCGGGTCTTCCGACCTCTGATTCCTCTTCCACCACGTCTCGTCTCTGGGAATTCGTGCATTGTCCTCTCGCCTCCAGGTCATAAAAGACTTAAGCTTGTCTTCGGTGTCCTGTTCAGTAATTCCGCGTGATAGGAAGTGACACCGGAGAAAGTTGTATTAAATGTCGTGATTAAAAATTTAGAGGAGGTTTGAACAACCTCAAAAATCTAAAACCCAATTTCCACCAAATCTGTTTCTTTCAAGTAGTCGGATAACGAATTCAACTCGCGTGCTGTTAAACACAGACCGGTAAACGTTGCAAGCAAAAGACCCGTCCGTTTGCAAACTTAATTGCTTATAGCGCTCTGTAGCGGTTCCTGAGGAATTCTTTATTTAGAAAAACCTCTTTTTACATATGTGTATTTTACTACCCGTACAGATTGTCTGTAGCTTTTCCCGCAGTGTCACTAATAATTTAATGTTTGTGACTTTTGTACTTTTCTCAAGGCAGGAAAGTAAATTCTGTGCTGTTTGTAAAACACAATTATAACTGTTTGCATAGCTCGCACACGTAATTACTGCCAAATTTGCAGCTAGTACCTAAACCTGGGCCTTCGCACACACATCACTCATAGCCTGCCCCTATAAGAATGAACGCGTATAAACAGGCTCCCTTTTCTATTTCAGCCAAGACGTTGAGGAAACCTACTAAGCACTTCCCAGCTATAACGCATGAAGATAGGCAAAAGCCAATGGTTGAATAACTATTTGCAGCTCTTGTAATTTAGCAGGAAACGCTTAAGTTTTGGAAAGTTGGCGTAACGCAGCGTTTCCTTGCTCCGAAGCCAAGTGGAGGCGCTGTCGTGCTCGGCTCAATAGTCTCTGTAGTGGGTCTATGAGCACTTTCTAACCTTCTCCGCTTGCATGAGTTTTTACGCACAAAGCTTTGTGTTCAGGTGGAGCAATTCTGTGTACACCACGCAGTAAATGTCAAGATAAAAGGACAATAATAAATGACTCTGCTAAAAGTCTCCAATTCTTGCATTTGGCGCTGATAATTTCGGACCTAGGTTACATCTTCGGCGCCCTCAAGGTGCGACACCTTTTAGCGTGGCAGTCGGTGCTCCTCATCACGACAGCATCGTTTGAGGCTTCATCGCCGCCAGGCCGCTGTTCCTGATCCAAAGCAGCACGTGGCTCCCATGCTGCTTGTCGCCCGCACGTCACCCCCGCTCGTCTTTAGAACGCGATTAGAAAAGCATAAGTATCATGGCAAAACTCGTTATGGCTTTGTTCATAGAAGTCTAATTGCACGGCTGACTACATCCATGAAACTATTTTCTCAAGATTGTTCCTATGCGCACTTGAACTGATCATACTAAATGCCATAGGGAAAATGTTAAGTATACTCACTGTAAGAGGAGAAGGAGAAAGTGAGCAGTAAATATCAAGCCCTGCATTATAGTCAAAGTCTTAAACGTTCGAGATCTCGTAAAGCTTCTTCCTGGTTATCTCGCCAAGGAGCTGGTGATACCGCCTTATAAACTTTCTGCCAGTGCTTCTGCACGGCCGAAACCATAACAAAATGCAAATGGCAGAAATGCAAATAGCGTTCAGAGTAACTTTGAATACGTCAAACAAGACTGCTTGTCTCTACGCATTTGACGTCTCCCTCTACTTCTACGCACTTTTTACTATTAATGAGCTTCGCACGCAATTCGCAAAAGTTCCCAAGGTTTCATTTCTGCAACAAGAAATACAAGTGTTGGGCTTGCACACGTTAATTCTTTCCAAATTATAACGATAACTGTAACAATAACTATATATATATATATATATATATATATATATATATATATATATATATATATATATACATATGATAACAGGCTGCCATTCTAACAAGCATCTTCAACGATTCAACGATCCGATGAGACCGACGACTTTATGATATGGAATGGACGATAATGTCTCAGTATAGCATTTTACTGCGAAAGCATAATATAAACTTTGCTACCATAGTCTATGAAATCATATTATACCATACCATACAAGCGAAAAGACAATAAGAGTACAGAGCTTCGTCCTTCCGAGGTCTAATTCAGCTGTTAAACCAGCAGTCTCCAAGCGATGAAAGATTAGTCCTGTAGGAAGTAACTGTGAGAAGTTTAACTGTTAGTCTCCAAGAGGCCTAGAGCGGCTCATTTAACATACTTATTTAAAGACAACATGTTCATCCTTTCATATTGCCACGTCGTAGCCATGGTGAGTAACGACACAGTGTGAAAACTGCGAGCTCGAAATTGAACTCCTTATTAGGTGAACTTGTGAACACCAAAACAAATAACACTCGAGCACAACATTAGCGGCGAGCAAAGTAGGCCATCGTCGAAAATAAGATAACTGGTCAAATGCGTCTGTTTTTATATATGCCTAGCGAGACTGTGGCAGCCTCTATGGACGCGAATTCTCGCCCTAGGCAGAAGCGCCGGGCCACCGCACTGTCCTCGCCTACCCCGCGGTTCACCGGCAGGAGTCAGATCTCACCACACAGGGAGATGAATTGGAGCTTCTTGAAACTTCTCTCACCCAGCTTCAGAAGGTCCCTGCTCAGTTCGTGAATGTATCATTTCGCGTTCCTCTACTAAGTGACGCGATTGATCAGTTACGCCACCATGTCCCCGCGCAGGTTGCCACTCAGCCCCAAGTTGCCGCTTCCTGATCTTAGCCCTAGTTCTATATCCTTCAGCAGAGTTTGCTCGAACCACTACTCCCATGGGCCCTCCTCCGCGTCGCCCATACAGCCGTCCAGCACGGCTACCACTTCTCATTAAGCATGGCGAGTCGCGAATCGATCCATGTTTGGCAATGGCACTGCAGGAGCTTCTGCTTCAAGGTGGGCCACTTGCGGCAATTAATTCCGCACCCCGACAGTCCACCAGATATTCAGGTTTTACAGGAGACCGGTACACCAGCTAAATTGGCGGGATACACCGCCTTCAACCAACTCACCGACGTAGGTAGGCTCTCAGCCAGTCACCGTCATTTCAGTGACGCAATCCATGCGATCCAACACAATGTTGCTGACTCTGCAGTAGCCCAAATGGTGGTCGAAATTCTTCTTAAACTCAGCACAGGCCGCAGTCTGTTCCTCCTCAGTGCACGCAGTCCCCCTCGGGACCAGCGCTCTAGCCTTTCCTTTCTGTTCCGTGGAGTCGTGCGCTTGGCTGATGGTTCCCACATCATTATAGCGGGCGATTCATTGCCCCCCCCCCCCCCCCCCGCACCCAGTGGGGCTATACCAAATGCCAGCAAAATGGCACTAAGCTCAGGAAGTCCAACCGAGATATTGAAAAATCAGGTTATTTCAGGGCATTTCCTGCGGAGACAGAGATTAAAGGCTGAAACAGCCTGACTGGGCCCCTGCCCCCGTTCAAATCATACAGCATTTGCGCGTACAATGGCATATGCAATAAGGTTCAGATTATATGAAAATTGCAGTTGCACTCAATGTACAGCCGAAGAAGGAAAAACAAGTGACTTCTAATACATCAGATAAGAAGTATGGGATGCACACATATGCACACAGATCACGCAGATAGATATACATATACAAAAAGGTTACAAAGGATTCATGTGTTAGATAGCTGGCAGACCTGTTTTTATGTTACTGATATGTAGAGAAGGATTATATACCAGTGCACTGTGCGTACAAAACAGAAAAAGAAGAAAAATTCAGAAATGCTATGAATATAGTAGAAACTAATGTAAAACAATCTACAATACACATGCTGTTGTGACGAGAAATGTGTTGTACATTCTTTTAAGTTTACCACGGCTATTTGTCCAATTTATGATTTCTTTATGTTTACTTAGAAACTGTATAGCTTGATATGTTATCGATTGTTTCCCGTAATTTGTTCAATCTTCTGAAACCTCCTCCTATGCTGCCTAAACCCGTACTGATGTTCAACTACCATATCACTGTCTTTGTATATGTTTGTGGCGTGCATATGTTGCACTAATATATAAAGACACACTTGAGTGGCCTTAAGCATGCTGTGTTTCACAAATAATTCCCTGGTACGTAAGTCACGGATATCTCCTGCATAATTTTCGTAAATACGTAGCACACGCTTTTGGAGTACCGTTAATCTATTATAGTTGCGCTGAGTGGTGGTACCTCATACTAGCGAACAGTAGGCAATCTTTGAATATAATAGAGTGTGATAAAGAGTTTTCTTTAGCCGAAGAGGTATTAATGTAGAAATCTTCCTAATGCATCCTATTGATCGAGCTATATCGACTACCATATGGTCCACATAACATGACCATGCCAAGGACTCTTGGAACCAAACGCCTAGGAATTTTCGCTCCGGTGTTTGCTGAATAATCTCGGTTCCATACGTAATATGCATGTCATGTTGGTCGGGTTTATTGCAAGGAGAAAAAATGATGTATTTGGTTTTAGAGGCATTTAATTGTTGAGAATTATCATTTAGCCATTTGGATAGGCTTTGTAGACAATGATTAGTCTTTTATTGAAGTTCACGTTTCGTCCTGAAGTAAAAGATACGTTAGTATCGTCCGCAAACATTACTAGATCAAGGGTGTTGTCAATCTTAGTTATGTCATTAATGTATAACTAAAACAGGGTAGGACCTAATACTGATCGTTGGGGTACTCCAGACGTATGCATGTGAAGTCATCAGCAACACAAAACACGGGTAGATGATCGCTTATGTCGCTAGCTATCGCTCCACCCATTAGTTCTGATACACTGATAGTGGTAACACAGATGTATATGGTTGTACCTATTTTAGGACCAAACAGCGCGGGAACCGAAATCAAATTTTCACATCAGTAAGACATAATCAGGCTCTTGTAATTCATCGCGTACTGGTAATTACTAACGGTATCTATATTTATATCACCAACAACAAAAATGTAACTTATTTGTCTGAAAAACCTGCAGCAATCGCTCAAGAAAGTCTGAGAAGTCACGTTTAGAACCAGGTGGTTGCCTATATAAGGCAGCAAGCTGAAATTTAGATGTTGTCATAACTAAGCATTCAACATTTACTTATGTAACTGTGTGCTCCTCACCATCGTGATTCGCGTCACCATTCCTAATGAACCTGCGCAAAACGCGCGAATGGGGAACAGAGTTTCTCGTAACACATCACCGGACCTTACCCTAGTAAAGCATGCGTCGTGCGCTAACTGAACCAACACCCGCCAGTACCTGGGTCGCGACCACAATGAGCTGTCCGTCATCCTTCCCATGACGAGGCACAAAGCCTCTGCCTCAGTTTTCTCTTACAGGACTGGGCCGTTTCCGCCGCGTTCACGAGCGTAAGGCCTCTAGTGGAATTGCCTACCTTTCCGACCGGAACGCCTCACTTCTTGTGGGTCCCACAAAAGCCACCATAGCTGACCTCCTTGCAGGAGCTGACTACCCCATGCTGGACAGCCGCCTCACCCATCCGTGGGCCGGTCTGGTCGCGGTTTAGCGCCGGTGCTTTCGAAGGAAGCACAATCGTACCCTCCGCCTCCAATTCACGGCGGTGGAGCGCGAGAATTAGATGCATGCGCCCTACCTAGATCGCACACAATGGCATCCACTGTCTGATGGGCTTAAAGGGAAGATGGGTGAGCAAGATTCTTGGCATCAGTTCCACCACTTTGTTGATCCCGCGCAGACCAAAGTCGCGTGTAAATTCCGCCTTCATAAATTGCTACGATTCCCTGTTACCGATGCGAATCTTCTTCAGGAACTGCAGCAACGGTATTTGAATGTTTATGTGGATAATGACACCACTCCCCCATATTCGAGTGCATCTATGCCTTGCTCGATGCCGGCATTAGAGGAGGTGAAATCATACCCATTCTCGGCCAAATTCGTAGCACTTCGGTCACCGGTGCTGACGACATCAGTCATAAGGTGTCATCCAGCCTGGACGCTTACTAACGTGCAGTTCTTACTAAGCTGAGATATTAGCATTAGTGGTGAGGCACCCTTCCCAATCAGTGGAAGCACGCCCTCGTGACTTTAATCTCAAAGCCAGGAAAAAGTTTCACCCTTGAGAACCTTCACCGATTTGTCTTACCTCTTGCGTTGGAACGATCATGGAACACGTGATCCGTAATCAGCTTATCACCCAGATG
This sequence comes from Dermacentor andersoni, assembly GCF_023375885.2. Lineage (NCBI taxonomy): Eukaryota > Metazoa > Arthropoda > Arachnida > Ixodida > Ixodidae > Dermacentor > Dermacentor andersoni. The sequence continues at coordinate 129,988,605 of NC_092816.1, forward strand.
GAAGATAGCAACTACCACCACATGTTTGGCTTCAGGATCCACCTGCCGACGCAGAACATCATACTGAAATTGGAGAAAGATATTCTGGACCTCCGCTCTGTGCGAGCCACCACGGTAACCCTGGGGTTCGATGTCAGCAAAGCGTTCGATGGTGTGTGGCATGTCGCCATCATGATCAACCTAAATTCCATCAACCCGAGTTCCCGCAAGTGGCTCTGTCTGGGCGTTTCTGAGCAACCGTAAGGCAGCGCTGGGCCCCGGAGAGCTTAAGAGTGATTGTATTTCTGTCAGAAATCGGGAACGCCTCAAGCGGCTGTTCTTCACTTATTTTTTATTTACCAAAGTACCCAAGGCGCCTTTAATAGGCTTTACAGTGAGGGCGGGGGTGGAGGAAATTACATAAAATGAAAAAAGATAGATAAACCATTCATTCCTTCCTCGTTACTTTATAATCTTGCTATATCCAAGCTTCCTGCGAAACTGGCATCCATCCCAATTATTTCCCACTCCCTCTACGTCAATGATGTTACCATCTGGGCCTGCAAAGGCTCTGGTGGGGACATTCAGACTGCCCATAAAGAGGCTGTTCAAACCGCAGAGTCACATATTGAGGCAATGTGGCTCACTTGCTCACCAGCAAATTCCCAGTTTTTGGTAGTTCGAAAGCAAATGAAAAAAATGAAATGCTCTGCTTAGAATTCTCCACCGCCTGCCACCCTTGACATTCGCCTCAAAGGCGCCACCATTCCTGAGGTGCAAACCAACTGCTTCTCAGAAATGCTGCTACAACTGGCACAAAGGCGCATTCATCATCAAGCTGAAAACAGCGGCGCAGCAGGTCGCACGTGTCATTCGTAGAATTTCCACACGTAAACACGGGGTTAAGGAAAGGGACCTTTGCAAGCTTATCCCGACATTTATTCTCACTCAAATCACATACTTGCTTGCTTATCTGCATTTTCTTCAGGTAGATAAGACGAAGCTGGATTCCATCACCCGGCCTACAAGATGTCGTTTGGTATTCTACGCTATGCCCGCACCCAGGAACTGCTCCATCTGGGTGTTCACAACAGGGTAGATGAGCTCATTGGTTCTCGCCGAACAGCGCAGCAGCACCAATCAGCGCTTACAACGAAAAGCAGACATGTTCTTGCCAAGCTGGTCATAGAGCCTAGCGCTACTGACACAAGAAACGCATTCCTTCTAGCTTCTAGTCAATCGCAGAAAGATGGAACCCCACGTGTTGTCTTCGACGTCGACTTACATGGATAACATGTCAGGGAAGGTCTCATTCAGGCGTTCTGTAAGGCCATTCGTTGGTGGGTGGCAAGCGGTTGTCCTGTGATGACTTGTCTGGCTGTATTGCAGGATGGCTTGAGTACGCTCCGCCCTAAAAGCAGTTCCCATGTCGGTGATCAAGACTTCTGGGGCACCATGTCGTAACAGCACGCTCTCGACGAAAAATTTCGCCACTTGTGCTGCAGTACCTTTCGGTAGAGCTTTTCCTTCGGCGTAGCTGGTAGCGTATTTGGAAGCAATGACGATCCACCTGTACCCATACGTTGACGTCGAAAATGCCTCAAACAGGTTCATTACAATCTGCTGGAATGGTCGGCAAGGTGGCTCGATCGGCTGCAGAAACCCCACTGGCCTTGTATGTAGTGCGTTGCGTCGTTACCAGCCTCGGCATGTCCGGATGTAGTGGGCAACATCAGCGGCCAGGCGTTACCAGTAATACTTCTCTTGCTTCCTCGATATCACACGGGAGACTCAGAGATGACCAGCCGCCGTATTGTTATGTAGGGTGTGCAGTACCTCTGGATGCAGTGCTGAGCGAACATAAGAGTGTAGTTGGCGTTAACTGCTCAGTCTTCTTTGCGAGTACTTCGTTTTGCAAGGAAAACAAAGACAATCCAGACATGGCGTTTTTTTTAGCTCTAGGTCTGCCCGCTGCTGTTCCGCGAAGTCTTCGGCCTGTATTGTTTGCAGGGATGCGTAGTCATCCTCGTTGTCTTGAGGCAGCGGGTCAAAGGGGGCGCGTGATACGCAGTCGGCGTCAGAGTGCCTCTGTCCCGTCTTATAGACGACGGTGATGCCAAATCGATCAAGTCCGAGACTCCATCGTGTGAAGCAACTTGAAGGCTCCTTTAAACTAGCCAGCCAACACAAGGCATTGCGGGCGCGTGCGACATTGAATGGCCTGCCTTATAGGTAAAGGCGGAATTCCGTGGTAGCCCAAATTGGTTTCTCTTTCGACAGCGACCGTCTAGCGTAAGCAACGGCTTTTTGAAATACGTCTTTCCTTTCGACTAGGATGGCTTCGAGGCTTTGGATACTAGGCAGAAATTTTCTTCAGCTACTTTTTCAAGATATTCCTGTTAATTGTTGCATCATTACCGTCTTAGCTGAAAGTATAAAAATTCCAGTTCATCTTTCGCGACCTTTTCAGGTGTAACGGCCGCAAAAAGCAATACCGAGCATGAATCACGAGCGTTAGGAAAATTTTCCCAGCTGCGCTGTGCGTAGTCGTTGGCGCTGACGCCGCGCCACAGGTGGCATCTACTGGATGACGCTATGCCAAGCTTGAGACAGACGGTGTCGACTCAGCGATATTACCACCTCTCAATACGCACGAAACCCGTGACCTTTCTCTGATACCTCCCTACCCACTCGCGTCATTTCCTTGGAAAACTGCAGCCGATTGTTCGTGGATATAGAAAAGAAAAGTAAGGATATCTTTGCAGTGGTAGGAAAACGCACACCGCGATGCGTGCTGGTCTGGTTTAACTCGAGACTATCACCGTAACTTCTACAAGCACTAATGAGGTCGTTATGGTGGAAGAACAAAGGAATGCAGCGAAAAACCATAAGCAAAGCCCACACAAACACCCACATAAGCAAATGAATACAATGAGCAATGGTAAGCACTAAACACAACATTTTATGTGATCATTGCATAGCAATCAAAAAATATATTCGAAGGTGACTAAAGGGCTACTTAAATTCGATGAAAGACAGTGTCTTACAGGGGAGGGGTGTGTAAATTGGATGTGTATGAACTACAAATTTGTTGTGAGAGCTTTGCAGGAGCGACAGCATTTCTTCAACTTCCACTAGATGTTGAATCGCGTTTGACCTGTTTATTTAGTAAACGCCTGTCCGGACGCGCGTTAGCCGTTTACTACGGACAGACCGCCATTGGAATATAAACCTGGTAACGTTTAACATTAGAATGTTATCTAGTGAGGGGAGTCTAGCAGTGTTATTGGAGGAATTAGAGGGTAGTAAATGGGATGTAATAGGGCTCAGTGAGGTTAGGAGGACAAAAGAAGCATTTACAGTGCTAAAAAGCGGGCACGTACTGTGCTTTCGGGGCTCAGCGGAGAGACGAGAACTAGGAGCCTGATTCCTGATTAATAAGTATATAGCTGGTAACATACAGGAATCCTATAGCATTAACGAGAGGGTGGCAGTTCTTGTTGTGAAACTTAATAAGAGGTACAAATTGAAGGTACTACAGGTCTACGCCCCTACATTCAGTCAAGATGACCAGGAAGTTGAAAGCTTTTATGAAGACGTGGAATCGGCTTTGGGTAAAGTCAAAACAACATACACTATACTGATGGGCGACTTCAATAGCGAGGTAGGAAAGAAGCAGGCTGGCGACAATTCAGCGGGGGAATATGGCATAGGAATAGGAATAGCAGGGGAGAGTTATTAGTAGAATTTGCAGAACAAAATAATATTCGGATAATGTATACTTTCTTCCGCAAGCGGGTTAGCCGAAAGTGGGCGTGGAGGAGCCCAAATGGCGAGACTAGAAATTAAATAGACTTCATACTTTGCGCTAACCCTGGCATCATACAAGATGTGGACGTGCTCGGCAAGGTGCGCTGCAGTGACCATAGGATGGTAAGAACTCGAATTAGCCTAGACTTGAGGAGGGAACTGAAGAAACTGGTACATAAGAAGCCAATCCATGAGTTAGCGGTAAGAGGGAAACTAGAGGAATTCCGGATCAACCTACAGAACAGTTATTCGGCTTTAACTCAGGATGAGGACCTTAGTGTTGAAGCAATGAACGACAATCTTATGGGCATCATTAAGGAGTGTGCAATAGAAGTCGGTGGTAACTCCCTTAGACAGGATACCAGTAAGCTATCGCAGGAGACGAAAGATCTGCTCAAGAAACGCCAATGTATGAGAGCCTCTAACCCTACAGCTAGAATAGAACTGGCAGAACTTTGTAAGTTAATCAACAAGCGTAAGACAGCTGACATAAGGAACTATAATATGGATAGAATTGAACATGCCCTCAGGAACGGAGGAAGCCTAAAAGCAGTGAAGAAGAAACTAGGAATAGACAAGGATCAGATGTGCGCGTTAAGAGATAAAGCCGGCAATATCGTTACTACTATGGACGAGATACTACAAGTGGCTGAGGAGTTCTATAGAGATTTATACAGTACCAGTAGCACCCACGACGATAATGTGAGAGAGAATAGCCTAGAGGAATTTGAAATCCCACAAATAACGCCGGAAGAAGTAAATAACGCCTTGGGATCTATGCAAAGGGGGAAGGCAGCTGGGGAGGATCAGGTAACAGCAGATTTGTTGAAGGACAGTGGGAACATTGTTCTAGAAAGACTGGCCACCCTATATACACAATGCCTTTTGACCTCGAGCGTACCAGAATCTTGGAAGAACGCTAACATAATCCTAATCCATAAGAAAGGGGACGCCAAAGACTTGAAAAATTATAGATCGATCAGCTTACGGTCCGTTGCCTACAAAATATTTACTAAGGAAATCTCAAATAGAATGAGGAACGCCTTAGACTTCTGTCAACCAAAGGACCAGGCAGGATTCTGTGAAGGCTCCTGAACAATAGACCATATTCACACTATCAATCAGGGGATAGAGAAATGTGCTGAATATAACCAACCCTTATATATAGCTTTCATTGATTAGGAAAAAGCGTTTGATTCAGTCGAAAACTCAGCAGTCATGGAGGCATTACGGAATCAGGGTGTAGATCAGCCATATGTAAAGATACTGAACAATATCTATAGCGACTCCACAGCCACCGTAGTCCTCTATAAAGAAAGCAACAAAATCCCAATAAAGAAAGGCGTCAAACAAGGAGATACGATCTCTCCAATGCTATTCACAGCGTGTTTACAGGAGGTATTCAGAGACCTGGAGAGGGAAAAATTGGGGATAAACGTTGATGGAGAATACCTTAGCAACTTGCGATTCGCTGATGATATTGCCTTGCTTAGTAACTCAGAAGACCAATTGCAATGCATGCTCACTGACCTGGAGAGGCAAATCAGAGGGTGGGTCTGAAAATAAATCTGCAGGAAACTAAAGTAATGTTTAACAATCTCGGAAGAGAACAGCAGTTTACGATAGGTAGCGAGGCACTGGAAGTGGTAAGGGAATACATCTACTTAGGGCAGGTAGTGACCACGGATCCGGATCATGAGACTAAAATAACCAGAAGAATAAGAATGGGCTCGGGTGCGTTTGGCAGGCATTCTCAAATCATGAACAGCAGGTTGCCACTATCCCTCAACAGAAAAGTGTATAACAGCTGTGTCTTAACAGTACTCACGTATGGGGCAGAAACCTGGAGGCTTACGAAAAGGGTTCTGCTTAAATTGAGTACGACGCAACGACCTGTGGAAAGAAGAATGATGGGTGTATCGTTAAGGGATAAGAAAAGAGCAGATTGGGTGAGGGAACATACGTGAGTTAATGATATCTTAGTTGAAATCAAGAAAAAGAAATGGGCATGGGAAGGACATGTAATGAGGAGGGAAGATAATCGATGGTCATTAAGGGTTACGGACTGGATTCCAAGGGAAGGGAAGCGTAGTAGGGGGCGGCCGAAAGTTAGGTGGGCGGATGAGATTAAGAAGTTTGCAGGGACAACATGGCCACAGTTAGTACATGACCGGGGTTGTTGGTGAAGTATGGGAGAGGCCTTTACTCTGCAGTGGGCGTAACCAGGCTGATGCTGATGATTAGTAAACGCACAGCTACTTCTAGATATTTCTTCTTGTGTTCTTCAGATTTCGCTTGTGTCAGCAATCTGTTTTCTTGCGGCAGTACAACGCATGGGCCAGTAGCAAGCGATCGAACTAGCGCCCATCCCACTTGATGGAGCACCCGATGTACCGAAACTATCCCTGCGCGACTGCGATGCAGCGCTCCTCAACATGCCGAGAGAGAAATCATGGCGCGCCGCACTTTATCGCATGCCCTCCACCCCCCATTCCCCCTCGCCCGTGTATAAAGAGCGTCGGACGTAATACTGGACCTGCCTTTGTGATTACCAGGGATGTTTAATTGTTGTGACATAATTCGTAAATTACTCGACAATTTTAGATTGCGCAACTTCTGGGATCGGCACGCGAAAATGGCTACAGTAAAAAGGAGCCACAGCCCATTCGGCAAAGTGGCGGTGATGCAACCAGTTTGCGAACGAAACGCTGTACAATAAATACTTGCGGGTTTACATAGGGCCCCAGGGCCTAAATGCGGCAAAATGTTTGTTTCGTGTATAAAAGCACGAAGTTTGCCAGATGTCTAGAGTATACTACAACGCAGGCCGTGGGAGCAGCCACACTTCCAGCCATGTGTATGCATTTAGAACTTGGTGCTAAAGACCAGAGGGCAAGTAAAAGAAGGCGACGCACAGTTTTGTGTAAACAGTGATATGGTCTTTAAGGGGATATGCTACGTTACTGTGCTAACACATAAAGGTTCCTGCGCTGTTCTTGCTTGCGCTGCTTTTCCCATGGCGAGTATAGAGCCAACCTCGTAGAATGGACTTGCCGGCAAACGAAACAATCGTTACAATGCCGCTAGTTGTTAGAGGTGACATGTCGACTTCAAGTAATACCAGAAAGAGCCAACGTGCAAGGCACAATAACTGTAGCTGATTCATATTACTGACTTGAAGAGACTGACAGAATAATCGAATTATACTCCACAGGACACGAGATGAAAAGATTTCACTATATTTACCAACCACTTGTACTCTGTAACGGCGTTGGCGAGGACAGAAAGAGCCGACAAGTGGGCACAAATCATGGAGACCACATGCACATCCCATCGCCTGGAGAACGGAAAAGTGGGGCGCGTGTACTGGGTCCTGGGATACTGTAGGCACCATCGGCAACAGTACAGCCCACAACGCAGAGAGTGTGCTGTTACTTTGCTGTTCATTGAGGGTTGAGCGTGAGCAAATCAAGCCTCAAGCAATACGGGAGCTGAAGCCGAAGATACCGCACAATGCACAGCTTTTGCGTACGATCTAGGCCGCAAAGCAGCGAAAAGGGAGTGACTGCTGCAGTTCATCCTCGAGGTCAGCATTTATTCTCAGAACAGATTAGCCATAGTGGGATGGTGACATGGTAAAACCTTTGAAATAGCCGTTGGTCCTGGAAGAGTAACGTTTCCTGCAATGAAGATCCCCGACGGAGCGGCAGTGCAAATGGGCAGCATGCGCGGAAACAAGTAGTCAGCTGAAAACTACAACTCTGAACCTTTTAATCACAAATAAATGGCCATCGGCACTGTGGCAGAAAATAAAGTATACTAGCCTTTACATTGACTACAGAAAAGGGAATGAGGGAACGTTTGGGCGCATGAACGTTGCTGGCGATAGGTTGTATCAATGCGTGGTATCGTTTCTCGTTGTGCTCTGCAATACCAAGCTATATCTCGGCGCTTTTATTCCGAAAGACGGTGTAAACGGGCTATTCTGACTTGTTCTAATGCGAAACTTTGTTGCCATGTTGCAAGCACTTTTCCGCACGTATCTGTCTTGTAACGCCGAACGCCACGAACGCATGCTTCGACAAGTGGCATAGAACACCCTTTCTCGCGCGCAAGAATGCACGTTGAGACGCTAAGCACGTTTCGATCCGTAGTTGGACTAAATGAAATCGTCGCGTCAGAAACACCACGAGTACAACACAACGATATGGATCAGCACTTCAAGTTTAAAGAAGTAATATACGTATGATATACTACATGAAATTATTTCTGTACAATGTCCAGCCTGTCAATAATTCACTGCAAATTAACTTTATTCAAATAACAACCTGCTATGTCATACTAATGATTATACCTCGAAAACAACACTTCATAATGGCACACATACGTTTCATAAGGCAATCGCAGAAAGAATGTTTCGCGTTACGTGGATGCCAGTTAGAGTTCAGTATGCCTGTTTCGGTTGCGCATGCATCCGCGAAAACAAATGCTGTATTTTTCCATGCTAAAACCGCGATCTGATTACGAGGTATACCGTACCGTAGGAGTATGGATAATGTTTTACCACCTGGTTTTTTATTCTTTTTGGTGTCGTGCATGAGGCACTGAAGAAAGAGCGTGTAGGCTTAAATGTTTTCAATTGTGTGACAAGCGAACAGATTGACGGAAGACTGACATAAGCAGCGCGTTATTATGGGGAGATCCCTTCAAAGGATGCGATCCCGTTCGCGAGATTTCGCATGACTTGGCGCTAGACGCATGAACGTACCAAACGGACAGCGCTCCCGATAGAGCGAAGACAGCGAGCTTGGCATGATGAGAGGAAAGCGCTCGGTCATACACATCGACGCGTCCAGTGCCGAGTTACGGCAAATTCGGGAAAGTGATCGCCTCTCCGAAGGGGACTCTACCATACTCTCTTTGTTCTCTCTGAAATTGACCGTGAACAAACTCCGCGAATTTGTCATCCATCGCCGCCTTTTTCCTTGTTTCTAAGGGGGCGTTAACCGACCCTTGACTATCAAGGCGATAAGTACGAGAAAGGCTCTGCGATAAGTACGAGGTTGGTTCTCGACACCCCTTAAGGGCTGGTAAGTGACTTACGTCCTAAGCATAGGATTGGTTTGTGAATACGACGGTTAGTATACCTTAGAAATAAAAGTCTAAGAACCGGTCAAGTGTTCATTTCTTTCGCGTCCATAAAAACGTACAATTGCTTCCGCGTATAGAAAAATAAATAATCCAGAACACCCTCTTCAATTAATGCTTCTGTTACCAATTTTTGGATTGTACTTTTAGAACTCTCGATGCTACTATAGTATTTTAGCGCTAACGCAATGGGTCTACTTGTATCGTTGTGTGTGGTGTGTGCTAAGAAATTCGCCTATCTGTAGATATAATATATACAAGAATCTCACCCTATATATATATATATATATATATTGGTACGCACTAGTTACGCTAGAAGTCGAGGAAGAAGAAGAGTGCGTGGTAGCTGCTGCAAAAACGAACCGCAAACGGCCGTTCGCTTAGAACTGACTGACTGGCTTTTCCTCTCGTGACAAACTGGTGGAGGTGCTGGGTACGCATCCATCGTATGCCTACGGGTCCTGAACCAGAAGCTACCGACGCCAGTACCTCAGGGACGGCAGAAATCTATCGAAGCAGCCGTCGCCTCCAAGGTCTTCCACCGCAATACAGTGCCCTGGCAAGCTCCGTGAGGAAGATGTCAACAACTAGCGCAAGCCAAACCGAGGGGATCCCAAATGCTGCCGTACCATGCATTCTCAACGCGCCTCGCACGCCTAACCCGTTCCATGGCGACGCCTTTGAGGACGTTGAAGACTGGTTGGACCATTTCGACCGGGTCACCGCCTTTAACGACTGGGACGATCGCCGTAAGTTGAAGAACGTCTACTTTTCCCTTTTAGACGCGGCGAGAGTATGGTACGAGAACCACGAAGCCTCATTTACCAGTTGGCAGGAGTTTTACCGACTGCTTTGTGAAGCCTTCTGCACTCCCGAAAGGAAAGAAAGAGCCGAACAGGCATTGTCTTCGAGGTTCCAAATGCCAAACGAAACCGTCGCCATGTTCGTCGAAGACATGACGCGATTGTTCCGTCGGGCCGATCCACTAATGCCAGAAGACAAGAAGGTGCGTCTGTCAATGCGAGGCGTAAAGGAACAGCTTTTCGCGGGCCTCGTGCGCAATCCTCCTACAACAGTCTCTCAGTTCGTTCGTGAGGCAACAGTCATGGAACGTATGCTTCGGCAGCGGCTCTCGCAGTATGAACGCCAGACCACCATGGCTGCTGCATGCTCTCTCGTACCTGCAAATGTTGACAGGGAGTCCCTTACCGAGCTAATACGACAAATTGTTCGAGAAGAACTGCAGAAGTCCTATGCATCGGCTCCGGCACCTCCCAGTGCCGCGGTTCTTACGGATGTCATTCGGGAAGAAATCGGCAAAGTGGTTCATCCCTCGCCACCAACACGACCCGAATCTCCCACGTTCTCGTACGCGGATGCTCTTCGGGCTTGCGCGCCGTCGACGGGCCGTTTTTCGCAGCCGCCTGCTGGGATTTCTCGACGCTCCCCAAGTCCGATCCACCGCACGAATCCGCAAGCACCCTTTCATCCTGGTCCGCGCAAATCTACAGTATGGCGCGCCCCCGACAACAGGCCGTTGTGCTACCACTGCGGGGAGGCTGGTCACATGTATCGCGACTGCCAGTACCGACGGATTGGTCTGCGGGGATACCATCCGGACGCCTGTTGCCCGCGCTATGGCGAACGCCCACACGAAATCGAGCAATACTTAGAAAGTAACCGGCTTCCTCCTGCCCAACAGCGAAGGCAGTCACGGTCGCCTTCACCTCGTCGGTACGCTTCACCGAACCGTGCTCGACCCGCCTTTGATTCCGCTGGAGTCAACGGTGGAAGCCCGCGCCGGGGAAAGTGAAAGCGGCGACCTCCGGGGGTGAGGCCGCTGTCATGCGAACCGTCAAATATCCTCCGCCGACGCCATCCCCTCGCGACGTACCGCTGACGCCTTCATTCGAAACTGCAAAAAGAACTTCTGCTGCTATTACTGCTTCAATCGACGGCTATCCGGTAACTGCACTTGTAGATACGGGAGCTGACTACTCGGTTATGAGTGCCTCACTGGCCACTCGGCTACGCAAGGTGCTGACAGCGTGGGACGGCCCACATCTGATTACGGCCGGAGGACACCTCGTGTCACCCATTGGACGATGCACCGCCAGACTTGCAATTTCTACTTCGACTTTCGTAGCGTGTTTCCTTGTGCTGCCCAAGTGTTCTCGGCTAGTTATACTGGGCATGGATTTTCTCCAGGAATATGGGGCGATCATTAACCTTCGTGACTTGTTCGTGACTTTTTCTAACTATGTTTCTTCGGATTCGAGTGTGGAGGATGAACATCACCGCGCGGCTTTACGCGTGGTCGATGACTGCGTGACGTTACCGCCTCGAAGTAGCATCTTCGTCCTCGTTGAATGCCCCCAAGACCAACTAGGAATAGGCATCGCCGAAGGTAACCTCACCATATTGCTGGATCGCGAAGTCGGCGTCGCACGAGGTCTCATAGAGCTCCAACATAGGCAAACCACGATTCTAGTTACCAACTTCAGTGGCGAATACAAGCACTTTGCGAGGCATACCACCATAGCCTACTTTGAAACGGTGGCCGAGTCCAACGCCTGTGCTTCGGTAACGACAATCTCGATTCCGGAACCCAGCGATGTGGACTTGACCAGTGACATCAACGTCAACCCACAAATAGACCAAAACGAGAAAGAGAGGCTCCTCACTCTGCTATCGTCATTTAGCGACTGTTTCGCCACCACGTCGAAGGTCAAACAGACTCCTTTAATCAAACACAGAATCATCACTGAACCGACCGTCCAACCTGTTCGCCAACACGCTTATCGCGTGTCGCAGAGAGAACAGGATGCTATTCGTCATCAAGTAAAACAAATGCTTGACGATGATGTCATTCAACCATCGACAAGTCCTTGGGCTTCACCTGTTGTATTAGTTAAAAAGAAAGACGGTTCACTACGATTCTGTGTCGATTATCGCAAACTGAACAAGGTCACGAAAAAAGACGTTTACCCACTTCCTCGAATTGACGACTCCTTGGATCGCCTGCGACATGCCCGTTACTTTTCTTCAATGGATATGCGTAGTGGGTACTGGCAAATTGAAGCTCACGAACGGGACCAGGAAAAAACGGCGTTTATAACACCCGACGGTCTCTATCAATTTAAGGTCCTCCCTTTTGGATTGTGTTCCGCTCCGGCCACATTTCAACGCATGATGGACACAGTTTTATCTGACCTCAAGTGGAACTCGTGTTTAGTCTACTTAGACGATGTAGTTGTTTTTTCCACCACGTTTGAACAACACATTCAGCGGCTTGGGGCGGTTCTTCAAGCTATCCGCACCGCCGGCCTCTCCCTGAAGCCCGAAAATGTCACTTTGGCTACGAGGAGCTCAAATTTCTAGGTCATATTGTCAGCAGCACCGGTGTGCGCCCTGACCCTGACAAAGCCATGGCAGTTGCTCTGTTTCCGATACCGAAGACAAAACACGATGTCCGCCGATTTTTAGGGCTTTGCGCGTATTACCGCCGTTTTGTACCCAATTTTTGTGAAATTGCCGAACCTTTGCAACGACTCATCCAGAACGACGTCAGATTTGTTTGGGGCCCGGCACAATCCGACGCCTTCCACGAGCTTCAGCGACGTCTACAGACACCCCCGATCCTTGGTCACTTTGACACCGAGGCTGACACAGAAGTGCATACTGATGCTAGTAACGTTGGTCTCTGAGCGACACTCGTACAGTTTCAAGCTGGTGTTGAGCGCGTTATTGCGTATGCCAGCCGAACCTTGTCTGCTGCTGAAAAAAAACTACTCAGCAACTGAAAAAGAATGTCTGGCAGTCATATGGTCTATCCAGAAGTTCCGCCCATACCTGTACGGACGCGCTTTCCGTGTCGTCAGCGACCACCACTCTCTCTGCTGGCTGGCGAATCTCAAAGATCCTTCAGGCCGTCTCGCAAGATGGAGCCTTCGGTTGCAGGAATTTGATGTGACCATCGTCTATAAGTCTGGCCAAAAACACACTGACGCCGACTGTCTCTCCCGCGCCCCCGTGGAACCCGCACCACTAGATACTGACGACGATTCTGGTTTTCTTTGTACTCTTCCGTCTTTAAACCTTGCTCAACAGCAACGCCAAGATTCCGAACTCCAGCCCTTGATTGAATACCTTGAAGGAAGCCGCCCACAACCCCCACGGCAGTTCGCGCGTCACTTGTCCTCTTTCTGCCTACGTGGCGATGTCCTATACAAGCGGAACTTTCACCCTACGGCAACCGTTTTCCTGCTCGTTGTTCCCGCTACTCTCCGCGACGACGTTCTACGTGCATGCCACGACGAACCAACGTCCGGGCATCTTGGTTTCACGCGTACTCTCGCGAGGATCAAGCAGAAGTACTATTGGCGAAAACTCACAAAAACCGTTAAGCAGTACGTCAGAAGTTGTCGAGATTGCCAGCGTCGCAAAGTTCCACCACTGAAACCAGCCGGTCTGCTTCAGCCTGTCCGACCTCCTTGTTCACCTTTTGAACAAGTCGGGATGGATTTACTCGGCCCATTTCCCAAGTCTTCGGCTGATAACCGCTGGATCGTTGTCGCCACCGATTACCTCACTCGATACTGCGAAACACAAGCCGTTCAGCGAGCTACTGCTTCAGATGTTGCTAACTTCTTTATCAAAAATATCGTCCTTCGACATGGTGCTCCCGCTGTCGTCATCACAGACCGTGGCACCGCCTTCACTGCCCAGTTGGTCCTGCAGATGAGCGGAACAACGCACCGTACGGCAACTGCGTATCACCCGCAGACTAACGGTTTAACTGAGCGTCTCAACAAAACGATTGCGGATATGCTTTCCATGTATGTTGCCACGGATGATAAAAATTGGGACGAACTGCTCCCGTATGTGACATTCGCGTACAACACTGCCCTACAAGAAACCACCGGGTTTCCTCCTTTTCGTCTGGTCTACGGACGCGACGTCACTACTACGCTCGACGTGATGCTCCTACCAACTTGGTCTCAACCTATCGCACCAGATACAGACGCCTTTGTTCAGCGTGCCGAAGCAGCGCGGCACCTTGCACGGCAACGAATTCTATCCCGACAAAGTCAAGATGCTCGTCGATACAACATAAGCCATCGAGACGTCACATACAACCCGGGAGATCTTGTATGGGTTTGGACCCCTATACGTCAAAGAGGCCGGTCAGAAAAATTATTGCGCCGATACTTTGGACCCTACATAGTTTTGCGTCGTCTAAGTCCTGTCAACTACGAAGTTATTCCAGCCGACACTTCGCACCACTCCCGTAGACCACGTTCCTCTGACATTGTTGACGTTACCAGGATGAAGCCCTACCATTCGCGCTGACTCTCATCCACAAACTTTGTGATGCGGCCCCTGTCGTCATCACGTCCGTTGTCTTTCTCATTTCTTTTATTTTTTCCTTGTGGCATTTAACATCTCCCCAACTTTATTTATTTATTCATATTATTTTTTTTTGGAGGGAGGGGTAATGGCACGCACTAGTTACGCTAGAAGTCGAGGAAGAAGAAGTGTGCGTGGTAGCTGCTGCAAAAACGAACCGCAAACGGCCGTTCGCTTAGAACTGACTGACTGGCTTTTCCTCTCGTGACAATATGCGCACGCTAAATGATTTCACAGGACCGAATCGTACGATCAAGGCAAATGCATGTAGACCAGGGAAAAGATAACAGCATATGCGATAGGCTAGGTCACCGTGCTTGAAATGGGAGAGAGAGAGAGTAAACTTTGATGAACACCAGCAGTTCTGTCGGCTGGGCCTAGGCCTCCCACGATGGGACGTCGAGGTCTTGCCTCTTCGCCGCTTCGTAGGCCTGCTGGGTCGCCCAGAGTTGGTCGTCGAGATGGGAGCTGCGCAGGGCGGCGTGCCATCTCGACGAGAGGGTCACGGGATTAAGCTCTTGGTATTGATCTTTGCACTCCCATAGCATGTGGGGGAGTGTTGCCGATTCAGTTTTACAGACCTTGCACGTCTGGCTCGGGTAGATGTCGGGGTATATAGTGTGATAGCGTGTGAGGGAGGGGTATGTATTCGTCTGTAGCAGGCGAAGGGTGGTTGCCTGTGCCCTGTTTAACTTGCGGTGAGGGGTGGGGAAGGTTCTTCTTGCGAGGTAAAATGACTTTACAAGGTCGTTGTATCTTGTAAGGCGGTCGCGCCCTGTGGGTGCACCTGCACCGTCTCCGGCACGGTTGACTAGTCCTCGTGCTACGGAGTGTGTAACCTCGTTGAGGTTGGTGAGGTGCGGGTGGACAACGCCGGCGTGTGCTGGGATCCAGACGAGGGTGATTTGATTTTCAGACGAATGCGGGGCTTGTCGTAAGATACGGAGTGATTGATGAGAAATACGACCTTTGATGTAGTTGTTGACTGCTGCGCGAGAATCGCTCAGTATGGTGTGACAGGATGGGTCAAGAGTGGCCAGGGCAATGGCCACTTCCTCGGCCGTCTCGGCATTTTTTGTAATGATGCTGGCAGCATGTCGGAGCAAGCCGCCTGCTGTGGTAACCGCCGCAAAGCGCCGTCCATCTTGGTACTCAGCTGCGTCGACGAAGGTGACACCCGCTGTGTTGGCGTAAGCTTTGATGAGGGAAGTAGCTCGTGCCTTCCTGCGTTCTTTGTTGTAGTCTGGGTGCATGTTTTTCGGAATAGGGTCGGCGTGTATCCATTGCTGAATTTCGCGTGGTATTGGGTGTTTGTCTCCATGTTGACGGTGGTAGGTGATATTAAGCTTGTTTAGAATGCTGCGGCCCGTTTCCGTGAGAGTAAGCCGCTCTAGTTGAGATCGACGTTGGGCCTCGATTAACTCGTCTAGCGTGTTGTGGATACCTAATTGTAGTAGAAGATCCGTGCTGGTGTGGTTGGGTAGTCCTAAGGCCTGCTTATAGGCTCCTCTAATGATGATGTCCAGTTTAGTCTTTTCAGCTTTGTACCAGTTGAGAAAGGGCGCAACATAAGTAATGTGACAGACGATAAAAGATTGGACAAGGCGGATGAGGCTGTCTTCCTTCATACCCCCTCGCCGGTTGGTCACTCGTTTCAGCAGTCTGGATGTATTGGCGGTCTGTCGAAGGATCTTTGAGATAGCCGTAGAGTTAGCTCCGTTGGCTTCTATGGTCATACCAAGAACGCGGATGCAAGGGACCACGGGTATAGGTCTGCCATCCCTCAGGTTGAGCTCTATTTCCTCGTATTGGCATTTAGTCGTGGAGCCCCGCGGGGGGCGTCCACGGAGTGTGGGTCGGTATAGGAGAAGCTCCGACTTTTCGGGGGAACAGCGGAGTCCCGTGCCTTCAAGATAATTTTCTACGACGTCAATGGCGTCTTGTAGGGCAGTTTCGATTTGGCCGTCACTGCCCTTTGCAGCCCAGATTGTAATATCATCGGCGTATATGGTGTGTTCAATGCCGTCGAGTTTTTGTAGTTCTTGTGCTAGTCCGAGCATAACCAGATTAAACAGTATTGGGGAAATGACAGAGCCTTGCGGTGTGCCCGTGCTGCCGAGGGAGAGTTCCTCTGATCGAATGTCTCCGACCGACAGGAAGGCCTTCCGATTGGATAGAAAGTCCCTTACATAGTTATAAGTGCGTTCTCCAAGGTTGAGCAAGGAGATGCGCTCGAGGATGGTGGAGTGCCTTATATTATCGAAGGCGCGCTCGAGGTCGAGGCCCAAGATCGCCTTCGTGTGACGGGATTTGCCATCTAGGATTTGATGCTGAAGTTGGAGCATAGTGTCTTGGGTGGAAAGATGCTGTCTAAAGCCAATTATCGAGTGGGGGTATCGCTAACTTCATGTGTAGGCAAGGTCATGGAGCACGCACTCCTAACCCGTGTAAACACTCACCTCGAAGACACATGTGCTTGAAATGGGAGAAAAAAAACATTTCCCTCTTCTTCTTGCTTATACACCGCGGCTGATTAGTTCCAGAGAAGGTGAGGCAGACATACAGTCTATAATCTGTAAGTAAAAAAAGACATTTTTTTTTTACTCACAGGCCGGGCATTGTCATGCACACGCAGGCCCTGGCTAAGCTTAGTAATTAACGCCGAGGCCCGGGTTGTACCCGGGCTTAGTAACGCCCATGCCCGGGCCGGCCTCGGCCTTCATAAAGGGGGCCCTGGACGAAAAATCAGGCCCGTGCAGTGCTCTAACCAGTGTTTACTGTTCGATACATGTTATGGCGCCTCCTCGCAAGGTAAGAACCGCTTCTGAAGAAGCGAATTGTAGAGCTACGCGCGCGACTGCAACGAGGCTACGTCCGGCTCAGCGGGCCGCTGCGCTGAGAACAGCACAAACAGCAGCTTGCCGTACACGCCAGGCGGACAATTCAGATTGTTCTCGTGACAACGACGTGAAGAGACTTCGTCGCGAAGACACCCTACTACGCGATGCCGAAAACGGAGCTCCTACGGAGCTGTTCTTCTTGCTTACGCTGTGATTGTATTACGTGTGCCGCGCAGGCCTGTGACACAATTTTCAGGGTGCTCGTGGAATTTACTCCTCGTAGCGTAATAATAGACTCCACAGCTAATATTTATAAAAGAAAGAATAGGCAAAAGTTCTCTTCAACTACTGTTTTAGCATATTTCTATAAGTTTTTGCTTCATTAACCTCTTAGCTAAAGGTATAGAAACTCCAGTTGATTTTTTGCGATCTTTTCAGCTGCAACTGCCGCGAAAACCAGTGCCGAGCATGAATCACAAGCGTTAGGAACCTTTCCCAGCTGCGCTGTGCGTAGTCGTTGGCGCTGACGCTGACGCCGTGCCGCAGGTGGCATGTACTGGATGACGCTATGCCAAGCTTGCTACAGACGGTGTCTTCTCAGCGATATTACCCACTCTCAATATGCACGGAACCTGTGACCTTTCTCTAATACCTTCCTACGCACTCGCGTCATTTCCTTGGAAAACTGCAGCCGTCGTGGATATAGAGAAGAAAAGTAAGTATATATTTGCAGCGGTAGGAAAACGCACACCGCGATGCGTGCTGGTCTGGTTTAACTCGAGACTAACACCGTAACTTCAACAAGCACTGATGACGTCATTATGGTGGAAGAACAAAGGAATGCAGCGAAAAACGATAATCAAAGCCCACACTAGCAAATGCATACAATGAGCAATGGTAACCACGAAACACAATACTTTATATGATCATTGCACGACAATCAAAGAAAATATTGGAAAGCGATTGAAGGTCTACTTAAATTCGATGAAAGACAGTGTCTTCCAGGAGAGGGGTGTGTAAATGGATATGTATGAACTATAAATTTGTTGTGAGAGCTTGCAGGAGCGACAGCGTTTCTCCGACGTCAACCAGATGTTGAATCGCGTTCGACCTGTTTGTTTAGTAAACGCACAGCTACGTCTGGCACCCTCTACACATTTCTTCTTGTGTTCTCCAGGTTTCGCTTGTGTCAGCAACCTGTTTTGCTGCGGCAATACAACGCGAGGGCCAGTAGCGAGCGATCGAACTAGCGTCCATCCCTTTTGATGGCGCAGCCGATGTACCTTAATTGTCCTGGTGCGAGCGCAATCCAGCGCTCCTCAACTTGCCGAAAGAGATGTCACTGCGCACCGCACTCTATCGCAAGCCCCTCCGCGAGAGGGCAGCATACGTAGAGCGTCGGACGTAAGAGTGCACCGGACTTTCAGATTGGCTCGCATTTTTAATTACTGTGACATAATTCGTAAATTACTCGACAATTTTAGACTGCAATATTTCTGGTATCGCCACACAAAAATGTCGGCAGTAAAAAGGAGCCATACCTCATTCGGAAAAGTGGCGGTAATGGAACCAGCAGGATTTTGTATTAGCTATCACGGTTTGCAAACGAAACTCTGTACAATAACAACTTGTGGGTTTACATAGGGCGCCAAGGCTGAAATGTCGCAAAATCTTTGTTCCGTACATGAAAACACGAAGTTTACCAGATGTCTAGAATATACTACAACGCAGGCCGTGGGACCAGCCACATTTCCAGCCATGTGTTTGCATTTAGAACTTGGTAGTAACGACCACAGGGTAAGCATAAGAAGGCGACACACAGTTTCATGTAAACTGTGATATGGTCTTGAAGGGGATATGCTACGTTAGTATGCTAACGTTATAAAGGTTCCTGTGCCGTGCTTGCGCATCTCTGACCATGGCAAATATAGACACAACCTCGCAGAAGGGACTGACCTGCAAAAAGGAAAAGAAATGTTAGAATGCCTGTAGCTCTTACAGGTGAGATTTTATTTATTTATTTTCAAATACTGCCGCCCTACTTAGGACTATTGCAGGAGTGGAGTACAGCAATACGCAAGACACACACAAAAAAAAGGCATTTGAACAGAATAGATTAAAAAAACGAAACAGCGATCTTATCACACTAGTGCTTCTACAAAATCAGAGAGTGCCAATTCACGAACAGAACCAGGTAACTCGTTCCAACAGTCGACAACTCTCGGGAAATAATTGTGTTATAACGTGTTAGTGCGCGCAAAGAAAGGCTTTAGGTTGAGCGTGTGACAACGTCTACTTGGAAGGGCATTGGCATACGAGATGTACTCATCAGCGGATGGTCGACAACATGAGCGAATAATCGAATGTAATAGCTTCATGGAATCTATATGCCATAGAAGAAATACATAGAAGAAATAAAGTCGCGGAATTTATTGCGGATGAGGGCGAACAATCACGATCGTAGCGATGACAAATCAAACGAGCAGCCTTCCAAATAACATTAACACCAGTGAGAGCATCTTACTAGAAAAGTGCGCGGAATATTGTCAGGACCAGTGCACTTCTTTGTGTCTAAGTTGAAAATCAAATTTAGAATGCCGTTTTCACTGATTACCACATCGCCGATAGAGAGCTCAGGATTAGTATTTGTGAACAGTGGGAGAGAGTTGTCGTCATGCGTGAACACCCATTGATAGTAGACATTAAAAGTATTAAATATATCGGAGAGGTCTGAAATAGCCGAGCCATCTAATATGAAGGAAACTGTGGCAGTTTTAGTTGTTGTGATAGAAGTCCAGAGTTTACGTGGGCTAGAGTGTAATAATCCTGGTAGCTCAACTTGAAAATAAATGTTTTTAGCGGTTTTCATTTTGATGCGTAGTTCTTCCTTAGCAGTGTTAAAGCGAATGGTACTGTCAGGATAACATGCCTTTTTCAGTCGTCGCAGATGACGAACACGACGTGATATTTGCAATATGCTGTGATTCATCCATGGAATCGTAAGATTTCTCGTTTTATCCTTGGGGGGAATAAAATTGCCAATGCATACTGTTACGAGGCGCTCAAATGCATCGACTAATGTGCCAGGGTTATCATGTAGATAAAGTGCTTGGAAGGAATCAAAGTTAGAAGCTAAAATGTCTGTCATAAATGTGTCATGAGCATGAATTAAGTCGAAAAACTGCGTACTTTTAGACTGCAGCCTACTCAATGAATAGGGATGCACACGTGTACAGCTTTGTTATCAGAAATGCCACTGATTACATCGCACTGAAAACCAGTTTGGACAAGCTGAGAAGTGAGCAAAACTAGGTCTAAGAGAGAATTATGGTGGTTTGGAGCTTGTACGATTTCAGTAAGCCAAGGGATAACGAAAGAGAAATAAGTTTCTTAAAATGGAAAGGCCAGGACCAGTGCAACTAAGTGTGCGCCAGTCAATGCGTGGTGCATTAAAATCCCCCATGAACAATAGGTTTGAGGTGCCGAAGTCGTGCTCCTGCATGAATATGCCAAGCCTCTGTAAATATTCTAATGAGCAACCTGGTGCGCGATAGCATACACCAAGAATTATAGAAAGTTTCTTTAAATATAGCTTACACCAAGAAACTTCAACCGTTAGGTGCCCAAAATCAAGAAAGGGGATGACCGATGGAATAGCACACTGTGGTATAAAGTTTGTAAACAGGGATAAGGTGCCTCAGAAAGGCTGGCCAACGTTTCGATAGGAGGACCTATCTTCGTCAAAGACGGCCTCGTCACCCTCGGCATTTTAGTTTTAAAGGGTTAGTGCAGTGACGTCACGTGTGGGTGTTGTCGCTGGCGGCTGGTTTTAAAGGGAGAGACTTCAGAGGTAATGAGCGCTGTCGTCCGACGTCTGTAAGCTTCTTTCCCAAGACGAGGGGACAAGATCGGGAGAGTTGGAACAGAAGGAGAAAAGAAAAGAAAGAAAAACAGAGAAAAAAAAAAGGAGCCAGGGCGACACCAAGACAAGACAAACTCTTGTTCTTTCTCTCCTTTTTTTTTTAGTCTTGCTGTCGCCCTGGCTCCTTTCTTTTCTCTGCTTCTCTTTCTTTTCTTTTCTCCCCGCGTTCCCACTGCCCCACTCTTGTCCCCTCGTCTTGGGAACGAAGCTCACAGACGTTGGACGACAGCGCTCATTACCTCTGAAGCCTCTCCCTTTAAAACCAGCCACCAGCGACAACACATGCACGTGACGTCACTGCACTGATCCTTTAAAACTAACATGCCGAGGATGACGAGGCCGCCTTTGACGAAGATAGGTACTCCTATCGAAACGTTGACCAGCCTTTCTGAGGCACCTTATCCTTGTTTACAAATTTTATACCACACTGAACCCTCAGATGTATTAGGCAGCACGTAAAATTTTAGGTCTGAGCGAATAAGCAGCGCCACACCACCACTTTTACCACTTGGTCGATCATTCCGTATTGCTACATAGCCGGGTGGGCTAAATTCAGTCAAACACGCCATCATGCAGCCAGGTCTCTGTTATGACCACTACATGGAGTATGATGTAACAAGCGCCAATAAAGGCACGAACTTGTTAACAATATTTCTACCATTGAGATACAGAATACTTAGCTTACCAGTACTTGGCGGAAGTCAACGAGAAGTTGCTCCAGCTTTAGAAACAAAATGTGTTTTAGGAACATCACCAGTGTCGCGCCTTAAACTGCCAGTACCAGTGTTCCGTATGTAGCGCGTGTCATCAATGTAGGCATGATCGTACCGTAGATTTACTCTGGATCCATTATCACGAAAACTCGCAGTTGCGTCCCACCGCTTCTTTCGTAAGGCGCGCACATTCGGTGATAAATGTTCAGTAATGTACAAACCAGACTCTTTCAGTTTCGTAACATGTTTCGTAAGTCGAATTTTTTCCCTGAAGTCAAAAATCTTAATTGTGGCAGGAAGTGATCGCCCTTCTTTTGATTTGATCTGCCCACACGGTGACCGCGCTCAATATCTGGACATTTTATCTGAAGATGCTTTGTTAGTACCTGTCCTACAGTATCTAGTAAAGAATAAGTCAAGAAGATGGTGAGATCAAAAGGCGAGGGCAAGGCCAGCAAGAGCCAACGTGCAAGGCACTTAAACTGCAGGTGATTCATATTATTCACATGAACAGACTGACAGAAACAAAATATAGTACAAAGGACACCAGATGAAAAGATTTCATTGTATTTACAAACTACTCAGTGGACACGGTAACACAGCCTTGGCAATGTCACCGATTTTCCTGCCCTTTGTGCAGGCTCTAGCTGGGTGCTTTTGGAACAGCGCTGCTGCAACTTTCACGGTGGATGGACGCTGCCAGCTTGCATCGCCTTTGGCCTGGCCGGTTTGCGTCTTAGGCGCACCCTTCGGTGATCCCGTAACATCGCGGCTGCCACACGTGGACTATGGCCACAGCGCATCGTCAACACGCACTGTGACGTCACCTAACTGCTGACTTTCTGACTTTAAAAGGGACGCCCGTTTCAGCAAACGTCAGTGGACACGTCAACACTGTCGTGGCAACGTCACCGACTTTCCCGCTCCTTGTGCAGGTTGGTGATCGAAAATATGGTTTTCGCTGTGATTTTCTACGCTTAGTTGTGTTGCCTTCTCCACATACTCTTATGTTGTATATCTGAGTGTTTTGCCGTTGCTTGTTTCCTAATGGCCCGCTCGGGAAATGCTAAAGAAAAATCCCGCACCTATCACTGAAGAAATGTTTAACGAAATGATTAGGACATAGTGGGCGGTTTTGGGAAAGGTAACTAATATTGAAAAAAAAAACAAGCATCTTTTGAGGCTCGAGTACAGGGCAAGCTTTCGAAAACAGAGGAAAGATTAGAGATCTTGGGCGAAGCCCCAACCAGGCTTGCTAACCTTGAGAAGTTTGCGACTGAAACTAAAACTGCAATAACAACTCTTGGTAAAAGAGTTGACTACTTGGACCGTAAATCAAACCCTGACAGTAATGATCTCGTCAAACGAATTGATGAGCTCGAAAATCGCTCTCGGCGAAAAATCTCATTATCAGAGGGATAAAGGAAGATGTGGATGAAACTTAAGAAGCATTGCGTAAGAAGGTAAATGTTGATGTTTTTCATACATTTTTGAACCTAAAAATTGATCCAGGCGAACGGATTCATCGCTTAGGAAAGCGACAGGATGGTAAAGATTGGTCAATCATTCTGAGAGTCTTAGATTTCCGAGATAAAACTAAAATCCTGCGCAAGTGCTTTATGCTCCGGGAGAAGGAAATCAGCATTAACGAAGACTTTTCTAAATGAATTGTCGAGATCTGCAAACGGCTATGGGACTGTAGTTCTGAGGAGAGAAAAGTGGGGATCAAGGTGAAACTAGTGTTCGACAAGATGAAAATAAATCGTGTGGTTTATGGTTGGAATGAGGCTACTAATTTGAGGTACATATGTAAGGCACCTTCCGAAAGAGATGACAAGCCCGGTAACAGCAATTGAGAGCGTCACAGTGCTTTTAAACAGTTCAAGATAATAAACATAAGTGTAAGAAGCATTTTAAATAAAGTTACGGACATTGAGGTTCTAGTACTGGAACATGAACCCGATATTCTGGCACTTACCGAAACATGGCTTAAAAGAAGCATAAAAGCTTTTAACACTAATTTTCAATCATTCATTTCTAATTGCTCGTTTTCCACTGCCTGGAAGCGCGCGA
This sequence comes from Dermacentor andersoni, assembly GCF_023375885.2. Classification (NCBI taxonomy): domain Eukaryota; kingdom Metazoa; phylum Arthropoda; class Arachnida; order Ixodida; family Ixodidae; genus Dermacentor; species Dermacentor andersoni. Next base: position 130,012,499 of record NC_092816.1, read on the forward strand.
AAATTGCGCCCATACATAAAGGTGGTCCAAACTCTGACACTAGCAACTACCGACCAATATCGCTCTCGAGCAGCTGTTCTAAAATGCTAAAACACATGGTATGAAAGCATCTGCTCACCTATTTAGCTGAACATAAATAAATTTTTCCAGGTCAACATGGCTTTCGCAAAGAATTGTCCTGCGTCACTCAGCTTATTGAACTTGTATATTACCTTTCAGAACAATTAATGCCCGCGGCCAAACTGATATAATATTCTTAGACCTTCTAAAGGCCTTTGACAAGGTGTCCCACAAAAATATTTTACTTAAAATCAGCGTTACCTCCAAAAATTCTTCTTTTATGTGGTTCACTTCCTACCTTGCACATATAGAACAACATGTTCAAATGGGACATCAGCACTCTAGTTTATCTCCCGTGGTATTTCGGGTACCCCAGGGCAGCGTCTTAGGGCCCGTTTTATTCCTAGCTTTTATAAGTAATCTGCCAAATAACATCACTACCCAAAGACCCATAATTGAGTCCGCAAAAATAGTATAGGATACCTACTCTCAAAGTACCTGTCTAAAACTAGAGAAGGGCCAGCGCCTTACTTTTAGGTTTATATTTAATAAATACCGCCGTTTTCGCTCTCGAACTGAATTATGTAAGCTTGCAGATCTCCCACCTCTGCAAAAACGTACGGAGTATGAAAGGCTTAAATTCCTGTTCTTAGTAATTCACAACTCTGTCAAAATAAGATACAAGTACTTCCAAATATAGACACAGGAAACATCACGGCACAGAGACAGTATGCACGTACCTCCTTCCAGAGTGCACAATGACAACTTCAGGTATAGCTATTTCCCCACGGCGATTCAGCAGTGGAACTCTTTGCCAGATTCAATTGCCCAAATAAAATCAGTTAATGCATTCTTGGAAGGAATAAATTGCCTTATGTACCCTGATGCACCCTGATGTTCTGTACTAATATTGTGACATAATAACTCAAAATGTGCCGTTTATTTATATTGTTACTGTGTTTCATATCAGCAGTGCTACTTCATTTTCCTTTGCCTTCTTTTCAATGCCTTGTTCAAGCGGACTAATCCCCTTCTTTGTTTATGTATGTTATATCCACTCCTGTAAATAGCCCGGCATGGGTTGACAGTACCAATAAATAAAATAAATAAATGAATACTGGTACTCTCTAAAGGTGTTGGTGGGACAGAAAGAGCCGGCACGTGGACATGACTCATGAAGATCACGTGCGCATACCATCGCCAGCACAACGGAAAAGTGGTGCGCGTCCACTGGGTACCCGGCTACTATAGGCACCATCGGCAATGGTGCTGCCCTCAATGCAGAGAGGGAGCTGTTACTTTGCTTTTCTTTGAAGGTTGAGCGCCAGCAACTCAAGCCTTAAAGGGACACTAAAGGCAAATACTAAGTCAAGCTGAAATGATAGATTAGTGCTCGAGAATCTCTACGGCGTCAATGTTATCGCGAACAGAGACTTAATAATTGCGAAATCGAGGTGAATGCCGGACGGGATTAGAGACCCGCCGGCACATTCAAGCACTTGCTCGATGACGACAGCACTCCTCAGTTAATTTCTGTCACTAGTCCTCAGATACTCGTCCCAAAAAACATCCTCGTATTGTATTATAAGATGAAATAAAATGCTACTTGTCCAGTTACATTTAATGTTTATAAAAAAATAACTCATTGAAATTACCGTTGACCACGTCGCGGTCGGTCGAAAGATTTCGTTTTCACTCGACTCTGAGCTGCCCACGCTTTCGCGTTTTAGTACTTTCCTGATGGCGTAGTGCTGCGCTGGTTATTCTGGCTCGCGAAACTCGCACAAACAGCAAGTAGCGGGGAATTCAATTTCCATGTGATGTCGCGGGGTGTCGAAGGGTCTACGCCACTTCAAAAAGCAGCTGCAGCGGCAAATCCGCCGCTCTGTCTTGGCTCGGTGGCGCCGTCTGTCGGGTGGTGATGCAAAGGACGGTGATGGCGCATGCAACGTCACCAGACCCCGATTCGGAGGGCGGGAAATTTCAATTTCGAAAAAAGTATTCGGACCCTTAAGATACAATTTTCCCTTAAACTAAATCTTTTCTTACCACGAAACAAGCGTTGCGAGGTTTCTGAAAAGGTATCTAAGCAGTTTACGCCGACTTTGAATTTGCCTTTAGTGTCCCTTTAAGAAATACGGCAGCTGAAGCCGTAGGCCGCTCAATTCACAGTTTTTGCCTGCATTCTAAGCCGCAAAGCAGCGAAAAGGGAGTAACTGGTGCAGTTCGTCCTCGAGGTTAGCAATTATTCCCAGAACAGATCAACCAGGGTGCGATGGTGCCCTGTAAAAACCTTTGGAATAGCCGTTGGTCCACGAAGAGTAACCTTCTGCGCCATGAAAATTCCCGGCGGAGCGGCAGTAAAAATTGCCAGTATGCGCGGAAAGAAGTAGTTTTCAGCGGACTTCAACTATGAACCTTTTAGTCACAAATAAATGGCCATCGCCACTGTGGCAGAAAAAAATTATACTTGCCTTTACGTTGAATATGGAAAACTAAGTGAGAGAAAGTATCGGCGCTTAAACGTTGATGCCGCACAGGTTCTATCAACGGGCGGCATCGTTTTCAGGCGATGTGCTCTGCAATAGCAAGCTATCTCTCGGCGGTTTTATTCCGAAAAGCGGTGTTGTCGGGTTATTCCGACTTGTTCTAAAGCGAAACTTACTTGCCGGGTTGCAAGCACATTTCCGCACGTATCTGTCTTGTAACGCCGAGCACCACGGACGCATGTTTCGACAAGCGGCTTACAACACAATTTCTCGCGTGCAATCCTGCACGTTGAGACGCTAAGCGCGTTTCGATCCGTAGTGTGACTACAAGAAACCATCGCGTCAGAAACACCACGGGTAAAACACAACGCAATGGATCAGCATTTAATTAAAGGAAGTAATATACATATAAATACTACATGTAAATATTTCTGTACAATGTCCAGCCTGTCAATAATTCACTGCAAGTACAATTCATTCACATAACGTGGTGCTACGTCATACTAGTGATTATTCCTCGAAAACAACACTTTATGTGCACGCACATACGGTTCATAACACAATCGTTTCAAGAATGTTTCGCTTTACGTGGACGCCAGCTAGAGTTCAGTATGGCTGTTTCCATTGCGCACGCATCCGCGAAAGCAAATGCTGTATTTTTCTATGGTAAAACCGCGATTTAATTACGAGGTATACCGTACCGTAGGAGTGTGGATAATTTTTTGCCACCTGTTTTTTTTTTATTGTTGCTTTTGGGATCGTGCATGAGGCAGAGAACAAAGAGTCTTTTGGTTTAAATGTCAGTTATGTGACAAGTGAAAAGATTGAAGGAAGACTGACCTAAGCAGTGGCGTTATTCTGGAGAGATCCCTTCAAAGAATTCGCTCCCGCTCGCGAGATTTGCAGAACGACAGCACTCCCGATAGATCGAAGACAGCGAGCTTGGCATGAGAGGAAAGCTGTCGGCCATACACTCCGAGCGTCCAGTGCCGAGTTACGGCAAATTCGGGAAAGTGATCGTCTCTCCCAAAGGGACTCTACCATGCTGTCTATGTTCTCTCTGAAATTGGCCGTGCCCCACAGGTACTCCATAAAATGAAGAAAAAAAGTTAAAAAGAAGTTATTATCTCCTCCATGCCGGCGAGGCCTTCCTTGACACGCACTTCAATATGTAAGGGAAAGTTTAACCCTCGCGTGCGTATCAGGTGCCGGCGCCCTGAGCACAGGCTACAATTTGACCGAAAACAATTCCAGGTAGCATCACCTGAAATCTAAATTGTACATTTCGTGACAAGCGAGAACCGGCGTGACACCAGTAGCTCGAACGGGAGTTGCGATGTTCAACTCGAAACCAGCGTCCAGCTGCCTGGAGTTGCTGATGCACATGTATCGAGACGAGCCCTTACTTGGGCATCTGTATCTATGTGCATACATGCAGCAGGTTTCGGCCAGCCTTCCACGACACAAAGCGCGGAATTAGGACGAGCGAATGATTAAGCTATTACAGGTATGCATTTGTGGTCGTCAGCGTTTACTCTTTTGAAGCGCAATCCACTACGGTTTCGAAGCGAAAGCAAAAAAGTTTTACTGACGCCGTCGGCACGTAGCCCGCCGTTGTGAGCGTATCACCACCGCAAGCGACAGAAGCGTCACGTAAATTCTGTTTTTTTTTTTTGCAAATAAGAATTACGAGTAAAATAATGTGACATCCGAATCGCATTGCTGCCGACATCCCAGGACCAGTGTCGCACATATAGCCCATTTAGACCTGCGATACCAGGAAAGGTATGGATAAATTATTTTAAAATTAAATTGTGGGGTTTTACGTGCCAAAACCACTTTCTGATTATGAGGCACGCCGTAGTGGGGGACTCCGGAAATTTCGACTACCTGGGGTTCTTTAACGTGCACCTAAATCTAAGTACACGGGTGTTTTCGCATTTCGCCCCCATCGAAATGCGGCCGCCGTGGCCGGGCTCCGAATAACTGCCACAATAAATGATTTCCCTGACGTAAGTTCGCATACGCCCGCTGGCATTCCGGTAGATTTCTTCGTTATATGTTTTCATTAAAAAATTATCTTCGTTTATGAGAATTTTTCAGGCTAAGTTACTCGAGTCGCTTTTCCTTTTGTTTTAATGGTCAAGTGAGCCACGTTGCTCCTTTGACGGGCGACGACACCGAGGAGCATTGGACAGTGTCAGCTGCCTAGTGGGGGCACTGGATGCCCGCCTGTGCAGACTTTGTGAGCTTGATTGAAGCCTCGCCTCGTGTGAAGAGGTTTCCGGACACCATGACTTAGATGTTGAAGGGCCTATTTTTAAGGTGGCGGAGTAGATTTACCTACAGTTGCTAAGGGGACATTTGAGACGACAGCCGGATCACTGCGTGTGGGCCGGAGGGGTTCCCGAGGATGCCTGTATCAGTGTGTCTAGTGCCTTGCAGGAATTAGACATTTCCATGCTTTCACGAATGATATATATTTTTAACCTTCAGTGCCATTACAACTGCCTTCTGCTTCCCAATACGCGCATGAGCGCGAGTACGTGGCATGCCCGCCAGCACAATTCGCGCAGCGCAGTGAATTCTTGCAGCTTTCGGAAGAGCGGTCATTTGATCCACTCTTGTGACAGGTTAGCTAGTCTAGGCATGTTTGTGAATCGTACTCATACCCCTGGCCGTTGAAACATAATCGAGGATTGGGAATACATGGGCGTACCCGGATCTTAGTGTAGCCTGTTACGAGTGTTTCAACAATAATACTGGCGCCATAAGTTAATACTGTGTGATCGCTTGGTGTTTCGTATTGACGCGTTTAATCCTAAACCTCTGAACGTTGAGGGCATTCTGGTCTTTCCAGCGATCGAGCAGTTCGGTATCACTCCACTCAAGCCAGTTATCCTTTGATTTTCCCCTCTCCCACTCGAACGGTGTTCATCGAAGGGTGTGCAGCCACAGTGATGGGGATGTCGCCAAAAGTGTTCAGGCAGGATAGTTTTCGATAGTGATTTGTGTCTCGGAACTAAGTAAAGAGATCGGCGCTTGCCAGTTTTATCACCATGTATTCTGACCATACTGTTTCTATGGCACATTTCGTAGGTAGGAACGGGGGCAGCTTTCTTCTTACATTTTCTGGAATGTCGCTGTGTATTACGTGGAAGCACGGAAATGTTTCCTCCCTTGTACAACCCGCTGTGGTTGCTTAGCGCCTATGGTGTTGGGCTCCTAAACACGAGGTCGCAGGATTTAACCCCGGCCACGGCGGCTGCATTTCGGTGGGGAAGAAATGCGAAATCCCCCGTGTACTTAGATTTAGGTGCACGTTAAATAACCCCACTTGGTGCAGATTTCCGGAATGCCCCACTACGGCGTGCCTGATAATGAGATCGTGGTTTTGGCACGTCAAACCCAGTAATTTAATTGTTCGTCCAGTAGAACAAAAAAAACTTTAGTTTTCCTTCGTTGCAGGTCCTCTTCAGAGAACGATCAGGTGTCCAGGGAGGGAAATATTTAGCCATAAAATTTGGCATGTGTTCGGCAGCGATGGCAGCTCACCCAATGCTGAGTTCAACAAAAGGATGCTGCAAGGCTTATGAAGAATAAGCTTATAAGCGCCAGCTGTAGAACGCCGCTACAGTCTAAGGTGATACATCCCAAACTTGGGGAGGGCATGAAATGTTAACCCAGGCCATCAGGCAATGGGAAAGGAAGCCCATGACAATAGGCGACGACAGGAAAGACAGAAAATACATGAAAGCGAAAAGATCAATGAGGGGTAAAGGAAAAGGTTACCAACCGATATTCCTTGGAAGGATCAGTACAGCAGCAGTGACGTTTTCTTGAACCATAGGCCGAAGAGGTGTGTTGCTTCCACCGAGGGGCGCTCAAGGCGAAAGCCTCACTCATGGCTAAGCCGCGTACGGCTACACGCGACAGGAGCGAACTATGATGTGCTCGGGTCCGTGCTTTCGCAACAAACCACACGCCTGCTGATGCAGCCTCGCACCCACAAATGCGTGCGGGCGGCCATCTTATCGCGCTGCACTTTGTCGTAACCTTACGGTGATGGCGAAAATTCGCCTTGGGGCTCCGAAAAACTGCCACAATAAGTGATTTCCCTGACGTAATTGTGCACTTAGCCATACACTGGCACCGGTGTAAAACTACTCTAGAACTTTCGTTCATTTGTAGTGAAATGGACTATATACGCTGCTATTTTCCAACGCGTACCTTTACCTTTTCGCGAGGTTTTTTATATCGAAGAATATTAGGTAAAGCATTAGGTATCACCGTCTAGAATGGTAAGATATGCACGAACTAAGAGATGCCTCGGTGAGAAATAAGTCATTGGATATTGTGCGCGCCGCAATATGGCGGATACGGAAAAGAAACATTGATAAAAGATCGCAATCTTCTTTTTTCAATCTTTTTTGTTACGTAGCAAATAAATGGCAGCAGGAAAGACGAGTGCCGTCAATCGCGAAAGCCAACTTATCGTTCAACTTTTACAAAAAATTTGACAATGAATAAGCAATTGACATCTCAACATACTTCGTTGAGAGAAGTGACGCAAAGTAGTTATAAACAATCTAAAACTACGCATCGGGCTACGGCTCCATGCGCGCTTACGTAAGACAGTCCTTTCTACCTTTCCCACGGCAGCTGCTCCTCTGGCAATAGAGTTCGCCCTAGCTTGCTCGGGGCGGTGGCGCCCATCGCTTTATCAAGCGTCATAGTTACGCCGCCTTCGTTTTTGAGCAACCACGCGCTTTTCCTAGGCTCTTCTTCCCCGTTTTCATCGTTGCGCAATTTGTGAGCGCTGGAGCGACTGTGTCCCGTGTTCGACAGCGCGCGCAGCGTTTGTCTTCCTGTCGGAACCGTCGGCTTCGGCTGTGGGGAGGCATGTCCGAAGGCAGCAGCTTCTTTCTGTTCCTTCTGATCCTTTTGCATTTGTGTGGCTGAGGAACCGCTAAACTCGACGGCTGGCGGAGGTTTCTTGGGTCTGTCTTTCCGGCCTTCGAGCAATATCGCCTCGAGGGACACGCTGCTGGTGTCCGGAAGGATGAATAACGCCGCGACGCCGCCGGCGAACGTGGCGCCACCTGATAGGCACGCTAGAACCGCCAGCCAGGTGGCGGAGAGGCCGAATGCCGACACTAGGCTGATGACGGTGAGCGCCGAGGCCCAGTGGAAGACACAGACGCTGCCAAAGTCGAAGCCGCTGCCTCGAAGTGGGACCAGCTCGATGGCTAGCACCCAGGTGGCGGGACCAAGGCCAATGGAGTAGCCGATGGCGAAGACGACCTGCGAGCAAAGTCTTCGGTTATACTGCTGCAGCAGGGTGCAAGAAACAGGACACGTGGGTGGAAACAAGGCTGTGTGATGCGCTCCTTCCAAATAAGTGCTTTACTCTGACTTCCTAAATTTCGTTATTTAATGTGTGTGGTATTTCTTTTCGTTCTTTATGGCACAAAGGCCAGGGGTGGCGTTCTGTAGCGATCACTTCCTGGGACAGAATCACTTTCTCGAGACTCGGCATCGAACTCCAAGTAGGCGACGGACAATGTTCCTGACACTGTGTGAACTTAGCGAGTGCAGCACAGGGCCGGGAACGCTGTCCGTCGTGCCCCTTGATGCATTTGCTGTCCAGCCTCGTGAAATCTTTCAAGCGATATCGTGTCCCCGATAGTGATCGCACAGGACTGATGGCTCTGAAATTGGTGGTCATTCTTTATAGTCACCTCGTTGCTGACGCTTTACATTGTCGACAGTAGCGCCAAAACACACTGCTTAGCGAGCGGAGGAAGCAAACAAAGACGCCCAGCATCTTCGTTCTCTTAGCGTGAGGCAAATGTGTCCCGCACATGAACATGTGAAAGTGTGCAAGCTACGAATGACCGAACATCATTTGAAATCGAGCTCAGAAGCGCCAAAGTTTCCCAGCGTGAGCTGAGCAAAGTTCAATTGGTTGTAACACTCATATGAGCGATATAACATGTGCCGTTGTCGTTTGGAATGCAGTTTCCTTTTCTCCGCAGAGCTAGCAATCGATGTAGGTGACGCTGAGGGTGTGATAATCGACAGCCTTATTCCACTTTCGAGGCTGTGCAAGGTGGCTACTTACGCCCACACGCTACTGTGGGCGTAAACAGCATGTGGCCCCCAGTAATAATCTCCAAATATATATATATATATATATATATATATACGTCGCTGCACCGATAGACCCACCGTGGTGGTTCTATCGAGCTCACGGGTTCAATTCTAATCGCGAAGGCCACATTTCTGTGGTGTAGGGATGAAAAAATAACGCCAATGTTCCGTGCTTTGGGTGCAGATTAAACAGCCCGAGGGGGTCACAGTTAATCCGGAGTCCGTTACTACGGTGTGCCTGTTATTCAGAGCGGGGTTTTGGTACGCAAAACACCATAATGACTTTTTTATGCGACGAATTCCTTTATCTAGTCAGAGCCAAGGTGCATCATGACAGAGCTTGTCGCCGATGAGCGCGCACCATAATGCGCCCGCTCGCTGGCTGATATTGGTTCGGCGCTTCGTTCGTCCTAGCGCATGCGCGCTCTCTCTCACGCGCACGTTCGAACACCCACACTGTCGCGGCCCGTCTTTGCTGCACTCGCCGATACGGGTGCACGCGCCTCAAGATGACGTCCCTCATTTGCCGTAGCTGCCTTAAGTTGAGCGTCGGCCTCTGCTTGCAGATACAAGAATGTAAATCAAAAGGGTCGAGCGGAAGAGGAGGCCAAGGAGGAGAGTAAGAACAAACTACGCGTTTCCCTCGCCAATATCATCATCATCAGCAGCAGCAGCAGCAGCAGCAGCAGCAGCCTGGTTACGCCCACTGCAGGGCAAAGGCCTCTCCCATACTTCTCCAACTACCCCGGTCATGTACTAATTGTGGCTATGTTGTCCCTGCAAACTTCTTAATCTCATCCGCCCACCTAACTTTCTGCCGCCCTCTACTACGCTTCCCTTCCCTTGGAATCCATTCCGTAACTCTTAATGACCATCGGTTATCTTTCCTCCTCATTACGTGTCCTGCCCATGTCCATTTCTATTTCTTGATTTCAACTAAGATATCATTAACTCGCTTTTGTTCCCTCACCCAATCTGCTCTTTTCTTATCCCTTAACGTTACACCTACCATTCTTCTTTACATAGCTCGTTGCGTCGTTGTCGACTTAAGTAGAACCCTTTTCGAAGCCTCCAGATTTCTGCCCCGTACGTGAGTACTGGTAAGACACAGCTTTTATAAATTTTCTCTTGAGGGATAATGGCAACCTGCTGTTTATGATCTGAGAATGCGTGCCAAGCGCACCCCAGCCCATTTTTATTCTTCTGATTATTTCAGTCTCATGATCCGGATCCGCGGCCATTACCTGGCCTAAGTAGATATATTCCCTTACAACTTCCAGTACCTCGCTACCTATCGTAAACTGGTGTTCTCTTCCGTGACTATTAAACATTAATTTTCTGCAGATTAATTTCAAGACCCACCCTTCTACTTTGACTGTCCAGGTCAGTGAGCATTCATTGCACTAGGTCCCCTGAGTTACAAAGCAAGGCAATATCATCAGCGAATCACAAGTTACTAAGGTATTCTTCATTAACCGTTATCCCCAATTCTTCCTAAACCAGGTCTCCGAATACCTCTTGTAAACACGCTGGGAATAGCATTGGAGAGATCGTACCTCCCTGCCTGACGCCTTTCTTTCTTGGGATTTTGTTGCTTTCTTTATGGAGGACTACGGTGGCTGTGGAGCCGCTATAGATATCTTTCAGTATTTTTGCATATGGCTCGTCTACACCCTGATTCCGCAATGCCTCCATGACTGCTGAGGTTTCCACTGAATCAAACGCTTTCTCGTAATCAATGAAACCTATATATAAAGGTTGGTTATATTCCGCTCATTTTTCTATCACCGGATTGATAGTGTAAATATGGTCTATTGTGGAGTAGCCTTTACGGAATCCTGCCTGGTCTTTGGTTGACAGAAGTCTAAGGTGTTCCTGATTCTATTTGCGATTACCTTAGTAAATTCTTTCTAGGCAACGGACAGTAAGCTGATCGGTCTATAATTTTTCAAGTTTTTCGCGTCCCCTTTCTTATGGATTAGGATTATGTTAGAGTTCTTCCAAGATTCCGGTACGCGCAAATTCATGAGGCATTGCGTATATAGGGTGGTAAGTTTTGCTAGAGCGATCTGCCCACCATCCTTTAACAAGTGTGCAGTTACCTGATCCTCCCCAGCTGCCTTCCCCCTCTGCATAGCTGCCAAGGCAGCGGTGGCGTCGAGGCAGAGTATCCGCCTCGCGTGCAAGAGGACCGGTGTGTAAATCCCGGTGCCGCGCAATTTCCCACCGGATTAAAAATAAAATTCGCGTGTTGATAAAATTGCATAAACAGGCCTGGAGTGCGGCCTCATCCCGGTGACCAGAACCGGTAACGCACTCTCTCACCAGAGCAGGATTGGCCACGCTGGTGCAGCATTTGGCCACAACCTCCTATATTAATGCAACAATCAAACCCCGGCCCTCAGTCCTCAGTGGTTGCGAAGCAACTGACCACGGTGGCAGTCAGACCTGTGGTGCAGCAGAGGGTGCTAAGAATACCTGGGTCTGAACAAGACGCCATTGGATTCTGAACCTGGCAACGTTTAACGCTAGAACATTATCTAGTGAGGCGAGTCTAGCAGTGCTATTGGAGGAATTAGAGGGCAGTAAATGGTATATAATAGGGCTCAGTGAAGTTAGGAGGCCAAAAGAAGCATATACAGTGCTAAAAAGCGGGCACGTCCTGTGCTACCGGGGCTTAGCGGAGAGACGAAAACTAGGAGTCGGATTGCTGATTAATACGGAAATAGCTTGTAACATACAGGAATTCTATAGCATTAACGAGAGGGTGGCAGGTCTTTTTGTGAAACTTAATAAGAGGTACATATTGAAGGTTGTACAGGTCTACGTCCCTACGTCCAGTCATGATGACTAGGAAGTCAAAAGCTTCTATGAAAACGTGGAATCGGTGATGGGTAAAGCCAAAACAATACACAATGTACTGATGGGCGACTTCAATGCCAAGGTAGGCAAGAAGCAGGCTGGAGCGTGAGAGGGTGGCAGGTCTTTGGAATCTCAAGAATGTGGATTTGGCTTTAACTCAGTCAGTGTGGGAATATGGCATAGGCTCTAGGAATAGCACGGGAGAGTTATTAGTAGAGTTTGCAGAACAGAATAATATGCGGATAATGAATACCTTCTTCCGCAAGCGGGACAGCCGAAAGTGGACGCGGAGGAGCCCGAATGGCGAGACTAGAAATGAAATAGACTTTATACTCTGCGCTAACCGTGGCATCATACAATATGTGGACGTGCTCGGCAAGGTGTGCTGCAGTTAACATAAGATGGTAAGAAATGGTAAGAACTCGATTTAGCCTAGACTTGAGGATGAAATGGAAGAAACTGGTACATAAGAAGCCGATCAATGAGTTAGCGGTAAGAGAGAAAATAGAGGAATTCCGGTTCAAGCTACAGAACAGGTATTTGGCTTTAACTCAGGAAGGGAACCTTAGTGTTGAAGTAATGAACGACAATCTTGTGGACATCATTAAGCAGTGTGCAATACAAACCGGTGGTAACTCCGTTAGACAAGATAACACTAAGCTATCGCAGGAGACGAAAGATCTGATCAAGAGACGCTAGTGTATGAAAGCCTGTAACCATAAGCTAGAATAAAACTGGCAGAACTTTCTAAATCAACAAACGTAAGAGAGCTGACATAAGGAATATGGATGGAATTGAACATGTTCTGAGGAACCGAGCAAGCCTAAAAGCAGTGAGGAAGAAACTAGGAAGAGGCAAGAATCAGATGTATGCGCTAAGAGACAAAGCCGACAATATCATTACTAATATGGATGAGATAGTTCAAGTGGCTGAGGAGTTCTATAGAGATTTATACAGTATCAATGGCACCCACAACGGTAATGAAAGAAAGAATAGTCTAGAGGAATTCGAAATCCCACAAGTAACGCCGGAAGAAGCAAATAAATGAAAACTTTATGTGAACTTTATACCCATCAAGTTTCTGAATTGAAATCCATGCCGTCCGTAGATTCCGCGGCTTATTCGAGATGCCGCGGCGAGCCCGCTAGCCATCAAAGCGCCCTTGAAACTTTGTGCTCGGATGGGGATCTTTGCGTTATGTGACTCCATGTGCATGGGCGTTGCAGCAAAATCCAGCCCGAGTTCACAATCTTCGCGCCGAAATATCTTTTCGGGTGTGAAAAATTGATTCTAGAGAAAATCCAGAAGGATTTCCGGCGCCCTGGGTTGTTTTGGTCGGCGGTGCATCACAGCACGAAAAAATTTCGTTCGGGGGGGGGGGGGTCTCGGATCCGGCACCATTGATGCCTTCAGGTAGCATATGTCGGTTTATTGACCAGTTGCCTTCACCCAAAAGATGACGTTCTCGTGACGCCTGCGGCAAAAAGGACGTTCCACGTCCGCCGCCAAGGTCTGTGAGTGGTGGCGCTGGCTAACACTCCCAGGGTCCTACTAGTACACATAAATACCCAAGAATATGGATAGGGAAACGCCGCCGCTGTAGCTCAATTGGTAGAGCATCGCACGCGAAATGCGAAGGTTGAGGCTGTTCCCACCTGCGGCAAGTTGTTTTTTCATCCACTTTAATTTCCTTTCATTTATCGTTTCTTTATTTCATTTATTAAGCGCATCTAATTTCACCTATGTTGTTCTTGGTGTCAGTGTTTGTTGGTTTCTCATGATGATATATATATATATATATATATATATATATATATATATATATATATATATATATATATACATAGAGAAGTCACTGCTGGGTTCGAAAGCGAGACGGATCGTACAAGAAGAGAAACTTCGGCGAGTTGTGGTAATCCGTGTTTCGGAAATTGAGTAAGCTGTGAGTCTGCGCCAGTGTCGTGTTCTTCTCTTCCTTCGTCCTTCTCAGTTTAGCCCTGTTAATTTTCGGGAGTGGAAATACTAGGAGGCTAGGCCCGTAAGGCTCCGCTTTCGGTCATACGCAGGCCAGGCCTTGAACCGTAGCGGCGTCCTCCGCCAACCGAACAGCCCAGAGCAGGTCTTCTGGCCATTCGCTGATCAGTATAGCCTCCCGCTGCTCAGGGGTACTTACATTAGCATTGTGGTTTATGCTGTACCTGATACTGTTTCAAGCTGATGGGCACTCCCATATAATGTGATGGATGTCTTCACGTGGTGTATTGCCTGTCTTAAAGTTTGATGAGTGTGCTTCTGGGTGTATTCGGTTGCATGAGTAGTCGCGTAGGTAAGGTGATTGTAGAAGCTTCAATATAGTTGTTTGGCGTTTGTATATGATTTGTCAGGAAGAGGGTATTTATAACCAGCATTTTGGTAATATTCGAGGAGTTCTTCGTAAGTAGTTATTTGTTTTCATTGAGATGCTGTTATTTGTTGATCTGGTTCTGGTTCTGCGTGCCGTAGTTCTGTTTGGGTGTCTTCGGGAATTTGTTGTGCGGAGAGAGATGGGCGATGCAAGTGACTCTCCCGGTTGATACTTGCTCGGACAGCGTCTTGCACAGCGTCAGGCGTCGTGCGCAGTGTCAGGACGCCAGGCCTGCATGGCCTCGGTCCGGATGAGTCGAACAGTTCTTCTACAGGTAGGATGTGTTTCAATGAGAATTTGGTATGCTTGAGGTAATATAAGACCCTTGGCGTAATTACGGCTGCTTTGGAGTCGGTGACCATGCATGATCCAGTGCTTGATGCGTATGCTAAAGCTATTGGTCCCTCTTCCCCGTCTTCTGGGTGTTTGGTACGTATGGAGGTGGTTGTTGCGATATCCATTTTTATTGCCGTAACAACTGCCAGAGTCATGGTTGCTTGTGAGGGATACCTTGCAGCATCAACATAAGCCACATGCTCAGCGTCTTTGAGCACTTTGTTGTGTCTTTGAGCTCTTCCTTTCTGTCGCTATGCGTTATGGTTCGGGTGCATATTATTTAGGGGGCGAGGGGTATGGAGGTCTACCGTATGTCTGGTGGAGTATCTCTCTTTTCTTCAATTCGCGTCTGATATTGTATTGGCAGCTTGTTTAGTATTGTCCACCCTGACAGCGTTCATGGTCTGGTGTTCTCGGTGCTTCTATAATTTCGTCCAGTGTATTGTGTAATACTAGGGCTAAAACTTTTCGTTGGCTGTGCTTGCAGTAAAATGTAATGTTTGTTTTATTGCTTTTTGTCATTATGTCAATCATGTGTTTCATGGTATGCGGGAAACAAGAATCGCGCACTATACGCAATACGGGACATGATAAAAGCTTGTGCCAGTCGAAAGATATTGCTATCTTTCTTGCCGATGTGTCTGGCAGCAATTCTCGAAATAAGCCGGCCCACCTTTGCCATGTATGTCTTTGAGGGTTGGATTGTTGTGGTGTTTTTTTTAGTACTTTGTATGCGTAATCCCTGTACCCTTAGGCATGAGACCTGGAGTACGGGTATACCTTTGATTTCCAAGGAAATTCGTTTTTGATTAGAGGCTTGCGATTTTCTTCGGTATTTTGGTTAGATCAGTAGGAGCTCAGAATGCAAGAAGCCTCACTCTCAGTTCTCCTTATGCTGTGACTGCATTTATTGCTTCCTGCAGGCTCTCCTGGATTTCGCTATGGCTGCCATCCGTCACCGACAGCGTTATATCATCCGCATATAACCTGTGGTGAAGGAGCGGAATGTTCTCGAGTTTTCTTGGTAGCCCAATGAGCGCGATGTTGAATAACATGGCTGATAGCACCGATCCTTGAGCCATGTCTTTGTCACCCATGTTCACAGTGTTCAACTTGAGGCCTCTAGGTTCAGGCTAGCAGCTCTGCCGGTAAAGAATCCGCAATATATTGGCATATTCTATGCCCTACGTTTAAGTTAGAATGTTGTTCTAGTATTGCAGTATGCCTTAAGTTGTCAATTGCTTTCTTGAGATCCAGTCCGAGGATTCCTCTTCTATCCAGCTTAGGAGCTTGATGCGGATCTATGATTTGATGGTACAGTTGCGGCATGATGTCTTGCGTTGAGAGTTTTGTCCTAAATCCTATCATAGTATATGACGGTTGCTCATTCTTTTAACGTGTGTAGTAAGTCTCCTTAGTATGATGTATTACATTGTTTTCCCAGACATGATGTCAAGGGACTGGACAAATATTATCCAAGTTTAATGGTTTCCCTGGATTTGGAACAAATAAAGCTTTTGCATGCTTTCCAGGTCTGTGGTAGCTGTACAGATTCAGCCATTTCGTTCGTGTATTTCAGTAGCGTTTTAAGCTTTTCCTCGTCTGCATTTTTGAGAATTCGGTTTGTGATGCGGTCTTCTCCAGGGCCAGAATTGGTGTTAAGTACTCATACCGCCTCTTGTAGTTCTGCCGTAGTTATCGGAGTATCCATGTCACCGTTATCCATTCCTTTGTATTGTGGTTCCGTCGAGGATCTATAATCTACTATGTATTTGTCTTTAAGGTAACCCAGTATCTGATCATTAGTTCTTGTAGATTCGCGCAGAAATTTGGATAAGTTTTTTTGCAGTGTTGTCTTCGTGGTACTTTCATCTAAGAGATGTCCTAGAATGTTCCAGGTTTTAGGTCAATTTTGCTGTGTCTTTATTTCGTTACAGACTATACACCAGTGTTGATTAGTGAGCTGCGATGCATATTGGTTTAGTAGCGCTATTCTTTTGCTAAGTGTGAGGTTGAGTTTTTGGCTTTTATATTTTTGCTGAAGCCCATCCAATGCTTCGAGCATATGTAGAAGATTATTATCTGCTTGTTGTAGACCAGCGTCTTTAGGCACATCTGTGATTGCTTTTTGTGCATCGTTCAATGTCCTTTTTATCCATTCTTCTAGGTTGGGCTGCAAACGAATAGTCCATCACACAGACGTGCATTGGGAGCACGACACATGTTCAGTGCGTAGCGAAATGAGAAGTGTCCGATGACCGCAGCTAGCGTAAGCGACTTGTATGTCTTCTGTGTATGCGGTTCGTTGCTGCAAAGTGGGGAACGCCAGTTCTTTACAGAGTTGAGAAGGGATGACATAATCAGTGGCGATAACTTTTATTGCCTCGTTAGCGCTGTCATTCCACGTTTAATATACTGCGTGTGAGCAACACGAGAACTAGGTGAGAGCAGGAGTCAATGTATCGACAAGTGGACTTTTTTTCAAAGCGGCATATGCTTTCCTCGGCACAGTATGTATAGGTATTGTTCTTCTAAAGGGCAGAGAGGGTAAGGCGGCTAGGCGAGGTAACTCCCGAAGGTGTGTTACCGTCGATGATGTAGAACTGAGGTGGGTGGGTGAGGTAACTCCTGAGGGTGTGTCAACCGCGAGGGCCGTCATAGTGCGTGTGAGCCGTTTTGCCGGCTGCGATGCGCCGTGGAGACCACGTCGTTCGAGTTGAGTTCTTGCTATTACAATGTGTGTTCTAAAGGTATAAATTGTGAAATATATGTGCGATGTGTCGCAGCAGTACTAGGCGTAAAAGTGCTCGTTTTATACGATATGCGTGTGTCAGAAGTGAACGGTGCCTCAATGTTCTCAATGACGTTTTTTTTTATCTGCTACTCCTATATAGAAGCCCTTTCACACTGGCGTTTTCTGCTTCGTACATTATCGTTTGTTTTAAAAGTTGCAAGGCACTTTTGAAGATGCTTCTATCGGTGAGCGGAATTCAGGGAGCTTCTTAATAGTTACGCACTTCAAGACATGCAGCGCTGTCCTTAAGTGTTGACTTGCCTGAGTGCACTAATGTCATGAATGCAAATTTCGGGCAGCCTTGATTTTTATTACGTGCACATTGGTCTGAAGAGTAGAAATGTCTAGATTGCAAGAAGTAAGTAGCTTTAGACTTTGTGATGCATAAGACTTGCATACCCAAGAATCCTAACTGCTTGGTTTTTGCTGGTGACCAAGCACGGAGTCTGTTTGTGCAGAGATCAGTGGAATGGTAGATGAATATATTATAGCTAAGAACTGGATGCTTCCTTTTGATTCTGTACAAATTTAAGTTTTCTGGCAAAAAGCAATATGAATGTAAAAATGAAGAAGCAACACTTAGCAAACGCGTCGTGACAGATGATATTCCGCTAGCTGCCAGCAGAATCGCATTAAATAAATTTTGCCGTCGGTTCTTCCTGACTGATTAGCCATGGTCATGTTACTAATGCAGGCAGGGTAAGCTAAAGGAAAGCTTGCATTTACTTTGTAGATGCACCCTGGTTTATTCTGTGGTTCTGGTGACTAACTTTGACACGAGCCTTCAGTTTAACGCGGACAAAATATATCACTACCACCAGCATAATCTTCCTGACAAGTGCTTTCGGTTCTATCTGGGTTGATTCTGCCGATAATCAGAGGCGAATAATATGCAAATAAACTGACTTGTGCCTGCACAGTATGCCCATTAATTGGGCCCCTTATTGCCCCTTCATCTTTCTGTAAGCGTGCTGCTACCAACCATTGGTGGGTGTAGAATATTGAACGCTTTCAGCGGCCGTTTCGTTGCTCCTTATTTTGCGCGAGCCATGGCTCCTTTCATTAAGCGAACCATTTTCAGCTGCGGTGCCACATTATGGAAAGAGGTGCCTCGCCGCTTGTCATTATTTAGCATAGATAATGAGCGCACCAATGTTTCGGCTTTACGCAGAGCAGCACATTGCGCGTTAATCACAAAATTGAACCCAAGCAACTATACATTGCTTTGTTACGGACATAAAAAAATGGTAACAAATGTTTCTTAACCTTCTTGTGCTTCCCTGTCGTGGGACATATGAGCCTTCACTTCCTTTCATTGTCAAGTGCATATTAAAGCAGCTGCTAATAAACAACAAAAACAAACACAAAATCACGTACTACATCGACATTTTCATGCAACGTCAAATCACAGAATCCACTGCGAGGCTTACACTTTATCATCGTGGTTTGCTTTCGTATAAATTACAAGTATTGGCCAGTTGAGTATTTATGCTATGAATTTTTCTTTAATTAAGATATTGCTATGCATTAGCTAGCCAGTTAATACATAAACAGCGCGCAGCCGATGCCCAACTCGCTAAAATAACCTGAGCAGGGCTTACAACAGTTCACTCATGTGCATTCTGTACGTGCTTATTTTTTATTTTGGGAAAAAGAATCCAAATAGAACACGCATGTATTATGCTGACAGCATCAAACGGTCTCAAGTTTATTATCGTTGTTTGCTGCCATGGGAGAGAGAGGCATCATGACTGTCATGGTCCTGCTTGATTTCTGTGCACATTGAGTATGTGTCGTACATTATTTAGGTGCTGAATTAGGTATGTATAAGTAGTAAAGGGGCAACAGGTGGGACACCCAACCAGCACGAGAGCGTGTAATTATTTGATTTCACTCGAAATAACTTGTCTTATCACCGCAATAAGTTATTTGCCTTCATATAAATATTCTCTTTAAAAGCACCCGATGGCTATACATCTGCATAAGGTGACCATTATACCTACATATTCCTTTTATGCCAGTCATACTGAATTGTACACTCTCTCCTTAACTTTCACCTCCTTTCCGCATCAAGTTAGCCACTTACACACAACATTTGCTACAAACGGTGACATTTTTATCCATGGCTAAACACATCTTTTCTTTTTCTGCTTCAGTTCAGGCTCTATATTGTTTGGAAATCTTGCAAGCAACCAGCATTAAATTTCTAAAAGGCATGCTCTATGCTGCACTTCGTCTTTGTTGGTTTTATATATATCCAAAAGATGCACACAGAAACTCCTCTGGGAGTAGTCCAATTATGCGTAAACATCGTACCGCTTTCTCATCTCCACGCAGCTTGGTGTCGTGATCAATATAATGAAACTTAATACGACCGGTATTAAGGATAGCGCCTCGGCAACACGAGCTGCTATGGACGGCGGCGCAAGGCAAGCAAACTACTGTAGGTGGCGGCACCAGGTGTGCTGATGGCGTTTGGATCATTATAAGCGTGTCGTATCATTATGCGCCGCGCGGACCATATCTTGAACGCGATTTGCGATGCAAGCAGAGGGGGCCAACTGCTGATAGCTTCGTACGCTGTGTTCTCGCTTCTTCGCGCTGAAGACAGACGCGCGGGTCCATACCTTGAAAGCCATCGGCGAAAGGAGCAAGGTGCGGCGTGTGCTGAAAGATTTGTGAGTCGCTGCTTCATCCGCGTGGAAGCGACGGGCAGCACGAAGGGAAAGCCGCTCCTTGCTTTGGGCTCTATCTGTATTGTATGCGTGATTTCGAAGAATGTATGCGCTTTTCGCTTCACTTTGCTGAGTCTTTGCTCAGTGCTTGAGGCCTGCTTCACCTCCGCTGCGTGTCGGCCCGGTATTGTACTACCTACGGAACCGGCCTACATTTTTGTTTTTACCTGACGGATGGTTTTCTCGTTGGGTAAGAAAAGGAATCCTTACGCATTTGAAAATAAAAGGCATTTCATGTAGCAAACGGTTTCAAGCACACTCCTAAAATTGTCAGACTAAAAACAAAGTATTAAAAAACAAATACAAGCAAGTCACCAAGCTGTAGTTGAGGCGTCACACGCGGGCTCAGTGATAAATACGGGTCACCTGTAGACCTACGCAGCTACGCAGCGAAGGTCGTGTGTGTTTTTCGTGTTCTATCAGCCTGTCACTAGCGCAACTACACAAACTGCGCCATCGCGCCGAACAAGAACGGATATAGATAGCGATATATGGAGATTCTCGGACGAATCAATTTTCGCGATACTACCACTCTCCCGTGACATAGAACGTGGCACGTTCGATGATCCGAGAAGTCTTGTGCTAGTAGTCAGTGCAGCGTGCACTTAAAGCGATCGTCCGAGAATATGGCCCATATTTGGAGATGCTGCGATTGCAATACAGTTTTAGAAGGTGGTGCAGATAAGATGAATGTGCAGTGTTTCAAACAAGCATGACCGCGCCAATGCAGCACATGCGGCTGTAGAGCAGAATCTGAGAAGGTGGAGTTGCGTTTTCACCTTGACGCGGAAACTTGAACTCACATCTACAAAAATATGCCAGTTTCGGCTGCTGTAAAGAACAGTTGCCAAGCATGAACACCTTTGGTCCGCCGAATGGTTGCCATCTGTGAACAAACCGCGTCGTTCAATCAGAGTGCGCGTGCGATCCGTTCGTGTGGTTTCAGCGTAAAACAAGTTTGCGACATGGTCCAGGTGAGGTACGCCTGCGTGGGGACCAAGTACGGGCGCCTTGCGGGAACCCGCACCTGGTCCTCCCGCAGATGTACGCGGGTTGAACGGCGGGGTGGATTGGGGTGGATTGGTGGACCGCGCTTCCAGGATGCAGACGCGTGCTTTCAAAGGCACTTTGTCGAAGACGAATTCAGTGCGGCGTTTAACGCCTGCGATCGCCTCTGGTATCGATAGTGTGACGTCAGGGTGTGGCAGCCCTGTGGCTGCCCGCACATGTGGTGGTCCCCGACCGAGATTTTCCGCGGGAGGATGCGAGTTCTTTCGGCGTTTGCGTCACGTGCTGGGAAAATGCTTCGCATTGACTTAGGTAATCATCGAGGGTGGTTTTTACTGTAGTTTTTTTGGTGAACCGAATTGTACGAGTGTGCCGGAATTGCCCTGTGATATTCGGAAATGCTCATGGTTTGAACACTGCGCTCAGTATTCCGCGCAGTCGCACAGAATAAATACTTCGATACGACCTCATTCTGGTGTCTGTTAGGGGCAAAGGGGAAGGGGACTGATATTTTAAATTTGACCTCACAATAAGTGGATCCAACCAAAAATAAGAATAAATATTCAGGGCTAGAAAGTTGCTTTGGGGAATAACTGATCACATGGTAAACTAGCTGAAATTTAGGCGGGACAGTTGTCGTCAGCTTGACGTCACTGATGCAGCAATGTAAAGTTATGCACTGGAAATGTGCTCAAATTATTCTATTTTGAACAATTGAAGCCTCGTATGCAATAGGTCAAAATTTTTTAATTAAGTATGGTTGAAAAAATTGCAATATTGTGCAGGTTTTTTGCATGCCTATGCATTGTCTAGGGGCTTCGAATTCAGTGCCCTCAAAGGCAGATCCCTAAAGAAAGAGCAGCTTTTTTTTTTTAATTTTGTTCTACATTTTTGCAAAGATTCGCAAAATTTAGCAGACGTAAACAACTGAGCCACTGTGTAGAGCCAAACCGCCTAGGTCGATGTGGTGGCCGAATAGTTTTACCGTGGCATATGCGGTTTTGTTGCCGTAACAATTATAGGGACGCCCGAGACACATTTGCGCTGTCGCCGCCGTTGGTGTCACCCTGCTGTCATGGTATCGACGCGCAGTGGCGGCCTGCACGCAAGGAGTTAGGAAGTTCCCCAGAGTATCGAGATACATGCGGTACATCTGCCTACCAAAATAAGGGAGCCACTTGGAGGCACCTTCAGGTTCCGCTCAGGTGATCCAGCAGCGGAGCCAGGGCCCCGTTCCGCCTCCCATCGCCGGCGTGAGTGTTGCACCCGGTGTGCGCTCAAACACACCATCCACCATACACTATACATACACCAGCGCGGTGCATAAGGTGGTCCAAGCTGAGCGTACGGTACAGTTCAAACTAGAAAACGCTGGCGGTTTATGTTATATAATATTTCGCGTGATACTCAGTTGCCATGCCTGCAACGCCGGTGGAGGCGCTCCTCATCACACTAGCCTTGCGAAACGCCTTAATAGCTGCGACGACGTTCTCCGTGCTGCACAGCATCAGTGACCACGTGTGCTCTAATGCAAATAACATAGCGCAATAAGGAAGAGAAACAAGTCGAGACAGGACAAGCGCTTGTCCTGTCTTGACTTGTCCCTCGTCCTTACTGCACCATGTTACTTTCATTACGATGAGTAACCAACATGCCCAAACATTCTCCCTTCTGACGTGCGCTGAGTCACATATTGTTCGAACACTGTGTGATGAGCTTCCGCGGAATCATAATCCTTGCTATCGCTTTGTAAATATACTATAAAAATTTATATAAGCTATATGCATATGCAAGAAAAGATGTTATATTGTAAATAGGGCAGCGTCAGTTTTGCGATTCTTGCGGGTGAATTTTATTCATCTACCGATCAACTTAAATACGCAGCTGTAATTCATTCATTTACGCTCAATACTTGAATATGGAGGTGTTTATTGTGACCCACATACATCTGAGCTTATTAATAAATTAGAAAATACCCAGAACAGGGCAGTTAGATTTGTTATTGGTAACTACAGCCGGCAGCTTAGCATGACAGCAAGCAAACATAAACTTAAATGGCAGGAGCTGAAGGTCTGTCGAAGGCATGCCACAATAAAAATTTTCTACGATATTTTTTATTCTAAAGCAGCCATAAACCGCGAACAATACATCCAGGCACCACATTAATATCAAAGTTAGTGGACCACTGTTTGAAGGTCAGGGAATTTTCTTGTAGGGGTGAAGTCTTGCGTTATTCCTTTTTTGTTAGAACTGTTCGAGATTGGAGCATTTTGCCATCGAGCATTGTATATATCACACCATATGATGCCTTTTTTCCAGGCATTGACATAACTGTTCATGTACCTAGTAAAATATGTAACCTCCCTGCGGTAATGTCCTACGTGGCGATGCGGGTAACTAATAAATACAAAATAAATCAATGAGAAATTGCCCAACTTTTTTTGATAACGCGACCCTGATGTCATTTATGTGACTCTTCCTAGGTCGCTGTCCCCTTCGAGGCTTCGCTTAGGTTCACTGACCCGTAGGACAATAAAAACAGTCTCTGTATGCAAGGTTACAATAATTGCGAAGCTGACAATCTCAGTCGTAGTAATTTGTGTTTCACGTAAAGGTATGCTAGCAAGAAAATCATCCATACACTTTCACAATTTTACTGTAAGCGTACTTTGCATGCACTGGTGATGTCCTGTTCCAGGACGCTGTCCAGGCTCGCGTCAGGGGTTGAGAAAGCGAAGATGATGCTTCCCAGAGCCACCATGCTGCACGAGCACACAGTCACCGAAACCGCCAACGGCTTCACGCGGCCGACCATGTCCAGTAGCTGAGAGGCCAGTAGCGTAGTCACCAGCTGCATTGCAAACAGCATATCATCGCTTGATTGGAGCGGAAGATCTGATAATTGTTGAGTAACATGGTCGGGAAATGGCAATGCGAAGACTCCGGCTGCCTTTGCAGAAACTGTCCGACTGAGAATAGCTTTCTCGCTGCGAGATGATCTCGAAGCGCTAGCGCGTGCCGCGCGTCTCATAAGTTCTATTTATGGTGGCGAGAGAAATGTGGACAAACGACACTGTTATACACGCGAAGTGTGTTTCACACATCAGCGATAAATATTCTGCGACACCATACTTCAGATGTGCGTGAATCAATACAACGTGAGGTAGTGTGCTTAGGAATATTCGAAACAAATAAATGTGCGGTTTATTTCTTTTCTATTTCAAACACATAACAACATTCCCGTTTTGCTAAGTTCTCTTCTTATGATCGGCACTCGTAAATGCAAATCATCACTATTTCTCTCGCTAATCTGCCTTATAAACAGACGCTTTGGTTTGTACGTGCACCTAATTTCGAGGGCTTTGGCAGGGTAGTCCAGTATCTCTGCGTTCACGCAATGAAATGATCCAACTGTATCACTGAAATTTCCGCTTTGTGAGTTGGTTAAGCAGCTCGCACTCCTGACCTTATTCATTGAGCAATTCTAGAGAGCCTAATGTCCCTTTATAAAGGAACGAAATATTTAACCAAGTGATAATGCTTTTTGTTTTCGTGATGACTTTGTGTTAGTAGTGCAGTGTCTAACAAAAGCGCATGACGACCGGCAAAACGGAGTTGTTGGAGTTACCGTACATACAACTGCCAATTGTTTGCACAGATACTGATTTCCTTCTTCCTACGCATGGCACTCTCGCAGACCTGGATACAAATCACGAATAATACCCATGTTTGCCAATTTACTTGCCAGTAAGACACGCTGTCGCAAATACAATGTTTCGAAAAGACTGCATTGTGTACGCAAGCCCGACAATCTTTGTCAGACATCAGCTATCCCTCAGCGCACTCTTTGTTGAAAGAGGCCAGCACTCAGTGAAAGCGCCTCGTACATACGACGCCCACAAAAGTTTTTCGCTGCGGAGGTAACGGCCCCACTTCATTTACCGCACGATACGTATCAAGAAAAAATGCACAGAAAGTCCTCTGGAAGTTGTCTAAGTATGCGTAAGCATAGTTCCACTTGGTGTGCGCGCAGTGCTGTGTCCTTATCAATGAAATGAAACTTGATCCGACTGGTGCAAAGGACAGCGCTGCGGCGACACGAAGTGTGGCTGACGGTGGTTCAAGGTTAACTGATGACGTAAGCAAGCTGCTGCAGGCGGCGGCACCAGCTGTGCTGATGACGCTTCGATCATTAAAAGCCGTTATCGCTCTTAACGCCTTATCCATGGGCGTCGAAACATTATGGACCCTGATCAACCGCACCACGGAGGCGGCTACGTCTGGCGCCGCCGCGAGTGTATCTTGAAAGCGATCTGCGATGGCGGCAAAGAGCGCCGACTGCTGAAAGCTTCGTGTGCGTTGTGCTCTAGCCACTGAGTTCGCGTTGAAGAGAGACGCGCGGGCCCCAATCTTGAAAGCAACCTGCGACGAAGACTCAGTGAGGCGAGATCTGACAGCTCCGTGTACTCTATGTTCACGCCGCATAGCTCACCTAGAAGCTAGAGGCAGCACGAATTTGAATTCGCTCGCTACTGCGGCCGCTACCTTGAAAGCAATCATCTTACGGGTCGGACGGACATTGTTCTCGTTGGGTAAGCCCCGAAATGCTTACGCATTTAAAAAGGCCTGCGATGGAGCCACCGCCGCTTGTGTCGCGGGCGGAAGATTGAGGTTTTCGCATCTATAGCGTTTGACGCTATACGTGCGTCAAATACAGATGCCTTTGCGTGACGTCACGGTGAGCGACCCTTTAAAGCCTTTAATTTACGGCAATGCAAACGTAAAGAAGGCATTAATAGGCAGGGCGCCGTCACGTGCATCGCGCCATATGTTTCCTAAAGAAGACAAACCATTAGCACCCATCTTGTGGTTCCTTTGCCAACGCGTCTATACTCACAGACAACTTTATTTGGCTATGAAGAGAAAGCTACGGGGCGGAGATTCTCCACATGTGTTACCGCGTCAACCAGTCCGTCATCGTTTGACAGTGCTATTGGTTGCTCACAAGCGACGCTAAATCGACGCAGCTTCGATGTGTGGCGCTTTCGTGTTTGCCCAGACGCGGAATGGAGAAGCCGCAAAATAAGCAAAATTTTACATTCAGTGGTGTCTTTTGTCTTCTTTAACAGTTGTTAATAAGGTGTTTATGTTTTCTCTTCCCCAGCTTAATATACCTTGGATGAAAACACAGGACCCTTTTCAAAAGCGATCTCACTTGTGCGCGCTTTGCCTCCGGGGCTTGTCCGCGAGTATAGATCCTCGAGCTTACGGACGTCAAAATTGCCGAATAATCTCAAAAATTGGACGTGCTATGCACTCGTAACTAGGGTCCGAGGTTAGTTGAAAAGAAGCGAAAGGTCATTTCAATAGTTACTGGTGATAAAAGATTGCGAGACCGTCCTTTACGACAACTTACGCTGACGGGGGAGCCATGAGTGCGACCACATAGGAGCACAATATTTCAGCGTTATGATGGACAAGTGCAGAAAGTCAGTAGTGCACGTAGCATGCGCAGCTATACGCAAGGTCATTTCTCTAGAACGTAATGCGTTTACGTTTGCTTGGGAACGCTAGTCAAACCGTCTAATAAAAACGCAATCGGTGAGACAGAGAAGGGCAGCTATCACAGGTCGTTCTAAAACAATGTGATGCCGTGAAAGAGAATTTGACGTAATACGGGTTTTTCCCTCCAAACAGCCATTTCAGGTTCCTGTGGAAGTGAGCCCACTAGATGTTTTTGCAAGAGCAAGCCTCGGCAAATATAAACACTGGATTTATGATCTGCGAAGTCAAGCAACGAGTGGCAAACGACAATTACCTGCGAGGAGCTTTCTGAATTCGGCCCCTTTTTCGCAGGCCCTGTGGACAAACCCCGCAACCCTTCCAGAGCTCCGAGATTTGCGTCGTCGACTCAAAACGATCTAGCGCCTATCGCTAACGCCCTCGGTTAAGGACCTTTAAGTGTACGAAGCATAACTGAAAAAACAAATGGCAACACTCTTAAATTAAGACTTCTGTACCTACCTAGCAAAGAAGAATGATAGGTGTAACGTTAAGGGATAAGAAAAGAGCAGATTGGGTGAGGGAACAAACGCGGGTAAATGACATCTTAGTTGAAATCAAGAAAAAGAAATGGGCATGGGCCGGACATGTAATGAGGAGGGAAGATAACCGATGGTCATTAAGGGTTACGGACTGGATTCCAAGGGAAGGAAAGCGTAGTAGGGGGCGGCAGGAAGTCAGGTGGGCGGATGACATTAAGACGTTTGCAGGGACAACATGGCCACAATTAGTACATGACCGGGGTAGTTGGAGAAGTATGGGAGAGGCCTTTGCCCTGCAGTGGGCGTAACTAGGCTGATGATGATGATGACCTACCTAGCGAGATGGTTTGAATTGAATACTGGGGTTTTACGCTCCAAATCCACGATTTTAGTATGAGGCACGGCTTAGCGGGGGACTCCGGATTAATTTTGACCACCAGAGCATAGTGTGCCGCCAATTCACGGGAAGCTGCATTCAGAGGTTGTTTAAAATCGGATAGTGTTCAGCGTAGACATGCATGTACAATTGTTCAAGCAGAAAGGCTTGAGTCCTTATCACGCCGTAAGCATTCCAGCAACTTCTCTGATTGCTTCTTTGACGCCATTCCTGGTGCAAGCACATATTTCGCCAGAGACGCAGACTGTGCCAGCCGAGTGTAACTTCGGTAAGACCGACAGCTCTTAACAATTCGTTGTTAAAAAAAATGCAAATCCCACGCACTCTGGGAATCTATGCAAGCGAAGCTTTTTCTGCTGTTTGCTTTCATTGATGTCGTTTCACGGGGACAGATTTACGGCATACGACAGTCGTGACGCGATGTCAAACGTTACCTTGCCCGCTCAGCTTGTACTTGTTGCTCTTGCTTGGTTGGAGGATTTATACGAGCCTTCGTCTCCTCGGCACTAAGTGCACGCTTCAGCGCCATTCTGGTTTTTGCGTTGTAGCTCAGAAAACTGCCTCCTCTCTCTCTATCTATTCCCTCGCTAACATTCTCACCTCCTCCCTCTACTGTCGTAGCTGTTGCGGGTGAGCATGGAGATAAGCGCGGCAGCTCCTGCACTGCATTTGGGGAAGGTCGATCACGCCTAGTTACGGCGTCCAGAGAGCATTGCGCACATGCGACGCGGCGCAAATGTTGACACGAGCTTCTCGGGTCGTATTTCCTTTGTGCCACTCTCGTGTCATCTACTAACGCGATAGCATTAAAGGCCCCGTGTCGCAGTAAACTCGCTGTCGACGCCGTGGGCGTTGCTTGGCGAATAATCCTCAACCACAACTGCACAGGCCCTCCACGTGGTGCACACCTTGCCTTACATTATTTACATTGTTACTCCTGGGTATTTTGCGAATGACAGCTCATCAACAAATATCATAAAACAAGCCAACGACAGCGCACGCCTTTTATGTTTTTTTAGACATGGCCACTTCTCACCGACGTCCCGACGTGGTCGGCCTTAGTGGCGTGCAGGACCACAACAGCAGCAACAGCGAAAAGTCGAATAGGCAAAGGAAGCTTCACTTTAAAGAAACCTTGTAGAAGAATGAACGCGCCCAATCTCTCAGAAAATTTTAACGTACGAAGGGTGTCGTCTCACGAAATCGTCCTTCGCCGGGACTAAGTGCTAATGACAACTTGGAGCTGAGCATGATATCGCGAGATCGACTTGAATTCAAGTAGACTTTAACAAAGCGTTATAACGTGAAAAGCGTCCCTAAAGCTCCGATATGACATCCTTCAGAGCCAATGGAGCAGACTTTGGACGTAGAACCTCGTGAATCAAATGCGACTAGGAAAGGAAGAAAACGCAGTGCTTTCAAAATAGTGGCATGTGCGTTCTCGCGGTTCCAGAAAAGAAAGATACCACTGTTCCGAGAAAGCAACTAAATAACTGCTTTTCGCAGTAAACAAAGGTCACTTTTGTTCACTGCAAACCGAACTGCCTCGTCGCGTTACGTTTTTCTGAATTCTAGCCTTATTTATCCGAAAAAATTGACGACGATTACGTTACTTCCTAATGCAAAATTTGAGCGCTGCTATTCAGCTGTTCTGGCTTTTCCATATATCGAAGCAGAGTATTCGAGCAAGACATGTATGCACAGTTAAAGACAACCTTTTATTCTTCACACGTATTCCTTCTTCAAGAAACACTCCACGCCTTGATCATTGATCATTGAAGTCCTTGATTGTCGTGAGGGAAGCCTTGTGGTCGGAGAAATGGATGGATATATGCTCGACATGATGCCTCACTGCCTGGTTCGGCGTAATGTACCTCTGGATTCTGGCGGCGACGGCGATGGGCCTCTGCTCAGGCAGCTCGTTTAGCAGCAGCGGCAAACCAATGGGCGCGTTAAGTTAAGGAGCTCGAGCGCGCTCTTGCCAGCAGAGTGCGCTCTTTTAAACTTAACGGCTAAAAAGCGACTTCCGGTGCGTCATTGCGGAGCGCGCTCTACGCGCCCCATCCTGGA
This sequence comes from Dermacentor andersoni, assembly GCF_023375885.2. NCBI lineage: Eukaryota > Metazoa > Arthropoda > Arachnida > Ixodida > Ixodidae > Dermacentor > Dermacentor andersoni. The sequence continues at coordinate 130,041,851 of NC_092816.1, forward strand.
AACGGTGCGCGAGAGCGCGCGCCTACTACGGCTTCCGGAAAGGTGACGTGTTTCCTACTCTTTCCACTGATGCAAGTCCGTTCTCCTTGCTCACTCGTTCCTCCCACCGCCGCGCAGCCGGGCGTCTGAAGCTGCTCTCAGGCGAGATCGGGAACGTGTTGGCTCGCTTTGAGCTTGGCGCGAACGTTGAGCTTGCATCGCATACGTAAGCCGCTGCTACTGCCTCCGTCGCCACGCGTCAAGTTCTTCTACCTCTTCATCGTCTAACAAGAACTGCAGGAGTACGGTCGGCGGGGCCATTTTCGAAAAGCGCGCGAAGTGCGATAGCGGATGCGGAAGCAACATAACATTCGCCAGACGGCGCGTTCGTGCACCCGAAAACAGTCGGCGAAAATGGCCTTTAAGTTAAGCACCGAAGGCGTCGCACTCGAGCGCACTCGAGCGTGCTCCTTTGGAGTTCGGAACGCGCTAACTTAACGCGCCCAATGACTTCCACCGGTTGCCTCGCTCATGGCTCCGAAAGAACTGGCGGAGAATAAACTATATCAGACGCTGGGCGCGTCGGAGCGCGTTGGCTGCGTCCAGTTACGTTGGCGGCACCAGTGCATAGAACAATCGGTCGAACTATAGACGCTTTCTCGCCAACGTCCCGTAACGCGTTCGCGCGGTCACGCTACGTCGGGCTATACTACAGCGAACCTGTGTATGGCTAGCCGATTCGTCCGTCTGTGGGTCGCCTGTACGCCGAAAACTCCTCCGGCGCAAGCCCATGCGCATGCGCAAAACAAAAAGGGAGAAAGAGAGGTGCGCGATTAACCGCCACTGTCTAGATAGCACAAGGCCTGTTTACTCCGATCCATGACGTCATGCTGCCTGGCCCGAAATTTCTATTGACAAGGCTGGCGTGATGAAAGCGGTGCCGTCCAAATCACTGTGGCCTGCTCTGCAGGACACCCATTAGACTTTGTGGCAGTCGGGCCAGGTAACATGACGCCATGGATCGGAGTGAAAAGGCCTTGTGCCATCTAGGTGGTGTTGGATTAGCTGCGCCAATAGTGACATCGTTGCTCTCTGTCGCAGCCGAGCACGCGCCCGGCAGTTTCTATCCCACTCTGGAATAGGTAGGCCACACGTCATACGTACTCCTGAGCAGCAGGCAGCTTTAGATCAGCAACGCCGCGAGCAGGACCGAGAACGAGCTCGTCTACGTCGTGCCCATGGTACAGCCTGGCACAGGAACAGGCTCGTGCAGCCGAGCGCAAGCAGCAACTACGTACCGAGGATCCGGCAGCCTACCAAGCCGTTGTTTAATGAACGGTGGGGATTAACCCAGTAATAAACAACGGGACTACACGTTTCAGCTTCGCTGGTTAACCACCTGTGCGGAGTGCTTGGGTGGGGCTTTTTGTGGGCCTTAACGGCGAGCCCTTTCATGGGTGAGTTCTCGCCGTCGCTTGTTGAACGCTGCCCGTACCTCGGGACGCACACAACATGTGGCCGTTTCATTCGTTTCCCGAGAATGAACCGAACGGAAACGAGGCCGGCGCAGCGCGCGCGGAACCCTTTCCTGTCCTTTCCCTTCCCGGCGGAAGTGAAACGGCTCTGACTGTTTGCGCGCGTGGCGTGAGCGCGCACCTATGCAGCAGGAATCCTTCCTAATGACTCATGCTCCGGCGCCTGCGCAGCTGTAAACTCATCAAATTGTCTTTGACTGCAGCTGCTGTGGCCTGGTAGCAGCTGGGTTTTTTTTTTTGCATGACCGCGGCAACGTCACCTAAACTTGTGAGCCAATACAAGCTTCGCTTGAAAGTAGGTTGGTTTCTAACTTTAAGCATGTTGCTTGTATATCAGGTGTGCTAAGCGTACTTGTGTACAGGACCAACATGGGGCTGTATTGCTTCAATGGCTTCGAGGTAAGGTAGCTTGACACCGGACGTTCTTGCAGAACCTCCATTCCGAAAGCATATGACCACGCTTGGACGAGCTATGCCCTGCTTAAATGATCCTGTCCCTTGGGGGCTCCACTCGTCATAATAGACAATGAGTCTAAATACTGATGTTTTTAACGTTATATGCCGAGAGTGATGCGGTATGGAAACCCTCCATGGCTAGCACTCTCCCCCGAATGGTGCGCCATAGCCGGACATAGTAAGCTCAGGGTTATTTAGGAAAAACATGCTTCCTGTGTTCCGCACCTGCACACTGGCGAGTATGATGTAGAAGTCGGGTGATGTCGATGTGGAGCTGGTGCGCAGGGGCCCGGTGGCATAGTGCATGATCATGTTGACGCCAGAAAACTGCTGCAACACTATCATCATCACTGCCAGCATGTAGTGGCGGACGGGCGTCGGTGACTTGACATAGATGACTTCGATGGACTGCAGGACAATTCGTCGGCTTAACGAAATCACCTTTGCAGCGATGAAATAGGCATAAAGAACGAAAACTGTTGACCATATTTCTACTGGCGCGAACTTTTGTTGAGTCATATTGCGCACGACACGCGGCCAAACGCTTAACGTCAAAGAATGGCCTGTTGAGTTCTACATCATTAAAAGGAATAAAACGCGATTTCTTGAACTTGGAGACCTGTTTACAACATAAATACATTTACATTTGGCGCTATACAATCGAATTATGAAACAACAAGCGAGTAAAGCAGATGTTACCATACTAATAAAACATTACTTCCCATTGCGAGAAAACTACAGTACTTTCTGCGATAAATTAAAAAAATTTTGGGGATTTACGTGCGAAAACCACTTTATGAGTCACGCTGTAGTGGACGACTCCGCAAATTTCGACCACCAGAGGTTCATTAACGTGCACCTAAATCTAAGTACACGGCTGTTTTCGCATTTCGCCCCCATCGAAATGCGGCCGCCGCGGTCGGGATTCGATCCCGCGACCTCGTGCTCAGCAGCCCAACACGGTAGCCACTGAGCAACCACGGCGGGTGAGATACTGCAAATAATTGCGCGTAAAAGCAACTGATGGCTCACTCAGGCATGAGCCGTTACTTTCACCCATTTGAGCCGCTTCCACTATTCCATGGTTCGCTAGTCGGATTGTTGCGCTCAGTTATGTTCTGAGTATTAACACTTTGGTTGCAAGTTAGCTATTTTGCTTGTCTTACCCTTTTGTTGCTTGTCAACGGGGTTTCTTCGCGGAAATATGTTTTCACGTGGAACACCAACTAGCATGATCTCACACAAAGTTAAGCTTTCTGCAAGTGCAGAATGCAGTGCCGTCTTGTGATTAGTTTCGCCACACCAAATTTCACACTGGCCTAAGCACGCACCACATGCAACTACATGAATCACGGTACTCTCGTAATATTTGTTCAGTTTGAGGCAAGTCACTATTCTTGAAAAACAAATTCAGAACTTCCTAGCAAAAGAAAAAGTCGCACTTTCGCCCCAAAAGGCGGCGCATCGATCGCGAGAGCAAATTAGCAAATAGTCATACGTGGTAACGATAGCACTTTTATCGGCCTTATCAACTTGTAAACATCCGCTTCCTCACTAAATTAGCAAGCATCACGTCTGCACGCACAAAAAACATGAACGCACGACACCGGATGACCGTAGACACGCTCTCAAAACAAGCAAGTGAAGTCATCTTCGTGCTGTCTATCGCTTCAACGCAAAAGTTTGCCCCGAGAACACACAGCACGCACAAAGCTACGAGCCGCTGATGCACCTAGACTCTGTCCCCAACGCAGATTGTTTTCCACGCGACCGCGCGCAGCCGCCATATGTGCACATGCAGCGTGCACCACATGTGCACATACACTTTTCTGGTATTCATGCCGCCTATTTCAACTATTCCTTAGGACCTATAAACTCCTTAAAGTACGCGATTTTTACTGTGAAGGAAGTCAAGCGAGACAAATGTGCCGCAACAGCTTTAATTAACATACGCTAGAAGGGAAAGTTATCTTGAAACAGAAGAAAAATACATTTCCGTTAACAGTGTTGTCTGTCTGACGATAAACTGCCAATCAAGCGTCACCACGTTGTCCAAACGACTTCACTACAGTGATTGCATTGGTGCTAGCGGCGAAATAGAGCATGCAATGGTTTGCATTAGCCTTTTTTTTTACGTTGACACTCACTATCAGCTTCGCTTACCTGCAGCTCACCATCGGCCTGCGAGATGGCGAAGCGCAGTCGCCTCAACGCCGCCTGGGCCTCGTCGTGCTTGCCCTGTTCCATTAGCCAGCGCGGAGACTCGACTGCCCAGACCGCGAGTAGCGCAGCCAAGGCCGACGGGATCGCGCACCACAGGGCCAGCAGCGACCAGTCTGTGAACCGTCCCACCAAGTACGCGTAGAGCACGCCCGCGGCTATTCCAGTGTGTACCGTCCCACCCTGTGAATGACGCAATCAGCGAATGAATGAACGAATTCGCGAACAAACTTAGAAAGAGTGAACATAAATGTACCGTATGTGCTCGTATAATGTTCACACATCTCGTCATTGGCAGTAAAGAATTAAGGGTCCTTTCGTCGAGCAATCACCACGCCCTACAGAATTGCTGCATCGACTGTTGTCTGCTGAATTCAGCTAGGGATGATCATAGAGCATGACAGCCGACCACCATATGCTAAATGTAATGCACGCAATCGGCCATGTGTTACCACAATCTATACCAAACCACAGAAGACAAGGCTACTGCCATATTCTGAAGCTTATGAGTTGCACGTGGGTACCTACCATCGGCTTTGTATTTTTTTCCAATTGCTTATCCATCGGGCGTTGTGGAAGCTGCACGGCTAGTTTCAAGCAGACGGCCGATGACAGTATGGATGCAGCGATGCGGCTAGCGATAAAACCGCCATCGCTGACGTCAATGACGACACCGATTCTGAATAAGCCGAGCTAGAGTGACTTTATTCGGTCGTTTAGTGGCTGTAGGTTGAGCTAGTGTCGGCAAATAAGATGCCTTTGCAGTTCCTGCTTGTGTAGAACATGTGTTATAATGACAGTGGTAACCGCGGTTTGGAAGTCACATTTTCTTTCGAATTACTGTAACTGACGTGACAACGGCGATTTAAAGCCACTTCGCTTTAAAATGTTTGTCGAGCACTCATAACATAGTGTTCAAATTTTATCAGCGTAAGAACCACACGCCGCTATTTCAGATCAATTTTCCGCCTAAGAAAGTACGACAATTATGGGAACAAATACGGTACTAGTTGTAACAGGTGGATAGCTTATTGACGTTCTTTCTCATAGGTAGCCGGCTCCGTGGCAATGATACTTTGTGTAGTGCACGATGACGTTTAGCATTTCTCTGATAAAAAGAGGAAATACGCAATGCATCTGAGCATCAGTGTAGAAGTGGGTGCGCTACAGGCCCCTGCGAAAAAAAGCGAAGCGACAGTTGTTTTTGCACAAGTTTTCATTTGTGACTGTCACATTTCAACTCGATATTGTGAATCCCTTATGGTAGCATGATGTCTTCGAGTTCTACGCAATATTTGTGATACATTGGAGAAGGTACAGGATACAGTTCTACCTCTCGGCGTAACATAGAACTCTGTAGCAGACTTCGCATCGGCTCTGAGATTGGAGAACAGTGCGACAGATAAAGACGATGCTAAGTCACTTACTGTAGAATGTGATCCCTCATGCTTTATTTATTTTGCTATCATTACTCGTTTTCCAGCTGCGATGCTACAGGCGTCTAAGAATGATCTAACATGTAGCATGTCAGTATGAAATCACATGAACGTTATCATGGCACATTAAGTAGTTGAGAATTGCACACTGAGCATAAAATTATAGAAAAGAAAGAGGTTTCAGTTCCCACACGGGAGCCAAAACATCTTTTTATCTCTAGTTTTGATGGTCCAGCGCCCAACTTTCAACTACTTACAATCTGTCCTCCCGACCAGACGGGTTTCAGTCAAACTCTTGATTACGTCATGATGCTGTTGAACATGATCTTTGTCTTCAGAGACGCAGTAGGGGTCTATTATAGGCCGCATAAGGAGGACTTGCCCTGCTAACTCTGAGCCCCCATATAAATTGCTCGGATGGTAGTTGCCACTAGAAGATAGGTATCGACATTGCTGCGCTTGTACTCCGATGAAGAAGAGGTCAATGCGGGTATACATGAGCGCTGGCAGTCACCGTCACCTGAGCGTCAAACTTCCCCGAACCGCCAGAATTTCACCACTGACGTCGGCAGGGGTGGTCGTTCTCCTAGTCCGCGCCGAGGAAACTAACCGCAGCGCCCTCCGGGGAGAAGGTTGCCCTGTGTCGATACGCCAAAAATGCCCCTACGCTCCCCAGAAGGGCGATCTCATGACGACGAATACTCACGCCGACGACACTGCCCGTGCCGATCTCATCGTTCTGGTGGATGGGTATCAATCACCGCACTTGTTGACACTAGCCCAGACTTCTCGATTATGCGGCAAACGCTAGCCCGCCGCATTATGAAAGTGTAGACGATGTGGACAGGGCCGCACATAAAGAGCGCCGGGGGTCAGCTAACGGGAACATGCACCGCCCGAATCCACATCAGTGATTCCAGCTTCGTTGCCACTTTCACCATTCTTCCGAGTACTGCAAGGACTTCATCTTGGGATCGATTTTTTTGTGGATTCATGGCGCTGTCATAAACATTCCGGAACGTACGGTGACGTTTTCTGCCGGTCCATGTGCCGATGCCATGAATGACGGGCAACCTGAGCGTTTACGAATCGCCGACGATGTGACCATTCAGCCGCGGTCCTGCCTCCTTGTATCTGTATCATGCAAGAAGCCCTACCACGGGCATGTGATCGCTGAGCAAATCGTTGCACTATTGCTCACGCAATGCGTTTCCATTGCTAGAGCCGTACTAGACAAGACTCATGGGCATGCGGATGTCGTCCTCACGAACTTCCGCAACGAACGCCGTCACATCCCGAAGGGCACCGCAATTGTGTACTGCGACGACATCACCCAAGTAAAAGATTGATTCGCTCTACAAGAAACGACCGTCCCGGCCTCAGCACCTTTTTCTGGCGGCGTGATCTCCACCCTGTTGCCAGCCCAGTGGCAGCGCCTATTGCAGCTGGTACAAAAGTTCGAAGATGCCTTTTCGATTACGTCAAACGTCAAACAATCACGACTGACCAATTAAGCATCGTATAATCACCGATGATACTACGCGGCCAATTCGGCAAAATCCCTACAGTGTAGCTTCAAAGCAACGTGCAGAAGTTGAAAAGCAAGTGAAGAAGACGCTCGAGGATGATGTGATACAGTCTTCTAAAAGTCCCTGGGCGTCACCCGTGGTGTTAGCTAAAAAGAAAGACGGCACTTTGCGATTCTGCATCGATTACCACAAATTAAACGAGGTCACGAAGAAAGATGTCTACCCACGTTGTACAGCAACGCATCGACGATTCGCCGGACGGGCAGCGGCATGCACGTTATTTTCCATCACTGGACCAACGAAGCGGATATTGACAGAGGCCGATGAGAGAGATCGTGAGAAAGCTTTCTTCGTGACCCCCGACGGTCTTTACCAATGTAAGGTCATTCCTCGCAGTTTGTGGCCAGTGCCTGCCACTCTTCGGCGTTTTATGGACACCGTACTATCAGGCTTAAAGTGGCAAGCATGCTTGGTCTATCTAGACGACGTCGAAGTGTCTTAACTACATTCGAGGAGCACCTAAGCCGGTTACTGACTGTTCACCAAGCCATACGCTCGGCTGGCCTGACGTTAAAGCCCGACAAATGTATTTTTGTTTCAGTGAACTGGGCTTTCTAGGCCACGTCGTCAGTTACGAGGGCGTAGGACCTGACCCAGACAAAACAAACGCTGTGGCAAAGTTACCCACACCGTCCGACAAGAAGGCAGTAAGACGCTTTTTTGTGGCTGTGTGCCTATTACCCACGGTTTATTGGGAACATCTCATGTATTACTGCACCGTTAACACGCTTGACACCAGACAATGCCCCTTTTCGTGGGGTAAAAATGAGGTAGTAGCATTTAGTGAACTGCGCCTGCAAACCCCTCCTGTTCTTGCGCACTTCGACCAGGGTGACCCTACAGAACTTCACACTGATGCGAGCAATGGTGATCTGGGTGCCGTACTTGTGAAGTGGCAAGATTGCTCCGAAAAAGTAATCGGCTATGTCACGCGAACTCTCTCTTGTACGTGGGAAAACTACTGGACTACCGAGAGGGAATTTCTTTCCATGTTTTGGGCGCTTACTAAATTTCGCCCACATTTGTACAGCCATTCATTCAAGGTTGCCAGCACCCATGATTCTCTTTGTTGGCTGACTAACTTGAAAGATTCATCTGGCCGTCTGGCGCGCTGGAGTTTTAAGGTTCAGGTGTTCGACATGACCCTAATTTATAAATCAGGGAATCAGGGAACACTGCCTCTCGTGGCGGCCTTTCGATCCCGCAGGTACTGATGACGTGGACGTGGATGGTGCATTTCTGGGCATCGTCGACGCCGTCATCATTTCACACGAAGAGCACCACGACCCAGAGCTGCTCCCATTTATTATTTCTTGGAAGGCCGAAGACGTTCATCCACTCTGTGTCAGGGGACTGCCGTCGTTTTCTCTGCGAAACGATGTTCTCGATAAGAACTTTTGTGCTAGTGGCAACATGTGGCAACCGGCATCACTTCGAAAAGAAATACAAAAAGCTTGCCCGATGAAACCACCATAGGTCATCTAGGCTACACGAGAACATTGTGCTAACTCCGACGCAAGCAATACTGGTCAAAGTTACTTGCTGGTGTAAAACATCACGTACAAACCTGCGCCGACTGCCAAACAACACGAAGCACCTCCCGGCAAGCCTGCAGGTCTCTTTCATCCAGTCGAGGGGCCAGGCCAGCCATTCGCCCAAGTCGGAATGCATTTAATGGACCCATTGTCAATTTTTACAGCCGTCAACAGAGGGATTACTGTTGCCACCGATTACCTGACGTACTACGCGAAGGCGAAAGCTACACAGCGGGGCACAGCAGCCGAAGCAGCTCACGTTTTCGTCGAAAACGTCGTCCTTAGCCACGGTGCTCCAAAGTAGTCATCACTGACAGGGGAAATGCCTCCACTGCCAAACTCCTTGACTCGGTTTTCAGGCTCAGTGGTACAAGCCACTGGAAAACAACCACATATCATCCCGAGGCCTAAGGACTAACCGAGCGTCTTAATAAGACCATCGCAGAGATGTTATGCATGTGGACGTGAAACATAAGAACTAGGATCAGATTTTGCCTTACGTAAGCTTCCCCTACAATACAACTCAACAAAAACTACTCGAATGACACTGTTCAGCTTAGTTCACGGTTCCGAACCCATGATCACGTTGGATACCATGCTGCCGCACGACTCTGACGACATACCTACCGACGTTGACGAATTTACTCAGCGCACCGAAGAAGCCAGACAGCTTGCCCACTTACGTATTTGCCTTGAGCAAGACCAGGATGCAAAACGGCGCGATCTTTGATGCAGATCCGTTTTCTAAACTCCCGGCTGCAAAGTATATGTCTGGATACGCATACACCGCCATGAACCTTCCGAAAAACTGCTAAAACGGTACTTTGGGCCGTACAATGTGGTACGCCTGAGCTACGTGAATTATTAGGCCGTTCCTGACAGGGACAATAGCTCCATTCGCCGCAAGCAGGTAAGTTTGCGGCGACTGGAGCCACCCGAAGTAGTGCATGCGGTACGGATGAAGCCGTACCTGTCGAACTAACTTTTCTTTGTTGTTTCTTTTTATTTAGATTTTGCGTCTGTTACTTTGTGCCGTTGTACACCACCCTCGTACGCTTAAATTGCGCATCGGGACGATGCTTCCTTCGGAGGCATGCAAATGCCGCGCCTGTACTCCGATGAAGAAGACCACGATGGGAGTATGCATGAGTTTTTTTGTCCGGGCGCAGTAAAGAAGTCGCCATTGCGCTCAGTATTAAAAAGGTGACCTGACGCTGTGCCTTCTGAATAGTACTCCACGACCCCTGTTTTCGACGTTTCGACAATATGAGTGCAACCCCTGACATCCAACCAAACCGTGTCCGAACGGCTGGCAAGGCACCGACACGCGGAGCCATTAAACCGGTACTTCGCTAGTGCAAGCGCTTTTAAATATTCCTTGTTTGTGCGCACAATCACTGAATAAAATGCATTACCCTTATCGCTTCTTACTAGCACAGAATCTATTGAGCGTCTATCTATCAGCATAGAACAGTTTACACCCTTTGGAGTGCCCCCTCTGATAACGCACGTGCCGTTCGTTACTGGAAAGTTCCGGGCTCGCAGCGTTAAAGAAAGGAAACGCATCAAGGCAGATGACGATTATTGTTGTGTGGCAGAAGGGGCACGCCAAAGGGTGTAAACTGTTCTTAGAGTGTTTCAGCTGATGTCGCTACTTTAAGACACCTTTAACGTGGATCTGGTCAACGTGGGTATCAAGTCGAGCTTATTGGACCTTATTAGGCCTCATTTCACTTCGATTTCACCAGCAACACGAAGACTGGCCAGGTTTCGACCACAACTACATCCGGCTAGTGGGAGGCACTAGTCTACACATCTGTATTAAGTGGTCGCGTCTTTTATAATTGCCTCAATTGTTATTCCCATTGTAATCATCGGTACAGAGGTAAACATGCCAGGATGTAAAGCATATGCAGTTTCGTTTCCGCAATAAGCTGACCAAATCTGTTACTCGCATCGAAGTCAAATCCACTCCCCTGCCATGCCTTCGATTTTCCGCGCTTTACGCCATCGCTACGCATCTCTGAACAGACGTTTTATATACCCTGATACCTTCTATCAATATCTGCTTCGATAACTGAATGATATATCCCACAGAGGTGATGCCACATCAATCATATCATCCACAAATTTAGGTGATCCTTTCTATGTGACGCGGTTTATTGAACGTTCATGTAGACTGCGTGACTGTTTCAGAGCTAAAGAAGAGCGCTAATTAACGTAAATACAGAGATGTAGTAGACACGTCGAGAGGTGATGGTCTGTCAGACCACTCTGGTGGTGGACGCTGTGTATTCTACATGATCGCAGCCTTAGATCGTCGTCGCGAAAAATTCACTAATTGCAGCATGTTTCGTGCTGTGGGCATATGTGGCGCATGTGCGGATATGTGTGACTGCTCTCGTTCCTATTCTGTTTACTGTAATGAAGCAGTGCCGTCATGAACGGCTATTGGGCTATGATTTTCTTGCCAGACACTCCTCTAATGTGATCGCTTCAGCAATCTACTTCAAGTAAAACTATCTTGAAACTGATGCCACTGACAAGCTCTTGCCCATGTTCACGTGCCGCGGGGATTTGATTTCTGCCCAAACATGGTCCGCGTTAAATGTGGGCAGATTCACGTCTAACTGATTGCTTCTTCCTTTCATTTACACCCGCTTGCGGACGTATTGCTGATAGAAAAGGTCGCTCGTATTCAGAGCGCTCTGGCTCATTGGACAAACATTTCGCTAATTTGGTAGGGACATCGATCTAATTTGCCTACGTCTCGAGCACGTATGTGCAACTGAAAGGTCAGTTATACTACATGCAGTGAAGCCGTATTGGTCCTGAAAACTAATCACAATCAAATATAACAAAAATAACACAAGCAATTAATTCCCTTTGTTCCTATTACGGAGTGAAAAAGAAATGGCAGACTCAACTGCAGTTACCCTCTGCGTAATACGAAGCGTTCATATACTTGTAGGCGTAATACTAACGCGACTACTGCGAGGAAAATGGTAATGTAGATATTAGGTGCTGTAGGTCATCATCATCATCATCAGCCTGGTTACGACCACTGCAGGGCAAAGGCCTCTCCCATACTTCTCCAACTACCCCAGTCATGTACTAATTGTGGCCATGTCGTCTGTACAAACTAGTAATCTCATCCGCCCACCTAACCTTCTGCCGCCCCCTGCTACGGTTCCCTTCCCTTGGAATCCAGCCCGTAACCCTTAAAGACCATCGGTTATCCGCTCTCCTCATTACATGTCCTGCCCATGCCCATTTCTTTTTCTTAATGTCTTGCTGTAGGCATGGTTCTTTAAAATAAGTAAAACAATAATTCGAATGACAAGATTTAGGCTCGAAATCGAACTAAAACCAAGTTGCGCGTGCCCAGTGGCCTCGCCGCTCATAGTAGCCACTTTGGTGCAAAATTTTGCACTGCGCAATCACGTGCATGAGTGAGTGAGTGAGTGAATTAACTTCTATTGGGTCCACCAAAACGCGATAAAACATGCACCCGGCTAATCCCACGACGTGACTGACAGATCTACCCTGCCGGTCTGATCGCGGGCGCGTTTTACGGCCAGGATTTGGTCCTCAAAGACGTGACTTCGCAGGCGCGCGTCCCACTCTTCCTTGGTGAACTTCGGGCCCAACGACCCGCACTACCAGAGCATGTGAGATAAAGTAGCAGCCTCGCGACAGGCCAGGCAAGAACCATTCGGGTAAATGTTAAAGGACGGCGGATTTGGGTAAGAGTTAGTTTGCAGGAGACTGAGCGTGACCGCCTGCGACCTGCTTAGTTTGGAATGAGACGGCGGGAAAACCCTTCTATCTAAGTAAAATAATTTAGTAATTTCATTCTGCGTGATAGAAGCGCCTCTGTGTGCGGGGGAGAGTCGCCCGATCGGCGGGCAGCTCGGTCGCTAAAGACACACGCAGCCTCGTGGGCAGACTCGTTGATGTTCAGAGGAACCCCCTCGATCGGCCCGACATGGGCAGGGAACCAAAGGATGTTGTGTATGGAGCGTTCGCCGTGTTTGGCGTCTTTCAGAATTTGAACTACCTGCCGGGCTACCCGGCCTTTCTGGAATGCCCTGACGGCCGCTTTTGACTCACTATACACTCCGTCTCTCCGACCATCTTGCAAGGCGAGTGCAATGACCACTTGCTCGGCCACCTCGGAGCCCGTCGCCCGGACCGAGGCACAGTTGATGACTGTGCCCAGCGTGTCCACGACGGAAACCGCAAAAGCCTTGCCGTCTCGGTACGCGGCTGCGTCCAGGAAGCTTGCTTCAATCTTGCCTTTTTATGTTTGATTTAGTATATTCGACGCTCATGGCCGTGCGACGACCTGCGTCGTGCACGGGATGAACGTTGCGGGGCAACGGGGCGACGACGAGCTTCTCCCCTATTTCTCTGCGGATTTGGGTGTTGTCGGCGAAATTCTTGGTGGGGACGAGTCCGATCTCATCGAGCATGCGCCTGCCGGTCGGCGTGGTGGACAGCCCAGTTAGCTGGGCCCTTTCCTGAGCCTCCACTATCTCCTCCATGGTGTTGCGTATGCTGAGCCGGAGGAGGTCGTCGGTATGCATTCTGACAGGCAGCCAGAGGGCTCTCTTGTATTTTCTCATCATGGCATTGGGCTTGTCGCGCCCGGCTCTGAGCCATTTGTGAATGACCGCCGTGTACGTGAAGTGACACAACACAAAGGCGTTGATGAGCCGAAGCAGGTTATCCTCCTGGAGGCCAGTGACCCTTCGTCTGTTCAATCGCTTGCCGCTGAGCTTTGTAAATTGCCTACTGTAAAGAAAGCGCTTCCTTATTTACTTAGATAAAGCTTATCGCTATACATACTGACAAGGTCATTCATAGGAACACGTCACCTTTATTATTCCGATCATTGTATGTTGCGCTGTGCTATTTCTTTTTCCCGTTTGTTTCATTCTGTACTGTGCGGTTCATTTCACACAACGTAATGTTCCTGTGATGACGCTTGCATGCCAGGTCATGAAAGATGGCTGTCACAACTTGATGCTGGTATACTACTAAACTGTGAGGCAATATGGCCTCCAGTTTTCTTTCCTTTTTATCGTTGCATACGTATTTATGATGCATATTTAGAATAGCTGCGCAGTCGTTACTTGGCAATGGAAGCACGGCTTCTAATGTAATGTTTTGTATTTTGTAAAATATGTTGTAAATAAATAAACAATGAATGATTGAATAAATGAATGATCGAGTAAGTCCCCGCTAACTTATTCGGGTAGAAAATACCACTATACTGGTGCCATGATTATACATGGTTCGTAAACTGACTGCGTCAACGTGTCGTATGCGCCACCTCCTTTGGGCAGCAACTTCAGCTACCAGCGACCCTCACTAGCACCTTAGTTAAGTTTTTCCGCAGCAGCTACTAGCTAATTGATGTGGCCATTTTTACGAGAGTGCAGTCAGCCTACGATCGCCAAACGCGATAACTGACTCGCATGGCGACTGGCGATGTTTTGCGCCCCTGGCGAGCCATGGGGAAAATAAGCTGGTGCATGGCGATGTACGGTAAAGCCAAAAGCCTTTGCGATGCATCGTAACGGCACTTAGCCCGCCAAGCGATCACCCAGCATGCAGTGCAAGAAGTGCCTTCCGCTGCGCGGTAGGTCTGTAGCGTTTGAATCGCTGAGCGCTGTTCATTCCGTTCTCATTCGGCTTCTTCCATCTCATTTGCTTCCTTCTTTGACAGGGCTCTTCGTTTGCCGACTTTCTTATTCCTTCCATGGCGCGCTGTATTCCGTCATAGGCAATAAACACACCTGCTTGCCCCTGTCGTTGGGCGGCGCGATTTCGGCGGCGTACGCAGGCGCGACGAGCGAGACGACACCGGTGGTGGCACCCACCAGGAACCTTGCCGTGTAGAGGTTCCAAGAGTCGTTGGAGGTCCAACCGAGGGATAGCCATGCACACAGTGAGCCCAGGCCACCGATCGTCATCGCCCACCGACGGCCCAGCCAGAAGGCCAGGCAGCAACCCCACATTGAACCGAACACAGCCGCCAGTGGAAGCAGCGAGTCGAGCCTGCAATTGAAGATAGTCGTATCTTGTTGGGAACGCACAGACATTACACGATGACCGCAGGAGCTACCTAGCTGTGTAATGTAACGGTGTAATGTCTATTTATACTGTTAAATAACTCTCTTTCTGTCTATGGATGTTTAGTCCGTGCAAATACATGCGTTCTTATATATGAACATAAAGCGCATACCTATGCCTAGACAACTAGGCTATGACCATTAGTCGATGATTTTTTTTTTAATCAAGTACTTTTGTAGAGATTAACTAACAGAAAGTACAACGTCACACCTCACCTGGCTATATCATTGTACAGATACCGCGTTAAAACGTCTGGAGACATTTCATGTACTGTATACATAAATTAAGGAAGAATGATAACTAGGCTTTAATGAAGCGCTATGATCTTTATCTTGTTCGTTGCAAGTCTCCTATAGGGCGTGGTGGTAATCTTAACTGGAGGGACTGAGCCTATTTTAGGAGTGTTCCGCGCAATGTAATAACCTTTTTTTTCGATTTAACGAATATTTTATGTGTGGGTTTGAATCAAGGCAATTGCCCTTGAGAGGCCCAAACGAATCACGTGTTCTAATAAGCGCCTATTTTTACGCCTTTCAAGCAAACGTTTGTAAACAAGTGAATTCAGTTACGACGGACGCTTGCCCTAACATTTTTCAACATGTATGAGCAATTAGTTAACTACTTCATATTTTCTCTGTAGTCACTGCATGACCCCATAATCATGTGATACAATTCTGTATAATCCGATATACGCTCGTGAAAGGTAAGGCATTTACTTCCTGCGCATTGGAATAGTGGAAGCTCAGAACTGTAAAAACGTGTTTCGCAACGATGCCGACAAAGAGGGCGGCGCTGCCAAATATCAGTTATTCAGAATGGCACTTTTTGCTACATGGTGGATGTGGACTGCAGTGGGGTGCACCCCTTGCCAACTTCGACTTTTCGTAAGAGAAACGAAAGGAATAATAAATGCTTTGAGAGATGTCATGGATACTATTGCAGTAAAAAAATAACTGGAAATGAGAAATTAAGGCTGCTCTTACCTAGCCTACAACCTCACGTCTGGCATATAAACGGTATTTGCCGTTTTTGAACGCCCGCTTCGACACAAAAGCCCGCCGCCAGCCCGTCGTGATTGCATTGGTTTTCCCTTAAGCAGCCGCTACAACATCTAGACTACGACAAGTTCTCGCGCACGCGCACACACCACTATTAAAGTAAGGCGATTCAGAATAACGGACAAGTCCGTGCCCGCTTTAGGATGTTTGCAGAAGCTCATAGGACGGCGCATATCCTTTGGAAACACACTGTAGGAAATAAAAAGAAATCAAGCCCCTTGACTTTCATTATGTTTCACGGTCAGTATATTAGTTACCTTAACTCAACGGCAACAAAATCACGCTAAAATGTTTTCCTCGCATGTTCTCTTCGTTTTCTCAGTCTGAGTCCTTCGTAGCTTGGTAGATCTTAGTACCATTTTTCGAGTGGCGCTGGTTGCTGCACTGTAATCACGGTAACGTTTATAGTGCACTTTTTGAAATATAGAAGTAACAGCCACGTTACTACATTTGAGTAGAGGCAACATTTTCTGTGTTCTGATATATTTTTTGTTTCTTTACTATTTCTAGAGGTGCAACCAGTGAACTCAACTTTAAAGTAGAAATATATATGTGGATTCGGTGCCAGATCCAAAGTTAATTCGGTATTACAACATCGTGTTTCGTTTACGCGACAAGACGGAAAGAGCTGCAACGTACATCCGTAGAAAACAAGGTCAAAGCGTGGTTGAGGTGCATGCTTGAAGAATTGCAGGTCGCAGCATGTCGCAATTTTGGGGAGCGGTGCCATTGTGTGATTTTTCACGCTTTACGTCGTGTATTTTGTCGCATTTTACACATTTCGTTTGTGCACACGCACGCAAACAACAGAAGCATGTAATGGCGGTTTCTGAAAGGAGCCGTATTTGGAATGCGACGATTTGACTGCCGTATGTCAGTGAAGCACAGTGGCGTGGAAGACAATTCGATCATTCGCAAATGCTGCAGTCCACACTGCGCGATACCCTGGCGGCACAAGAAGCTCTCGTCCAGCAAGTACGTCGAGCAGCCATGGCCAGTGGAGTCCTGGAATGAGGACACCACCCACTCGACCTCAAGAGCTACCACCTCGATGGTTCGAATAAATGTTTTTTTTCTCTCTCTCTCTCGCAAATGCTGCAGCCATTGCACAAGCTGAGTCTACACTTGCAATTTTACGAGCAAGTGCTGACAAAAGACATTTGAGCTTCAATCTTCTGTAGCTCAATTGGAAACGGTCTAATGTGTTCACAATACCAGGGTACGCTGTTTGCTATTGTCGCCCGTTAGCCTTTGTCAAAGGAACGTAGTGGGTTAAAAAAGGAGATATAGTTTGTGGGAACATATTGCGGGTGAATTAAGTGGCGCCACATTGGGCCTGATTCACACACCAAGCATTCGTCCCGGTACTGCCATCCGTCAGGAGTTAGAGTTTCCTCACCGGTGCGTCTTCAAAAACGGGACGCCGGTGGCGTCCTAAGTCAAAGTCTAACAGCGCAACCATTCACGTCAGATTTGTTTGCAGCGCAGCGTACCGTGCGGTGTTATATGTGCGATGTACAATTTTGCTGTAGATATGCATATTTAGTCACGTTAACATTATACAGACATCCTATTCAGCAGCATGCAACGCAGGAAACTAACGTAGCTCGTAAAGACAAAATATTTCTTAGCGAATTACTGCCACTTTTCCGTATCGAGTATACAGGTTTCAGACGCTTTCGTGGCTTTTTCCCATGGTAGTGCACTCTAATTTTGCTTCAATCATCCTCAAGGTTGATTTGGAACCAGTGGTGCCAGTGATGCGCAGATCTCGAAGTTCCATCTGGTATCAGTCGTATGGTGCTTCTGGTGGTATCGGTACAGGTACGGCTACCACGATAGGCGCGATAGCAGATAAATCTGGCACCTGTGGCACGCTGATCCCGTTGATGTCAGTGTCTGTACGCATATCCGTAAGATAGGTCTCGCTCCATTGGTATGGTACTCCCAATCGTACCCGAACCTGTACGCCTATCGCGAAGTATTGCACCGTTGGCTCCGGTATTTCAGGTGGTATAAGTACCAGTAGTACCAATGTGTGGTACAGGCCGGTACCGGTGGTTTTGGTACCTGTGCCCCCAACGATATCCTGACGACAGTATCCCGACGATATTCCAAGTACCAGTGGTATAGTAGGAGTAGGAGTATGTGCTCCGTAGT
Source organism: Dermacentor andersoni (assembly GCF_023375885.2). Lineage (NCBI taxonomy): Eukaryota > Metazoa > Arthropoda > Arachnida > Ixodida > Ixodidae > Dermacentor > Dermacentor andersoni. The sequence goes on from NC_092816.1 coordinate 130,059,960, forward strand.
GCCACGTGCAGTGGTAGTGGTATTGGTGGCACCGCCATGCAATACCTTACAGTTCCACCACGCGGTGGTACTGGAAGGAAGAGGTGCGTTCTTAAATTCTTCCCTCGGGACTGAGTTTTCATACACTCTGACTCAGAGGCTGCGCTTCCCGTGAAAAATGCCGTGCTTGTTGTTTTAGGCACAACGGGCCTTTGAATAAATTTTATAGTTTATGCGACCCATTTCACCCTCCCCCAACTCACCCAAGAAGACATTTTTATGTATCGCCATCAGCTAGAAGTTGGGTCTTCTAGTAATTCTTTAGTAGATATTGCCCCTGCATAATAAAGATCTTCATATCTGTTTAGGCCAATTAACAATGAAGCATGAAAATATGTCTCTGAGTCGACGCCTAGAAAGGAATTACGAAGTACGTTATTCGTTAACAACAGTACTGTACAATTTGGAGACTCACCTGTCCAATGAACACAATAGTTTTGCACTAGACGTCGTCCTTTAAGCACAGTGCCTTTTGTGCTAGCAGTGCCACTAATCGTCATTGAAGTCACCAATGAAATACTTCAACGAGTCCTTACATCCTGCTTGGTCATCTATTTCATCAAAAACTGTGTATTATGAATTCTGCTTGGGAAGGGGCAAGATAATATATTTTTAAGGAAAGTATTGTTAAATGAGGCTGTCCAATTGTTTGTGTGTGTTGCTGTGACTAAAACTTCGTTTATTTTACTGACGTAATTCAGTGAAGCCCTTGATGAAGCGTGGGTTTCGGCATTCTAATACCTTACCCACTGAGAATTAAAGTGAAATGAGTGATCCCATAAATTGCTGCTCCTGCAGGAAGGCAAATCCACTAAATATCGACTGAGATGCAATTGTACATTTTAAGGAGAATGAAGTAATATAGAATTTTTAAGGTTTCTTCAAACTGCATAATCAAAACACAATTACATGTGCTAATATAATACTTTTTATCGCAATTATGGTCCCTGCCATGCTGTACTCTATATATTATAATTCTCTAACAAATATATGCGCTAAGATGACATATTGGTTTGAATTCATGGTCTGAATTATCCTTCATTAAGTATAATTCTCTGGTTGTCAGCCTCTTCAGATACTGTTATCTGATGCTGTTGAATCTTGACAGTCACTTTTTGTAAGATGATGCGTATTTTGCTACAATTGTGAATTATTTTAATTTGAGGGAGAAGGAAAATCAGACAGACGCTGGTGTCTGGTGTCCACAAATTATAGTTTTAGCCGAGCCCGCTCAATCAGTCGGGAGCCTGACTGCGCCGATTCTACTGCTCGCGTTACGTCAGCACGCTCGGCATGTCGTTCACGTTTTTTTTTTTTTTTTTGTGTGTGTGTGTGACCGGACCATTGTGGCATGTAGTAGTGCGCTACAATTTCATTCAAGCCGCTGCTTAGATGAGTTTCATTCAACTTACTGAATAGATCATACTGTGTGCTGCTGAATAGTCATCTCCGATTGTGAGAAATAACAACAATGCTTCCATTAAAGGTTGGTAGGTAAACTGAGCTCAGCTCAGTTTTCTGAGCTCAGCTAACGAGCGTCCACTGTGTACAATTGGGTTACAGTTCGTGATGGGTTATAGCGGTCAACACTTATACAAAGACATCCGTGAAATGCACGAAGTTTCATGCCCATTAAGAGCCGCCTGCTTTTAGAAACAAAGTGACTGCACTGACACGCGAACATTATTGAAATTGTAAAGTGGAGTGCTGGAAATTTTGCCTATGGTAATATGGCCTGATATCTTTTTGCGCAGAAGCTGCAGATCCGACTTATGAATGGGTACTTTCGGCTCACCCAAGAGAAAATCTGCGTGGTGTTCTTTATTCTCTTTACCGAGCACATGTTATTTAGAAATATCGTAAGGCTCCATAAATATTTTGCTTAACATAGTATGCCCAGCTTTGCTTCTAATATTGCTAGCAATTGATTCACATACATAAATAGCGTACCAATCGTATTCCGATAAATTATTCTTGAACCTCTAGAAATTAAAGGCGAGATTCATTTTAGCTACACTATATTTGTAACGGGACCACGCGTTTAGTGAGGGCTACGCAATTAAGAAATTAGTGAAGCGCTGATGAGTACTTTATTCAGGAGGTCTTTGCGTATTGATCATCCTAAATTGAGAATAGCAAAAAAAGTTGTATTGTCACCTAAATTAATGGCATTTTATGTAAATAATTTGCCGTACATACAACATTTCAGGATCGTAGCCAGGTAAAGCTAATGGCATTTGTACCAAGTTCGAGCTGGGTGGGTTCCAGAATTCTTGTTTGAATCAATGCTTATTGTATCAGTAATGAACAAATCACCAATCATTGCGGCACACTACAGTGCGAACATTCAGTGTATTTCGGGCGATCTTTCTTGGGCACACCTTTCAACAGGCAAGACTCTGGATAACGGCTTATTATCGCATTTCAAATATTTCACAGCTTGATTTCCCTCGGTTGAAATGCCTTGAAAAAATAATAAACGATAGAATTGATATCTTCTCTAGAAAGTACGATCTTATTACCGAATGTCAGTATGGTTTCAGAAAGAAACGTTCAACTGAGAGCGCTCTATTAGCCCAAAAAGAAATCATATTAGACAATACCGAAAACAGGCTTTTGACACTTGCATTATATTTGGACTTCAGTAAGGCGTTTGATCGCGTAAGTAATGAATTATTATTAAATAAATTAAAATGCTATGGATTTAGAGGAATCTCGCTCAAACTTGTTCAGTTGTATTTGAGTGCGCGGTCTCAGTACGTTTTAATAAATGGCTTTAAATCACGCACGCAACCAGTTAAAACCGGGGTGCCACAAGGCAGCATTCTAGGGCCTGTATTATTTTTATATTACATCAATGACATAATCAACATCGACGAAGATTGCAAATTTTTAATTTATGCTGATGATTGCACACTATTTTTTACTGGGAGAAAGTTAGGTACTCTCGAGGCACTAGCAGCAAGCACCTGTTATAAGCTTTGTGATTGGTGCACTAAAAACAATTTAACGCTAAATGAAACAAAAACAAAATGTGTCCTTTTTCGAGCCCTTGGCACATCCCTACAGTTACCTCCCCATATTACCCTAAGCCCATACAAAATTTCAGTAAGCAAATCAATTAAGACGCTTGGAGTAATTTATAATGAACATGTATCCTGGAATGAGCAAATAGATCAGATTAGCTTAAAGCTGAGACGCGTGGTTGGTGCTTTAAATCGTTGTCGATATCTTTTGCCTCTTACCATAAGGCGACTTATTTATCAAGCTCTCTTCCATGCTCACTTGAACTACTGTGCTTTAATATGGGGAAACACTACATTAAACAATTTGAATAAGCTAAAAATACTTCAGAAAAGAGCTATTAGGGCAATAGAGAACATACCATACCTTGAACACACCAGCCATCTTTTTCTTAAGCATAAAATTGTTACGGTGAACAATATATACAAATGCAGGCTGCTACAATCCTACATTAGTGCAACTCGCGGGAAGCTTGACACATTTCTCATACTTGCAAATCTTGAACCTACTCAAAGTATTTACTTCCATCGGTATAAACCCCCCTGGAAAACTCCATTCTCACGCACTATTTACGGAACGCAAAGGCTTAGCTACACATTACCAAGCACTCTCAACGCATATGAGCAGCAAGACATCGAAATCAAAACACTAAAACCCACCAATGTAGTTAGCTTGTTTCTGTAACTGCACATTCCTTAAATTGTATTGCATCATATTGTTTTCACTGAGCATAGAAGTACGATGCCAATTTGTCTCCTCTTGCTTTATTATATGCAAAAATGACCCTATATGTACATTTTTTCGTGCTGATGTATAATAATTATTGCTTTCGCTTGAGTGTTTACCCTGTCACTTTAATTATTCACTTTCTGCTTGTATATTTACCCTGTCATTGCTCCTACAGGGTGGACGGTACTTAGTCAAGCTGCAGTATCCGCAGCTTTTTCGCCGTCTCCACTTTTTCACAGATGTTTTTGTTTGGTGAAAATAAAACACTGACTGACTGACTGACTGACTGACTAACCAAACTCCGTGACCCATTGCAGGTTTAGAGGTTACACTGGACATTTTTTATGTTTTATTTCCTGACATGGTGACGACGTATACTAAGTCTAACGATGGCAGAACTGAAATGCTACTTGTAGATCACTACCAATTATCTCAGATGAATGTATGCTTCGAATCAATGCCACGTCATTTGAAATATAACTTTAATTTACATGTGCAAATGTACACTCCTATTATAAATCGCAGTGTTTAAGAGTACACGTCTAAATTATCGTCAGTTCCCTCACCGATAATTTTACATCTACATATTAAACGGTACATTACTTAAATATGTAACCGCTATTAAAATGTATACAACAATCTGAAAAATCACACTTCTTATCTAAGTTACCGCGTTTAGAGTGAGGGCACAGCCACAAGACGTGTGCGGCTACTCTCCCACCTCAAAGCATGCCGTACCAAAAGAGTTGGTGGTCGCCGTTTCTGGTTACGTTGCTCCTGGTTTGCCTGAGGCTTTGGACAGCTGGCAGCGCGTAGCCCATGGAGGCGCCCATGCTCACTGAGCCCATCCATCCGGCCATCAGCGAAGAGAACAGCGTCATGCGGCCCTTGGCGTTGGTTTGCAGTTCCGGTGTCTGCCCGCTTTTGCGAGTGGGCGGGGCCGCCTGCGTTCGGCCATAGTTCGGCGACCCGATCGGCGAACGCTGGCCGGGGCTGCCGGGAGGACTCCGGGGCGCTCGCCCGAGAGAAGGAACCGGCGACGCCACCGGGACCACGGCTGAACGCGCAGAGGACGGCGAGGCAGCCATGCTCGGCGACTGTCCTTCTTCTTCTGCGTCGTCTTCTCCCTGCTGAGTGCAATTTTCGTGCAGAACGTTCAAATGATGAACGTAGCGATGATAATTTCTTCAACAATGACGTACACAGCGGGTGATATCTCAATGACAGCGTGGTGTTATGAAAAGTAAAAATGAAAGTACGAAACAAACCGAGGGTAATTCAAAAGGAAAATGCGTAATAGAGAAGTCAGGCTTGCGTAAATGACAGGGATATCTTAGGTGCTTAATAATATCAAATAATCTTTATTAAGAAGTTGAACTAAACCGCAATTCCGACAGTTTGAGGTGAGTAACTAATATGTTTAATTGGTCTTTTGATGGTGAAGGAATCATTCGTGGAAATATAATATAGAGCTAGGAGAATAAAGAATCGAATTATTAGAATAGGAGCAAATTATGGTGGTAATATTTTCTTCCGCAGTGGTAATATTTACATAACTTGGGAAATGTTCCTCTCATCGATGCTTCGATGCTTCAAATGGTTCTGCCTGTTCTCTGCCCCTTATCACCTGCCTCATCTGTACTATTCTATACACCTGCTCTCTGGACGGCTCCACGTTAGTAGAAAGGCAGGCGCTGCAGTTTCTGCAATGACTTTGCGGGGAGTCACGGATAATTACAGCCATTGATAAGGTATTTGGTGGCGCCCAGGGGGCTCCAGAGGGCTTTGTGGACGTTCGACGTGGTTCAAAAGCCCAAACGAGTTTCTCCTGTCGCCTATCCTCTCTGCCAGCCTTCTACCATGTATAGACAAGCTCTGAGCCAACTGCTTATGCGGCGTGCAAGGAAAACAAACCCCTCTTTACGCCGCGTCATGCACACGCCTCTATTTTGCGAGGGTTGAATGACACCAAGACATTCATCACCTCGGTGACAGGTGTGGCGCACCTTTGTGTGCGCATCCCCTTCTGCGGAACTGCGCTTAGAGGGAGGAACCTACCTTACGGCTGAGGTTGAAAGAGAGCCTGAGAAGACATTCGGCTTAATTTTGTTGTGTAGTTAGGGGGTGTGTAATTTTATGTTCCGCGACAATTATTTTTCTGAAAACCGACTTTTTCTCGAAATGTAATAAAAATTGAGAAATAACAGCATGCAGGGTAAATTACAGGGTTATCCTATTTTGCACAACGACACGTTTTAGCAGTTGCTGCTTTCGAAGAAAAAAATTTGCTTCTCGGCGCCCAGCGCCTTATAATGCTTAAACCTATTGTAGTAGTAATTTTATACTTAGCTAGATGTCCAAAGCATGGCGGCTATGACGTTACCGGTTTTCAGGCGCCCGAAGCACTGCAATAACATGGCCTTTGATGTCCTGGCTCTTGGTACTGCGGAGTGCCATAATTACGGATGTTGTAAGGCCTCCGCAAAACCTTATTCTATCTCAGAAATTTGTCGCCGTGTTATGAAGCGAAATCACTGAATATGAAGAGTACATAATTATCACTTTTCAATCTGTTTTTTCGTGGCAACCAACCATCGCCGTAAAGCAGATCAGTTGACATAGTTACTTTGCCTTTGTCTTCATGCAACGTCCTATGAATTTCCTTTAATGTGAAGAACCCGCCGGTAGGAGGCAGGGACGAAAGCCTGTGAATAGGGTCGCTAACCAAGCTACATCTTTTTATACACTAAGGATAATTTCATTCTGCTCACACAGAAAGGTGACACTTGGAAACGGTTCAGCTTCTCTTTGTCTTCGACTAGTGCCCTTTCTCAAGTCTCTCACTCAGCAGCAGCTGTATTTTGCAGAATTTTGGATGTATAGGAGGCAACTTTCCAACACCATGTTACTTTGAGTTTCGGCTTTTTTTTTTCTTCTTTTGAAGCAATATCGTGGCGCTACTGTGCTCAAATGTTCCAGCTTAGGACGTAATGTTTATGTCGCGCAGTGCACTGGCCTGATTATCTCGTTACAAAGCTAATAGGTGGCCTTGCAATAGCAGTGCGTAGTAAAGGTCGATTTCCTACGAGCAGCACGCCTCACCACAAATCGGCCTTTAGTTACCCACCCCAAAGGCCGGGGTAAAGGTGTGTAGGAGGAGGAAAAACTTTATTTGCTCTAATTGGTTAGAAATTAGCGGTGGCAGATGTGGTCGGCCGTCTTCACGGTCTTATTCCCCATCTGCGCAGGGTCGACGCCCCTATTCCAAGGCACCACTGAGGGTGGCTACTCGGTGAGCGTGCCTTACTAGTCCATGCTGGACTTTCGGGTCGCTGCTGGAGAGCACCCTCTCCCACTGCTCCGCACTCGGGTGTTTTATTTGAAGGAATTGTTGATTCTGAACGCATTCCCATGTAATGTGATATAAGGTGGGCTTGGCGCCGCACCAGGGGCGAATGTCTCTATACTGGGTGGGAAACATCTTGCTTAGTGTGTTTAGATTTGGGTATGTTCCTGTTTGCAGCCTCCTCCAAGAGGTTGCTTCATGCTGATTTAGGCTGTTGTGGGGTGGAATGTATTTGATTCAGACCCCCTTATGGTAATTCGGGATGTCTGAGTAGCTTGGGTTGACTGGTATGGGTTCCTCAGGGTCGGTGCTTGTGGCCGCTCGGTTTGTGTGCTCTGGAGCTGCCTTGTCCGCCCTTAGGTTCCCTTTTATTCTAGCGTGTCCCGGTACCCAGAAAATTGTATGCTTGACTTTGTTGTTAGCCCTGCAGGAGCGGAGGATGTGAAGCGCTCTGCGTCCTATTCTGCCGTTCATGTAATTCCGACACGAAGCTTGCGAGTCGGTGAGTATTGTTAAAGACTTTTCGGATCGGTAGCCCTCCACTGCCGCTAGAGCTACGGCTATTTCCTCAGCTTCCGTTAGCGAGCAGTCCTTCATTGACGCGCTGCTGATCTCTTTGTAATCCTGGCTTATTACTATCGCAGCTGTCTTTACTATGTTTGTGCCTCTTTGCTTGGCGTATACTGCAGCATCTGTGTATACTGTTGTGTTTTTTGTGGCCAGGTACTTTTCGACGTATTTCGCCCTTGCGTCCCTTCGCGCCATGTGGAGGTTTGGGTCCATGTTTTTGGTTAGGGGGCTAACAGTGTATGTTTTCCGATATTCATCAGGAATCCCCTCCGTTCTTTGGGTTTCTTTGATTGATTCCGCGAAGCCTAGCCTTATTAGCAGTTCCCTTCCCGTTTTGGCCTGCTGGAGTCTCATGAGCTTTGCGATACTTTGGGCTTCTTTTAGTTCTTCGAAGGTGTTGCTTAAACCAAGTGCCATTAGTTTCTCTGTCGATGTATTGTTCGGCAGGTGAAGTGCTGTTTTGTACGCTTTGCGTAAAATTGTGTCCGCTTCTTGTATTTCCTGTTTGGTGCAGTTGAAGTACGGGAGTGAGTATGCGACCCTGCTGACCACCAGGTTCCCAACCAGCTTAAGTGTGTCTCCTTCTTTCATCCCATATCTCTTTAGTGACACCCGCGTGATCATGCGTGCTATTTGGGTTGTTGACTGCTTGAGTGTTTTCAGCGTGTGGGTGCAGCGCTGGTTGGATTGCACCTACATTCCAAAGATCCTGACTTGTTGGCTTTCCGGTATCGGCTGCCCCTTTAGCCGTATGTTAAAGGGAAGCTGAAGAGTCTGTCGAATTCAATAAGACGCTCCTATACGGGTGCGGGAACCTTATAAACCATGAATGTAAAATTTTGGGGGGGATTTTTCACTTAGGAGCGACGCAATCGTCGGTTAAAATTGCGCTGTAGCTCCGCCCCCCGACGAGCGCTGCTGCTGACGCTGACGATGCGAGCGGAGACCGGAAACGGCGGCGTAGTGACGTCAACACTGGTGTTCCGCTCCTTCGCAGTCTCCGCGACCGTGCCTGACCGGTCTTATTTCTGCGTGCGTGCCGTCCTAATCTGCTTCGCTCGACCCTACATTCATTTATTTGTGTGTATATAGGAGTGGTAGTTGACGTGCGCAGCATCAATTGAACTTGTAGGCCAATAATGCTGGCGTTCTGTGCAGCCTACACTTGCACGAACACCAGCGGCTGTGACGATGTTCCGATGTTCCATTAGTTCCTGCAAGACAAGAAGCTTTCAGCTAAGTGGGAGGCTGCTGTGACGCGAAACAACTTCAAGCGCTCAAGAACAAGTGTTGTGCTCTAACCACTTCCGTGACGATTACTACCGGAGTTTATCAATAATGCGTGCTTTGGGTTCTCCTAAAGAATAGCTAGCACGCTCAACGGAAGGTGCATGTTTATCGCCCACCCTTGACGCAGGTTTCATCGCCAAGCGCCGCGAATTTTCTATTCGCACGTGTGTTGTGAAACAGCCTGCATGCAGCTACCATAACGCAGTGCAAGCGTAAAGTTTGCATGTGTTGGAAAGCCTGCCCACACCAAGACGCTGCACTCCCCCTTCTCTCGCACACATAAGAAACCGACCATCTCACCTAGCCGACGGAATTCGCCGGTTACGAGTAGCGTGCGGATGGCGCGCTGATGAAGGTTCTATACTACACGTGCTACAACAGCCGGTAAACTTTTCCCGCGTTTAAACCGTCTGTGTAGATTGCCGACAGCTTTGGGGCAGCGCGCAAATGCTGAACATCGCATCACCGCTTACGTTCTACGAGGAGGCATGCAGCAACATAACACTACAGTTGTTTGCCCGGAAACGTACTCACTGGAACGTTTCCAACACAAGGAGATGCTAACACTTCGCCTTCGTTCGCGTGGAAAGCAGTGCTTGCACCAGCATTTTTTTCTTCTTGCAGAGGCCGGCTCTTCGCAATCGGCTCGTACATGTAGTATGTACAAGTATAAACCCCTTACAAGTGATCTTGCACGCGAAAGCGACAGCGCTACAAGCGAGGCGATGGCTGTCGCGTTCACTCGTCGTCTGCAAGCCGAACTCCACGCGAGCGACGGCTTTGAGCGACGACTTCCCGGTATGAGGGCACCAATATACGCGCCGAAACTAGCGTGACGCATGCTTTATCAATTTAAGTTGATGTATTTTACTGAATAAGGAGCATAAAATATTTCTGAAGGTCTTGCACTTGGTTCTTATTCTTGCACGTGTAAAATTCTATAGTTTGCTCGTTCCGTGCGACAAACAGCAGTATTTGAGTTATGTACATCCAGTTTCGACTTCGCACAATTGGCTAGTCGCTCATAGCATTTCCGGGCGACGAGCGACGAGTTCTAGATTTCTAGAAACGAGCGATCGAGCGACAACACCGAGCGATTTGTTCAAGCGACGACCCGTTTTGTCGCTCGAAGCCATCGCCCGTCACCGTCGCGCGCAAAATCGCTCTCGTAGAATTTGGACTTAACGCCGAACTCCTCAGAGAAACGCAAGCTCTCAAAAATTTCCATGACCGTCTCAGCAAAACACCACCAAACTACTTTGCACCGTGCTTCGTGTGTAGCGGCAGCAGTCGGTCCGGACGAACACCATTGTTGACGTCACGAGGCGCCCGACCAATCACAGGCGGACTCGAGGCGCGCAAGCTGGACGTGTCTGCTGCTGCAATTTTCGTCGAAATAAAATATGTTTGCGCTTTCTTTCACTCAATTTCGATGCGATATTCGAATTCAGAGGGTTGAAAACCATGGCGTACTGCTCTTCACTCATTTTTTCTGGAAAACCTTTCAGCTTCCCTTTAAGGCTTTCTTTGCTTTTCTTCCCCATGTAATTCTCAGAAGCTCGGATTTCTCCGTTGAGCACTCAAGGCCTCTTTCCCCGACGTATTCTTCTACGCAAGTGGCTGCTTCTTGCACATAGCTTTCTTTTTGGCACAGTGAGACTTTAGTGGCCCAGATGGTGATGTCATCTGCATACATGGCGTGCTGTATGCCTTCGATTTTGCTTAGTTTATGCCCTAGGCCAATCATTGCGATGTTAAAGAGTATCGGGGAAATTACTGAACCTTGTTTGGTGTGGGGAATTTTTGCTGCGTAACTGGTGCGCAGCCTGAACAGTACTCCGCTATCACCGCACCGGTCAAGTGGTGTAGCGCAAGCTAATTTTCTCGAAGTGTGCTGACGCCACCGCAGGCTTGCTTAGTTCCGTAGAACCTTTAAGAAGATCAGTTCTAACAGTTTACGGACATATTTCTTTAAACATTTTATGTATTTTACGTATTTCGTCAACAATTTGCCACCGACTTGGATTGGAACTGTGACTTATAACAAAGATCTTGAATCCTGAGTACGTCATATATCGACATTAGTGTGCGTTACAAAAATTTATCAAAAACTGTCAAGTTACATCCCATTTTAAATATTTTAGGCAGCGAGTACGAGTTCTTGACGTATTGAAGGTACATGTCCTTCAGAAAAAAAAAATATTTTGATGTATAATAAAACATTCTATACACAAAAGTAACATATGGATTTTAAAGGAGTAGTAAAGTTATTACTTAGACAAAAATTAGAAGGTATGTTAATGGTGTATTTAAAATATTCTTTATACAAATGTAAGTAGGGGACCTTGTAACGGTTTATGAACAAATGTTCTTTATACAAAAGTAAGAAGGAAGTCTTTTAACAGCGTACTTGAAATATTGTTTATACAAAGTAAGAAAGAAGCCTTTTAACGACGTTTTTAGAACATCATTTATGGAAAAGTAAGAAGGAAGTATATAATGGTGCATTTAAAACATTTTTTATACAAAAGTAAGAAGAAAGTCTGTTACGGCGTATTTGAAATATCCTTTATGCAAAAGTCAGAAAGAATTATTTTGAGAGTGTATGAACAAATGGTACTAGTATGTAAATGTAACTAGACATTGAGTAAGGTAAATAGAAAGTTGGCAGGAGTTCGAAAAAATTTTAATAGGCTGCTCACATAAAAGAATATATTAGGTAAGCATTAGGTGCCACCTTCTACAATAGTAGGATAAGTACGAATTAGGAAAGAAGTGCTTCGATGAAAAATCACTTGCTATATGTTAGTGAGCACCGCGTTATTTGACAAAGTTAACACACATTGAGAATGTATAGCAGAGTTTGTTTTTACAGCGAAGCAAATTACAAAGAAAGAGTTGGTTCTTATGTGTATATATATATTGAAAGAACGAGGGAAGTCCATGACCAAAACCCAAAGCCACGGTCAAGGATAAAATAATAAATACTGGAAGAGCGTAATAATAGATGGATGCAGTGTATCTATAAACAATGCGAAACTACAAGTCGGCCCACGGCTTGAAGCCAAGCACGCGGACACTGCCGCGCTGTAGCAAAAGAAGGTTGTCCTTTCAAGTTTCGCCTTGTGATGGGGCTATTGCTTGCTTGGGACGGTGGCGGCAGCCGCTTTATCGGTCTTTCGTGCTGCGCCGCCTTCGATTTGGGGGGACATTGCGGCTTCGTGTGGATCTTGTTTCGCGTGGCCATCGGTGTTGGGTTTGTAGGCGCGGGGGTGATCGCGCCCCCGGTGCGAGGGCGAGCGCGGGGTTCGTTTCGCTGTCGGAGCGAAGGCATTTTGATGACCGAAACCTGCCACCTTGCGGAGCTCGTGCTCCTTTCCCCGCTCTTCCTTTTGCAGCTGCTTCGTCGAGGAAGCGGTAAACTCGACGGGTGCCAAGGGTTTCTTGGGTCTGTCCTTGTGGCCTTCGAGCAGTATCGTCTCGAGGGACACGCAGCTGGTGTCCGGAAGTAGGAAGACTGCGGCAAGGCCGCCGGCGAACGTGGAAACAGCTGCCAAGCACATGAGCACCGCGAGCCACGGGGCGGAGAGGCCGACTGTGGAGACTAGGCTGACGACGGCGAGCGCCGAGGCCCAGTGGAAGACGCAGACGCTGCCGAAGTCGCTGCCGCAGCCTCGAAGCGGGGCCAGCTCGATGGCCAGCACCCAGGCGGCGGGACCGAGGCCTATCGAGTAGCCGATGCAGAAGACGACCTGCGAGCACAGCCCGTGGTTATACTCCTCTTGCGGAGCGCAAGCACTAGGACACGCAGATGGAAACAATGCAGGGCGCTACTTCCAACTATATGGTGCAGTCTAATTTGATAAGCTTCCTAATTTCGTAGAAGCCAGTGTGCATATTTATCCTGTTCTCCACGCAGGCACATACGTCGGGGCCAATACCCAGCGACCCAAGTTGTTTCGTAATTGGCAATCCTTGTGGCCAGCACCCACAAGGAAGGGGCAGAGGCATATAGAGCTTGGCATTAAAAAAATAATAAGAAAACGTCTTCTTTACGTACGATCGAGATGCGACGTCTACAAAGCCGCTGCTAGTGCTTCTCATCGCGCCAGCTTTCCGATATGTCTTGAGCTGAAAGCTACACCGTGCTATCACTTTGAATGCCCCGCTACGCCTTCGGGAGAAACTGACCTTTTGCAATAAGATACAACCGAAAGTGGAATTTGTACGTGGCTGTAAGTTGTTTAGGGGCTGAGAGTTCATTTTGTTGAGACGGAGGATCTCTACAGACTCACTGCATATTTTTCTTTTGGTTTTATCTTTGAGTTCGGCAGGAACCTCACGAACTTTAGCAGAAGAAAGAAAGAAACGAGTTTAAACGTTGCAATTCCAGCAAGCGTACTTTTTTCTCGTTGGCACACCAATGAAATTTGCATGTGCACAAAGTAAATGTCTATCTATCATCATCGAAGGGAAGCATATGTTCAATCATTCGTAGAACATTGATATCGGTCGCTGCTTTCCGCACTTAATTGCGATGCTTACAATGTTATAGTGAAGGCTATTAGTGAAAGCCACTGTGCGCAACCTGAAGGTGGCAGCGGGCTAATCATAATCTGAAAGTACAGAATTTTAAGACAAGCGTACTTTGCATGCATCGGTGAGGTAAAATCCTGGACCACTGTCCACGTTCCCGTCCGCGTTTGAGAAGGCGAAGAAGATGCTTCCCAGTGCCATCATACTGCATGAACAGACAGTCACGGAAACGGCCAACGGCTTTATGCGGCCGACCATGTCCAGTAGCCGACATGCCAATGCCGTAGTCGCCACCTGCAATATTTTTTTGTTTCATTTAATGTAGCCTCTGCACCATAGGTCATCGTAGGGCATAGTTCAAATGAGCAAGTCCGTCTTTGCGCTTATAGGTTCTGACGCTCTTGTGGTGTTATTTACTAGCTTCGACGTGCAGTTACTGTCCAACTTTTGAACAAATCTGTATTTACTAGATGCACAAGGCCATAAGAGTCTGCGCACATGTGCAATGGTTGCAAAATATTATATCAGTAACGCAATACTTAGTTAGGGACGATCAATTTGTAATGCTCTAATGTCGGAAACTGAGGCTATGTCCGCTATAACACTGGAACCGACATATGTGCAAATGAACTGCGAGTGGCGCGGTATGCGACCTCCCAACGGCTAACTCCCTACTCCGAATAGCGCGTGAAAGCCGGGCATTGTAATCAGAGTTGAACAGGAGAGCACGTTTGCAGTGTTAATTCCGTACCTGCACACTGGCGAGTATGATGTACAAGTCGGGGGAAGACGATATGGAGGTGGTGCGCAGGGGCCCGGAGGCATAGTGCATGACCATGTTGACGCCAGAGAACTGCTGCAGCACTATCATCATCACGGCGAGCATGTAGTGGCGGACGGGCGTCGGTGACTTGACATAGATGACTTCGATGGCCTGCAGCACAATTCCTCGGGTTAACGAAAGCACCTTTAGCAGCGATGAAATAGACCAAAGTAGATAAGAAAAAAACAGTGACCGTGTATAAACTGATGCGCACTTTTCTCAAGTGATAACGCGCACTTTTCGAGACTTTTGGTCCTGCTCGGACCAAATGTTGGGCAGCAGTCTGGTTAAATTAATTAACTAATAAATTATTTATTGATTATTTATTTATTTATTTATTTATTTATTTCAATATATAATTTCTTTTTGGAGGGATAAGAAATGCAGCAAACAGCCTTGTCCCGTGCATTGGTGGCACGTTAAAGATCCCCTAATTATCAAAGTTAATCCTGCGTCTCTCACTACGGTGTGCCTCATAATCAAATCATTGCTTTGGCCCGTAAAACACCAGAATTCATTCAGTCAACTTTTTAGCGTCACATAATGGGCTAGCTGGTCTTTCTCGATTCCAAGTGTAACAACGGGACGTCATGAACAAAAACTGAATCGAATAACAGACAGGGACAAGCGCTGGCATTGAACGGGGAGTCTCAATTGCAATCGAAAAACATATCACGTTGCGGAATGCAAATGAACAACGGAGGAATAAAAGAAGAGTATCACCGGTTAAAATAACGATGAAAGCATGATTTGTCATCGCCTATACCAGGTGCGCAAGCTGCCCCCTAAACGACATTTGTTCCTGCGATAAACTTGCGGATGGCTCGCTAACACATCTTGTGCCTTCATGTACCGTTTGGTTAGCTTCGATGATTACGCGTGCTCACTGATCATGTTGTTCGCCGATGTCATTGATTTGTTCCGGCGCTGCTGCTGCTTTAGCATGTGCTGCTCTTCTTGCTTATGCCCTCGCTGTTTTAGGGTGCAGCTATTAGGCGCCCGGTACGGCGGCGAGCGTTGGCGTTGTCTGACGGCTTCAGCGTAGCCGAGCGAACGAGCGCCGCTAAGAATGAAAGCGAACGCGGAACGCAGCGGGCGATGAAAAAAAGTCGGTAGAGCACGGGGAGGGTGCAGCGGAACCATGAGGCGCAAAGCGGAGGAGGAGTGGAGGTGAGACATTCTGCGCATGCGCAGAGTTTCATCTGCGCTTTCGAGGGGGGGTGGGCAGGGGAGGGCGTCGTGAGGTGGGGAAGGCTGCACTTGTCCGTGGCGTCAACTGCTGAGGTGCGCAGTTGACGCCACGGAAAAATTTGTGGCGTGAACTGGCGTCCCCGGTACCAGTGTGTGTAACGGGGATCACTGTTCCTGCAACGGGCGATGACGAGTGGCTACAAGTAAGGCTCGATTTGACGCTATCTAGGGTGTTGTTGCCTCTGATACGAGTGGCACGACTTCGTCGCGACGAAAGACTGATCTCATCGTTGGTGGAACGAAATGGTGAGAATAAAGGCACAGTGCCATGCAAGACGGGCTGTGCGGCGACGATGACTACGATATGGCGCTTTGTTTTCTCTATGAAAACAAAGCGCTACATGAGCGGAGGTCTGTCTGCGGCGACTGCTGTGAAGCGCAACCACACGTGAGCCACGCGCTGCCTCTTGCGATCCCCCGAATACCGACGCAGACGCGCCACACTTCGCTCCGTTTGGAAGCTGCCATACGAGACATTGTCCGCGCCAGCCAATATATCGCGAAATGAAAACACGTATTGAAGTGCGCCCAAATTTCGCATCATGCAGTATCGTAATGGTTGGTGAATTTTATTCTTTCATTTTACATTCCGCGGCATGAATACATGCCGACTCCTAGATCGAACACAGCGCTTGTCTTTATCGGTTCTCCGGTCTTGTCCTCGTTTAAAAAGTTGCGCTATATTTCTTTGAACCACCCGTTTGAGGTCATATAGGAACGACGGACATCAAATCAATAAGACAGGCGCAAGGCACAAACGTTTATTGTCAACTCGAATTTCTTTATTGGAAATATTCATTTTACGTGGGCGAATCAGAAAGCGTTTGTCACAATTTTTTATAACCCAAAATGGGGTACATACAGGTAATTACAATAATAGGTACTATTCTACGTACTTTACCCTGTTGTTTCCCATAATATCCATACCGGTTCAGCCTGTTCTCTTATCGCAGCAGTAAATTTGAGATGCCCCTGTGCTATGTTGTCGTCGGTCACCGACGCACGCGGCCTCTTCAAACATTCATTGTCATGCAAGTCTACACGGCCTTTCGCGAACTCACAGCACTACCACCTCACACTTCTCCAAGCGAAAGAGCTTTCCCAATACATGGGTTGCATTTCCATTTGAATTTCAATGGGCTTTCCCCTTTTGCTCCATAGAAAACGAATCACGTTGCTCGTACACCGTGGACGTGTGAAGCACAACCACCATCTTCAACAACCGACGCCAACGCCGTGCCGCGGTGCTACCCGCAGATGACAGGCAGATCCAACAAACGTCCACCGCTGGCAATGGATACGTTGACTTCGCATTTACAGCCGCAATTTGGCAAAAAAAAAGGGGGAGGGGGAGGCTTTCTGATTCGCCTTCGTATATGTGTATAGCTGAGTGATGCGCAAATGCGCAAATCACTCAACAGAAATAATGTAACAGTGGCACACATCAAAATTGGGAGAAAGAGATAACGCGCCGGTACATACACGTCCACCGTCGTTTGTACATCCAATACCGAGATACCGAGCTGTTCGCTGCTTGTAAAAGCAACTGATGGCCCACTATCCTATGAGCTGTAACCTACAGCCATTTCTACACCTGGTCGGTATTCTAGTACTCTGATATGTCCTCACTTATAAAACTTTATTTGAAAGCTAGAGCCCGCACTTGTTTCATCCGCTTTGTTTCTGTCGTTTCTGTATGCCTAAATGTTTGGTCACTCAACCCCCTCTCATGCTCAACCCCTCACAGTGTTAAAAACTATGTGGGTGTTGAAGGGAGGGCAAACGTGCGAGCAGTTTCGCTGCCTATTGCAACTGGTCTATAGCGCCCATAAAGATTAAATGCAACGCTTTTTATAGAAGTTGAGAAACACATTTCAGATACAAAAGAGCCCACCAATGTGGTCAGTAGAAGGGGAGTCATTGACATTCAAAGATCGCATTCGATCCCTTTCGCTGTGCTCCCGGTCCTTCTTCAACGCCTTGCAATGCGATGGCTATGGCACAGCCAAGCGGTGCCCGCCACGCTCCACCTACAGAGCTTTAGAGTGGCACTCTAAAGTTATGTAGGTGGAGCGTGGCGCGCAGTTCTATTTTCATTTTGGATGTTCATGTAGACGCCACTGCTTAGCATTTTAAAGCGTACGACGCGCCAAGTCGAAAGAAATCCCTGAAATTCCACGCGAGTTCACCGCGCTTCATCTTTCCTCGGTGCTACAGCGTACTAGATAGCTACGCGTGGTTGTGTTTTATTGGGATAACAGTTATATAGACACTCCTGGCTCATATCTGCCGTCGTCGTCGCTGTCGGCATCGCCGTGATGTTCCATGTAATGTCCGAGGGCGATAACATCGCCACCAAACGCCGTGTACTTTATGCGCGAGTGAGAGCGTGCGAGGGTGAGCCGAAGACGATATCTGTATCTCGTGCGCTCAAGGGAGGAAAGTGGGGAGGAGTCGCACCGTCTTCCGTCGCGCTCAAGGCACCGTGGGGAGGGGAGGTATGGGGTGTACTGCTCCAGCGGCAGCTGCATATGGCGCAGCCGCACGGGCCTTATCTTGAAAGCGATTTGCGATGGAGACAGTACGCAGAGTGCTGATAGCTTAATCATAGGCGTTGTGTTCTCGCCGCTTAGTTCGCGTTGAAGACAGCCGCCGCACGAAGGTCCTTTCGCTCGCTGTTTCTGCCGCACTTTCTCACTCCAGTGTTTTGACATTGAGAGCGCGCGGTCATCGAGTGAGATGTGTTCACGTTTGTTCGTGCGCCTGTGAAACCATGCTTGTCAATTTAGTTAATAGACGAATGTTCACACGTTTATACGGCTCATAAAACTACTATCTTTGCTTTTTATAGCTAACTCTGTAAAAGAATTGAATTGCGGTCGCAATCGATGCTTCGCCTTTCGGGCGAAACAGCAACTTTCTTTTCTCACATCGGCTTGCATGAGTATCAGTTTCCCTCTCGTACTTACATACACGGCAATCACACAATTTCATAGGGTCGAAGGAAACGCTGTCTTTATGTTCGCTCGTGTGAGTATGTAGGCAAAGCGAACAACAAGCGAACGATGCCGCACTCTAGACTAGCGTTGAAAGGATTCCTAACATTACGAGTTTCGAGGTGGACAAACTTCGAAGATGTGCCATCCGCGAAGCAGACGATCTGTTCGAGTCAGACGCTGGCTCTCGGGCCGGGTCGCCACGTGCCAGGAGCCACGTCACCCACAGAGACCAATCAGAGCACGTGGTCGTCCGAGGACTGGGAGGTTGAGTGGGCAGAAAGGGGGCTAGGGGGCTGGCTAGCTTTCATACTGCCACAAGGCAGGAATCTCTGAAGCGGGGGGGCGGGGGGGGGGGGTGCACGTATTGAGCAGGGCAGGTACTTGGTGGGTCACTTTCTGGCCACACCACCGGAGGTATGCCGTTGTGGCTATACAGCAGCGGCGAGGCGTGAGCGCGTGCTGTCAAACGTACGCGTGGTCTGACTTAAGTTTCACGTGCTTTGAGGCTAATTGACTGTTCAAAACTAATCGAAATTCGTGAGACCCGACGGCTACTACACCGATAAATAGTCTGGCTAAAGTTTCGTTCCGATGTGGGCGGGTGCGGCCGAGCGTGAGCAGAGGGTATTGGGCTATATCCGGGAGCGCGTAATTCTTATCGAAATGGGAAATACTACTTTTACTGCAAAGTAAGCTGTGTCAGTAAAAATACACACTAACACTTGGAGGACGCCCACTGATATAAACTCATCCAACCACCCTTCTTCACTGATGTCAACTATCGGCCAATGGGAGCGCTCTATACGGACCTGCCCGCTAACATCTAGGGGCAGCTGCAGGCAGTTCCTGAACGTCTGCGGGCCAGGCCTATGTTCAAAGCGAGTGTTTGACAAATAAGTGAACTAGCCGTTCCCTTGTAAGCGCCATGCGGCGAGCACGAGTGCGCAATTCGGCTGAGGTATCACAGCAGCGTATGCAATCCACGGACTGTGTTTTTATGTCAATATCAATTATATGAGCAGTCCAAGCAAATTTCCGCCGTCGTTGTCACCGTTGCCGTTAGCGTTGCCATGAGGCCCGTATATATTTATGTATGTGTATGTTATGGGATTATGCATGCCGCATGTGCTGGTTATATTGCAACACAATTCTATAACTGAAGTTTTTTTTATACCAGGTCTTACGTTCTTGACTGAGCTAATCTTGAGAATTTTGAGTATGCCGCCCACAGGCACGTCTCTTGAAATATAACAATCCCAGCCCATGCCTTTTATCTTCAATCTTCTTAGAGGAGTAATTAATAAAAGGGCAAACTAATAACAGCCCTCAAACCTGAAAGTGATGTAACTTTACTGGCGTGACTCTATACGGGCAACGTAGTGACGTTTGTACGATGCCGTTACAGGAGCTACAGAGTGTGTCGAAGCTTTTACGGGTGCCACAAGTTTTGGCGCACGTGCGTATGTCGGACCTGTCTATAGGTTGGACACCGTCCAAGAAATCCAAGCGCAACGCTAAAACTTGCTATCGCTGTCAGTGCTTTGCCGTTCAGGCGAAACTGCCAGTTTATTTCCCTAGACCCGACGGGTCTTTCAGGGTCCTTTAAGGCACGCGATTTCTACTGTGAAGGAAATGTAGTGACACGTCTACGTCATAAATGTTTTAATTGATATACGTAGCAAGAACAACTTAGATTGAAACAAAATAAAGATATATCTCTATTACCAATGCTGCCTGACGCCGGCCAACCGATCAAATGTTGCCACCTTTTTCTAACGCATTCACTTCACTGTTTCTACGGTACTAACAGCAAATGTACCGCGCAACCTTTTTCAATAAGCTTTTTTAGATTGACACTCAATGTCAACATAACTTACCTCCACCTCACCATCCGCCTGCGAGGTAATGAAGCGTAGACGCCTCAGCGATGCCTGGGACGCGTCCTGCTTGCCTTGTTCCATAAGCCAGCGTGGCGACTCAATTGCCCGCACGGCGAGTAGCGCAGACAAGGCAGATGGCACCGCGCACCATAGGGCCAGCTGCGACCAGTCCGTGAACCGTCCCACCACGTGCGTGTAGAGCACACCCGCGGCTATGGCAGTCTGTACCGTCCCACACTGTGAATGCATGCATGAATGAATGAATGAATGATTCGAATGCATGAATGAATGTAGAAATCAAGAAATAAAGTAAAAGTTACCGCATTTACTGGCATAATGGTCACATGCGAATAATCCTCTCCCCTTCCCCACTCCTGCATTGGCCATCAGAAATTAGCATTTTTTCTTCGAGTAACCAGTGTACGCTAAAATATTGCTGCACCGACGATGGCTTGCTTCTTATGGCTGATGATGATGGTGATTTATTGGAAATATTTTCAAAATTATGCGGCGACACATAGCCACCTAGCCCGCTTGACCTAATCATTCATATTTATAAACAAAATTTTAGTTTCTTTAATATAATCAATTTTAAACATAGCGTAAGTTGATATCATACTTTTATGCGATGTGGCTACATGCCGTTGTAATGAAAAAATTTTTTCACGTGTCGGAGTTTGTCTATGCATGGTGCACAACCTCCATATATATATATATATATATATATATATTGAGTGAGAGAGAGAGAGGTGAAGGAGCGTGAGGAGTGGTAGTTGTCGGCGAAAAACCCCCCCTCCCTAAATGAACTTCTGACTGTGCCACCGTTGGCTCGGGATGGCGCTTGCGGGCAGTAAACTAATTTAGGTTGCAAACACTATGAAATACTTTATGCCCTCCATATGTGCCAAGCTACAACTGCATTCACGACCGTCCCTTGAATAAAACTGCAGGGATTTATGCATAGTTTCAACATAAAACAAAAGTGTCCTCAGGTACCTGAGGACCTGCGCTATGACTTTCCTAATTTAAGGGCACAGCTGCTA
Source organism: Dermacentor andersoni (assembly GCF_023375885.2). NCBI lineage: Eukaryota > Metazoa > Arthropoda > Arachnida > Ixodida > Ixodidae > Dermacentor > Dermacentor andersoni. The sequence continues at coordinate 130,081,490 of NC_092816.1, forward strand.
CCAGTCGCCGAATTAAAGGGTGTAGGGTATGTTAAACACGCCTGAACGCTTTGATTGTAGCTGGGAATGTAAGCCTGTTCGCAGTACTCATACGATGCACAGCATATGCGTAGCTCATGTAGAACATGCCGCTTGAAGCATGACACGAAACTGGTCCAAAACACGCCGAACTAATGAATACATGATCGCAGATAAAATCAGAAAAGGCGGCAAATTTATCAAAATTATACATCAGAGTTTCTCTCAGTGATGTATTGAATGCACCGAGACGTGAACAAGTTTACGGCTTTCCATTTGTTTGCAATTATTAACTGCCACTTAAGTATGTCAATGTAAAAAAATGCGATTATTAAACAATCCGAAGCCGCTAGTCAATTTTGATGCAGTTAAATTTAACGTAGTAATCTAGAACTTCGACAGGAGATGAGCGGTACTCGACAACGCGCGCACACGCATGCCGGACCACGCTGGTGACAGAGGAAGTGCGCGCAACTCTTTGCAAAAAAACGAATTTGGCAACAAACATAAAGCACACTCTGCCTGTCTACATGCCACGCCTGGTTTAGACCCACTCCAGGAGACGCAGCTCTTGGTACAAGTAAAATTTTGGACGCATCCTATGTTTTGCATCACAAAGCAGCTGGATGCCGAGACACAAGTTGGAACACCTTACCAGGCGAGATGGAGCTCCTGTTTAGCGTACTACGTCATAGGGGCCAATTGATCTTGTACGCCTTGAGCCCTGCGGACAGCCTTCACTGGGTGGTGAAACAGCTCTATCAACCCATTACTTTGCGGATGGAAAGCGTGGTCTTGGACATGAAATATTCACATAGATCACCATCTTATTATACTGCACGCCGTAGCGGAGGTCCCCAGTATAATTTTTACCGCCGTCCACGTGCATGAAATGCGTGGTACACACCAGCCTTCCTGCATGGCTCGTGAGCTGGCGAAGAGTTCGGCCTCATAATGACAATCCCTGTCAGTTATTATTTCGATAGGAAGGACAAAACCGGCTAACCATGTATATAGAAACAAGGGTCGAAGGAACTGATGCACTGTAACGGCGTCGCTTTAGGCTTCCGGGTAAATTTACGACTATGGTCAGAACATAGCGGAACTCTTTGGATAGCGGCATGGGTTCTACTATATACGCAGAGATGAAAGCAAAACACGCATCGGAAACAGTGAACTTGCTTAACAGGATGGAAATGTGCCGCGATACTTCGCACCGTAATACTTTGCACTTTTCGCAAGCCAGACAGGAGTGCGTCCAATCGCGAATGTCACTGTTCATTCCAGGCCAAACGAAATGGTCCGTACCATGACGTTAAGACGCACGAACGCGAGAATGTGCAAGCGAGTGAAACTGGCAGAAAACGAGTCGGCGTAATGATGGAGGCACGTAAGGACGTTGAAGCCCGGAACCGGAATAACGCTGCAGACAATGTGTATGTCGGTGTCTGGAAAGTACATTTTTTTTAATAGAGAGGAGGAATTCGACAACCGGAGGACGTCTAGGTCTTCGTCTCGCTCTTGTAAATCTGCAAGCGGTTGGAGCGGGAAATTAGAGCCACTGAGCGTGCAAGTCAGCTGAAGGTATCCGCAGGAACGCTATCTGCGCATTTTACTTGCTGAATGTTGGTTGCGAATTCATACAAGAATGACAGACGACGAATTTCATGTGGGCTGTAAGCAGTGCGGGCGCATGCGAAGGCTGTAGTTTGAGGCTTGTGCTTCACTCTCAGGTGGGTGAAAATGAGTTCGCGTCCGAGTGTACTATATCATTGCTCAGTGGTTGTTAGTCTTCTGAAGGAAAAGAAACGAGTAGTCTCCAGTGGCTGCTGAGGAACTGCTGAAGTACTGCTGAAGAACACCACCGATAACGTATCCCGAGGCATCTACCGTGACACTCTTGGGGGCCTCGTGCTCAGTGTGCACCAGAAGACAAGCAATCGACAGGGCCTCTTCGATAGCAATGAAGGCAACATTCGCGGCAGCAGACCAAGCAAGGATGGGTGAAGTTGACTTTGTTCTCTGAAGTAGGCTCTTGGTGGCTTGGATGATGACGGCACATCGAGGTGCAAAGTGCCTGTAATAATTCATGAGTCCCATAAAGCAGCGTAGTTGTCGCAGCGATTTTGGGCGTGGCAATTCAGTGATGGCTTTGGCTCTGGAAGGAAGGCGATGGATGCCGCTGGCCTCAACCAAGTGACCGAACAACTCAAAGTATAGAACACGGCATCCACACTTTGTCACGATTATGATCAGGCCGTGCTCGATACAATGGCCGAAGAGGCGGTGCAGGTGCCGGAGTGGTTCCGAAGTCGAGGCATTGGCGACCAGGATAGCGTTCACATAAGCGAACACGAAAGAAAAACATCAAAGGTTGACATCAGTGAAGCGCTGAAAACTGCGGGCGAATTCGAACAGCCCACATGGGGTGACAATAGTGGCCTTAGAAACTTTCACCGAAGGAATAGGAATTTGGTGGTATGCCTTTTTGAGGTTGAGCTTAGAGAATATTGTGCATTCACGCCAGCCCATCATGCATTTTGGTATGTCGCCTAGGCCATTGCGGTCCAGAGCAGTTGACAGAATAGGAGCCCCGTAGGGTTGCCAGCCCCACTTTTATCTCGCAAACATGTGCAGGCGCGTCGATCAGCTGACTGGTGACAGGTGAGCAAGCTAATCTCAACCATTTGCTCGAACTCCTGCCGTGTAATCCGGTACTTTTCAAGAGCGAGATGGCATGACGTGGCATGGGTCGGCTGACCGTTGGTGACAATACGATTGACGACGGAATGCTTCACAGGCTTAGACCAAATTAGATACAGCGGGGATAGAATGAAACTCCCGGAGTATCTCCTCCTATGGTGCTATAACTATCACACGCAGAGGAAAATCTGACGGGCAGAGGTGAGAAGAAGCCATGACTGAGAGACCTGTGTTGCAGTCAAGCATTTTCTTACAGGCCATCTCAACCAGAAGAGAGAAGTGGGAAAATAAATCTGATACTAGTATAGCGTGGCTGGCGTTGCCTACCAGCAAAATCAAACCATGCGGTCGCTATAGGCGAATGCTTACAAGCAGTGACCTGCGTAGGTACACAGTAATGCTCGTCGCATCACTGCTTTACGATGACAAATTGGGGAAATTGAGAAAGTTCCCTATCTTGGTACGTTGTGCGGCTCTGGTGCTAAAATTGGTGCTAAAATCGAGGAACGACCCTAAATGTTGAAGCAGATCAATTCAATATTACTGGGACGTCATCATGATGCTCCTAAACGCGATCTCTTAGTTGAGAGATGTAGCGTTGGTCTACTTTAGGCCGCATGAGGAAGAGTGGACCAGCTGGTACGCGATTTAAAGAAGGGTGCGAACAGGGCACATATAGAGATGTAGTACACATGACGACCACCAAAGAGCTTTCAGAGTTAACTGGTGGCGTACACAGCACCTAAAATGAAATTGCACGCTTAGATAGTCGCAGCGAAGAATTCCGCGATGATGACATCTTTTAACGTTTCCGCATAAGTGATCCACGTGGGGATTTGTCTTGCTGCTCGCTCTTCTTCTATTTGCTGTGATGAAGTAGTGCCGTCATGACCTGCATCTTCAGTTATGTTTTTCTTTCCAAACATTCCACTCTTACGTTCCAGGAGCCTACTTCAAATGACGCTCTATCTTGAAACCAATACGACTGCTGAAACATCGACGGCCCGCCATCATGGGCCGTCGATATCTGCTTTCTGCCCAAAACAACGATCTGCGTTAAATATGGGAAGGTAATTTGTAGACGACTGCGACTGCCTTCTACTTCCACCTGTCGACGTTTTCCGTCTAAAACGTAGCTAAGGCAGTTCTTGCTCCAGGCCATACACTTCACAAATGTTGTAGGGGCATCGATTTGATGCCCCTACAATCTGTGAAGTTTATGGTCTCTGTGAAGTACCAGCTACTAAAACCTGCATTATACTCCATTTTCAAGCCTCTATTTCACGCGAAAAACTAGCCTAATTAAATTTAACTGAACCATGCAAGCAATGCCCGCTGTTACCTTGAGTGAAAATAATTTACGGAGTGCTCATGTTAAACCTGAGCAGATATGTGCAGTCGCATTTTGTCGATGGCCAACAGCCACTGCCCATGCCAATTTCCGATGTTCTTTAGCCGCCTATTATAGCCGAATCTAGGTGAACCTGCGTGTTATTTTTGTTCGCTTTGCAACACTCGACTGACTAGCTACAGATTAAAAAAATTTGATCCTGTTAGTCGCGGTCTCAAAGTGACCGGAGTTGCAGCTACTGTTCTGAAATGGCTCTCTCGAGGCCTAACAGGCATCCTAGACCAGTGTTTCTCCAGTCTCTTGCTGGAAAAGCTGCAGCTCAAGCTTCGCATCGGTACAATAAAGCGAGCCACTCTTCACATTCGCTTTCTCCATACCATGGCTGTACGGCACCCTTATCGCTTCCAAAGTAACAGTATGTTTGGACGTCTTGGTCATGCGAGGCGTTTTATCAGTATCGGATGCAGTAACGACAGCATCCTCTTCAGACGATCCTTTTTGGGAAAAGGATCGTCTTGAAGGGAAACGGAACCAGCGGTAAAATTGACGTGGATTCGTTGGCAAGATGCGCAATACATCATCGTATTGTTGAAGCCCGCACGCAGTAAGCACTGCTCCTAACGATGCCGACGATGCAATTGATTTAATGATAAACTCGTGACCAATGCGACCCGATCACTCGCGCGGCTCTCACCTCCAGCCCGCTCTACAACCACTCTCCTCCTTCCCATCTGAGCTGCATCTCACGCACCCCAGTTCCTTTGATACCTATGCTGCCTCGTATTTTTGTGATACATTAACAGAAAACATGTGTTGCAGTCTTCAGGGCGAAATAATGATGCAAGTGGACCTTCTTCCGAATAATTAAGCTGCAAAAGAATCACAGCTGTTGCGCAGATGGACAAGTTTTCGAGTGAATGCACGGTGTTTACTACACAACAGATTCCAGTCGGTGAATGAGCAAGTTTCATAATTTGTAGCCCGCGAATCGGCTGTCTCGATCTTAGCAAGGCCAATCGGCCAAGGAAAATTACTTGGCGAAACTGGTCATGCTTGGGCTCCCCTGAAAAGGAGTGTTGCACTCTGGTATTGCACTTAGGTATTCAACTAAGGCTCTTTCCAACTACGCGCATTTGCTGTCACCCTGTTATTTTTTTTTCTTTTCAAAGGTGTCATTGGCCTGTTGCATCAGATGCGATTACTTCTTATGTTTTTCGCATTTACAAATTTCAAGTTTGCCTTAAATACAGTTGCTGACGACACCGGTTGTAAAATAATCAATACAGCGTTTCGTGCCACAGGATCCCACGTACCCGCTTGTGTTTTAATTTTGTACGAATTTCACATATTCGGTGTTCGATTCAAGATATGGAAGTCGTTTTTTTCGAATATCGGCATTCCGTTAAAAACTCGCTTTTTCAGCATCCGTAGTTTCACAACCCGAGGAAAGAACCACAGGGCGAGAACAAACAGGGATAGCGCTCATAACAATTTGTCGTCTTGTTACTATTTCGCGCCATAGAGTCTTGCTAGAAAATTGAACACTAGCCAGCTCAATCGGTCACCCTTCTAGGGCCTCGATGACTGAATTGCAACAGCTTGAAAAGAGCAGCGGTTTACTACGATTGTGAAAATGTGCATCTTTCGAAGGAAGTCACGGCATTTACCTTGTACAGGTGCACCAAAAGAAGCGGTATGTCTGCCATCAGTACAGAAAATAGCTCTTCGCTCTTCAACACAGTTTCTTGAGCCATAACTATTTTTCACAGACATTTAGCTAAGCTCGCGGCCTTAAACTGAACACCTCTTAATGTGGGAGCGTTCACGTTTACCTAAATGTAGCCACCACACCGGAGCCTATAGACCTTTTCGAAAATCTATCTATCGCCACATCGGGTCTGTCACAAAAATATTGCACACTCACTCTCCTTGAGAGTGAGTATGCAAAAGAAATGAATGAATGAATAAAAACTAAATAAATAAATAAACCACACGGATAACTAGCGCCAGACACCACAGTTTGTAATCACATGTCACGATGGCTGGCTATTGTAAAGTGGCACTGTATGCGTGCGCTTTTGCTTGAGCGTCTGCCACGCATCAGAGAAGAACAAAATTACAGTAGCTTCATGTGGCTAATGATAGGTGAATTGGCTCTTTGGCAGAGCCCAGAACACAAGTGGAGCATTGAACTGCACAAGCAGAGCGCTGGCACGAACCACTGAGAAACGAGACAATTCATGTCCAAGTAGACTGATGTTCTAAAAAGAATATGTTCCGTAAACTGGTTTTGAAACCTTTGTTTGTCAGTACGCATGGCAAACTTTAGAAAACCATGAACAAGATATGTAAGTGATGGTGGTATAGATGATGCGAGTTAAGTGTACAACTCAACCCGAACCATTCGTCGTGAGGTCGAGGCCCCACAGCCAGCGGCCACCTCCTCCTCCGGTGATGATCTCCTTGATCCAGGCCGCAGTCCACCAAGAATTGTCAAACGTCCGCCTTCACACCGTTCGTCCCGTGCACCCTAACCCTTACTACGTCTCTTAAAGATACAGGCCAGCTTGCCATTACATTAATTAAAAATATTTTCGTTTGCATTCTACTGTAGTGCACTCGCCGTTTTCATTCGGCTTCTTACAACTCATTTGCTTCCTTCTTTCTGACAGGCCCCTTCGCTTGCCAATTTTTTTATTGTTTTCGTGGCGCGCTGTATTCCCTAATAGGCAATAAACAAACCTGCTTGCCCCTGTCCTTGACTGTCGCGATTTCGGCGACGTACGCAGGCGCGATGATCGAGACGACCCCGGTGGCGGCACCCTCCAGGAACCTTGCCGTGTAGAGGCTCCAAGAGTCGCTGGAGGCCCAACCGAGGGCTAGCCATGCACACAGTGAGCCCAGGGAACCGATCGCCATCCCCCACCGACGGCCCAGCCAGAACGCCAGGCAGCAACCCCACAGCGACCCGAACATAGCCGCCAGTGGAAGCAGTGAGTCGAACCTGCAATGCAAGAGATGCTTCAATTCTTCATGCTGGCATACATATACTTCATACGACTTATTCCACTGCCTACTCATCAATATTACTGATTCACTCTGAAGAGTAATATGTAATTGTAGCGTACATTCGCCGCCTACTCTAATAAAAAGGCGATTGCTGCTTTAAAAAGCGTTTCTAACGGGGGTAGAGATCGATGGCAAGAACTGTGCGATAGCATCTTGGAGTAAACTTGCTTCACGGCAGCGAAGCCATACACCGATACCCTGGTACAAAGTGCGCAGTTACATGTCCCGGTTTGCGCACCACTTCGCTTTGTCTGCTTCACCAACTGCATTGTAAACCACACAAAAGCACTCGCACGTAATGTTACCGCAAGAAAATTCCGGGCTACTGGAAGAACGAGGCTTCATTCGAGCGACGCACAGTCGTCGTCAGTCTTGTAAATTCACTGCTTCTGACTCCTGCACATTTAGCTCAAACACACACACAAAAGGATTCCCGTTCCTTCAACATTCGCGATGGTTCATTTCACAAGGAGAGCAAAATGAAATCCCGATCAACATAACACGTTTTGTTATTTTACACAGGCGCTCAGAGAAAAGAAAAAAATTCGCGGCGCACCATCGGAGTGGGACACCTCCGTAAACTCAAGAGGTCGGCAAAGCCCGTCCTGACCCCATGATCCCTCCAGTCCAACGCCTCCGGTTGCGGCGTCCCATCAAAGAGTTATATTGATTCAATCTTATATTGACTATCTATCCGAAAAGTGGGATTTCGCGTTTTCGTGCCCGCGTACTCTGCGGGCCCGTGGCCTGGAACACTGAAAAGCCTAACCTAACTTAACCTAACCTTACCTAATCTAACTCTACAGGCCAAGCCTCCATATCACCCATACTTTGAAAACTGTAACCGCAAGCATAAAGTCAATAAAGAGTACTAAATTATGCGTGCGCAATCTTAGCCAACGGAAACCACCGGGCTTGCAAAAGAACGCAAAATACGAAAGAACCCCAGAGCGCTACAGAAGAACGCAAGGCAGCAGTCGCGCTTTGCGCCCGTATAGATGCCTTTCAGTACCAAAATCCGTTTGCTTACGACGCAAAAAAAAAAAAAAAAAAAAAACCAATGTAACCACTTGTAGAGGAAAAGCACCCCATTAGGCGCGTACATCGAAATTTGTAACCCCAATGGCCCTGCCTCGTAACTACTCTGTGCAGGCGCGCGGTCACAGACGAGGAGGTGCTATTCAGATGATTTAGCAGAGACGGCCAATCAACGCGATCCTGAGGCCTATAAAGTATGGTGGCGCCATCTAGTTGAAGCGCCTGCAAATGCATCCTTCCGCGCATCCCACATTTCGCATAAACATTTTATATATAACCATTCGAACCATGTGAAGAGTCTACACAATGAATTTCGCATATTGTCCATACGTACGTGATATGCGTAAATATTTCTTATTGCATATCTTCAGCATTATTAGCCTTACAAAAAGAAGTGGCAGCCACATGGCGGTGCCTTTTTGGTTGCCTGTTTTTTCGCGCAGCTTTTCCTCTACAGTCAGCATACCAACTGCATAATAGCAGTACAGCGACGTCATCGCAGTTGTCACTTTCTTCCCCAAGCTTTAGCTCTAGAGTGAGCATAATAACTATCTTCTCAAGTTCCAGCGATAGCCACAGAGGGCGCAAAATCTGCGGCTTGTTTCACCACGAAGCACATATGTTGAGCTACTTGAATACGGTGGCAAACATTTAATCGTGTTTTTTAGGCTAAGGGCGCTCAACGCAGCTAAATATTTTATATATAGATACAGCTGTAGTAAGCAAAATATATACTTAACAGGTCAGGTTTTCGTTAACCGAGTATGCTATTTATTTTATTGGACATTTCTTATTTAGGACGTGCTTTATTGCTTGAACCAATGTTTTATACCCCACTGACGTGCGATAAGCGGCAGCCTATTGGTATGAGTGGCATTGCGGGCCGTTTGCTCATTCAACTTGTGCTGCAATAATATTTAGGAAGGGGGTGATCGTTTTTTGGAGCCTTGCAGTTTTACGCAATTACTAAAGGGAACTATTGTCGCTATTGCGTACGGACACTGCAAGAAGGGGCGGAACATTATAACTGTTCTGAAAGCCAGTGACTCACTTCGTCCTTTGCGTCACTAAATGGCCCGCTCCCATACCGGAAGTGGGAGAAGGGAGGCGCGGACAATAAACGAGATTAATGCAGCCTCCGAAGTGCGCGTCATAAACGTGCACGCTAGTCGAAGAACGGCAGAACACTCCACGCTTGCTGATTAAATATAAAATATATATTAAATTATATCCCAAATTTTAAAGTATAAGCCTGCGGCACCGGTAGTTTGAATGAATGCTTGAAGTACTTTATTATGTCATTCTTAGCGGACAGGTACGGTGTCGCGAGCGCTGTGGGACAGGCGTTCGCCACGTCGCCTCCTACCATGGAGCTTGCACGATGCACGCACCAGGCATAAGCTGCCAGCACTTCCAAAGTAGCGAGTGCGAGAGAACAGTCAACTCGCTCCTACGGCGAGGTTTTCTAACGTACCCCGTCAGTTTTCCTTTTCTCTCTCTCTCTTCGTCATCGGCTCGGAGATGACTCGCGCACCGCCGCTGCGCTGCCGTTATCGCTGCGATCTGACTATCGGCGCATAGAGTGATAAAGACAATGGAAAACGAAACCAGGCATTACGAAATAGAAGGTCCTACATTGCCTGCACGAATTGAAATCGAAGATCGCAGCGCCAACGGTGTGCAGGGCGAAATCAAGGACGAAAGTGCGGCAGTCACGAACTAGAGGGAAAAAAAGGGCAGCCAGATAACACATCTCTACGCTGTTCCCGTCATGACTCTGCAGTCTAATCCGCCGAGCAAAGGAAAGTCTGAAGGTCTGAAGCCTCACGTACGAAGATCAGACAATTCCAGGCACTTCCTATCATACCCGTGGTGTTTAAATGATGGCAACGCAACAGTTCCCTCTAGCATTTATTGTAGGAAACGCTTCGTTTCGAGCAACATCCCACACGTTCGTTTTAAAGCAATCTACTTTTCATAATAGTAACCTCCCATGCGAGTTTATGCGTCCGACTTTTCATAGCCGCTGCCACCAAGCGAACGCGTTTCAAGACGCTGAATTGCGCGAATATTCATCGCTGGGAGCGACTGCAGCCTGTTTGGAGACTTCCCACGAAAGCTAATTAGCCTTGCGGCCTGTGGGTGTGCGCAGTGGTGAGAAAAAACGCAACTGCTTCGCATATCCATCATTGAATTTTTTTGTCTTCTTTTTGCGCGCGAGGCCTATAAGGCAGGTTTCTGGAGTCATTTCCTAAAGCTGCGAGACTTTCAGTAGCAAAGTTTTTCAGACGCGCAGCTTCAGGATTCCAACTAAATTTTCTAGAACTCTGACTACCTCACATTTATTTGTGCAAAATGATCATATTGCTTATTGCTCTTGAAAGTCAATTAAAACAAGGCCCTTGGTATTCTGCCACGTTGCTGAAATTGCTAACAAGCATTTCTGAATTTCGGGGTTTTACGTGCCAAAGCCGTGATTTGATTATGAGGCGCGCCGTAGTGGGTAACTCCTGATTAAAAGCCGCGTCTGTTCGGCTTTTTTCCCTCATCCACCTCCATTTACATCATCTTTGTATGTATGTGTTTGTGTAAAAGGAAATGAGTAATATAATCTATCAAATCAAACCACCAGCAGAATTTAACGCGCGCCCAATGCACCAAACACGTGTTTTTTGCATTTAGCCCCTGTGGAATTGGGGGCGAAATGGGCAGCGTGGTAGAATAAGAAGAGCCTCGGTGCATTGATATTAAAGAGCAATAAAAATTATCATTTACCACATATGTGAGATAATCAAGAAAACAGTGTTGTGTGTGCGCTTCTCTGTGATGCAGCGTTCTTCTGTGCAATTCTAAGCGAGAAATCAGTCACGCTCACCCATGCTTCCACGATAGTAATCCAGGCTGCTTTTATTTTCCTTCTGACCACAGGCTCCAAGACCCTCCTCACATTTGTTCACGTTTTACATGCTCTTGTCACTGGATATACCTCAAGTCAATCCTGAATACGCCACAACAGGAAGTAACTTCAAGGGTGAGAATAATCACAAGGTATCTTTTGAACGCTTCACCTAGAACCGTGATTTGTTCCTTTATTGACAAATTTTTGTTTCACCATTTTTCGCTTACATGCTTGTCAGAGCTTATCATTTCTCTTTTCGGGAAGACGGAGAAAAGAGAGATTATTGCTCTGCATGCTGCGCGAACAAAGCCCTAAGAAGGGCAAGTGTCACCTAATGACAGCAAGTCCTCTTCAACTCTGTGCCTCACCATGAATTGTTTGCAAGTTTGCCATTAAGGTGCGTGTGGGCACTCTACAGGAAAGGAGCAGTCAACAGTTTTGTATTATACAGAACAGGAGTGCTAAAATTAGACATACAAGCTTGCTTGCTTTGAAAGTCGTTTTTGTGACTAACGGAGAAGCAGCATGTTGAACCCTGGCTTGCTTTCTTTTTTTCAGTCTTTACAATCTTGACGACCAGAAGAGAAACAACCCAACACATTCCTACTTGTTAATTCATCAACTCTCTCATCCGCTCTTTTCGAAGCAGTTTGGAGGACCGATGCCACCTTGTGTCACATGCTTCCTAGCAACAATCATTTCTTAAACAAAACTGCACACACTTTCAAAACCGCTAGTGCTTGTACTGACCTGTCCGTTCGCCGGGGCACTACAGGTGACACAAAGAGACTATACGTTCGGCGTTGAGGGCTGCACTTCATCCCTTCAGATTAGTCAGCGTCTGCGTTAATTAGTGGCATTCTCGTAATTACACATATAATCCGAAATATTGCAACTCGGTGGTTGAAAGCAGATCCGCATCAGAAATTAAGCGCGTGCGCCGTACCTCGTCGTAGTCTCGCCTCCCGCTAGACAGCGTCGTTTGGTGCACTCATAGTAGATCTCGTAACCGCGTGGTCATCTGTACGCGAACACGCAACGCTCTGAAATAACTGTGAAGTCTAACTTCTGCAGAATGCTACATACGTACAAAAAAAGTTGCAGCTTCGCCCAACAGGCGAAGCATCGATTGGAAAAGCAAATTAGTGGACAGCTATACGATGTAAGGATATTAGGCCATATAAACTTATAAACGTAGGTTAGCCACCTAAATTAAGAAGCATGGCGTCACGTGTGCACATTCAAGCATTAACACTTCTCACTCGATGACCGCGGAACCTCGCTCTCAAAACGCTGTAGTGAATTCACCCGCTGCAGTAGCAGCGGGTGAATTCACATTCGCGATGGCTTTCGAGATACAGCGGCCCGGGCGCGTTTCTGCAATTGCTAGTAGGTAAAGCGGGGCGTGGCGCTTTTGACGGCGCTCGACATTTCTGCGCAGGCGCGAGTAAGAGCGGGCGCGAGAGAGAAAATCGGGGGGCTTTTGCTCCTGGAATATATGACTCAGCCTAGGCACTACCGAGGAGGTTTCTTAGCGCGCGTTGCATTCGTTTGTTCCCTTGACATGCCGGCATTGCGGAGTGCGGTCTAGTTAGTTTATACGCTCCGCCGCTGGCTGGCCGCGTGATGAGGCAGTGGGCGCGGACGTCGCTTGGTGGGGGCCTATAACGTAAAACGGTCTCCTGATTAATCGGAGGTTAATGTTGTTGGATTTAAAAACGAATAACATTGCCTACACTGAGCGGCTTGTCTTATGGAATTGGCTGACAAGAGGCCTGGAGCACGCTCAAGTGGAGAGGGATTCGATGGGGCCGAGCCAGTGCACTGAAAATTGACAACCGGATGAAGAGAGTGGTGTCGGCGTCCGCGATTGGTCCGCTTTCCCTTACTTAGCTTGTGGTGGCTGGTCAAAAATCATGGCGGCATGCAATGGAAGGTTAGGAATGGCGCTAAAACGGATCCTCATCAAAGAGTTTGCAGAGCGAGGTCGTCAACGCGCCGAAAGTGCTCGAAAACGTTACACGGCCATGCAAAAAGTTTTGTTGTACGCAAGTAAATCCAAGCTCTCCGGCAGGTGCAAGTAGCCAGGGTCTGAGCGATGGGAGGCAGCCATTCTTCATTCCTTTCGGAACGGGGCAACCTGCAGCTATTCAGAGGAAGATTCGGTTTTGTTCAGCATATTAAAGCATATTAACTTTGACACGATGAGTTTTCGCACTTCTGTGACGTCGCGTGAGAGGCAGGTGAAGTAGGTGCAGCTCGAAAGGTTTTGACCAATAGCCGATGGCTAATGGCGAAAAGGCGTTGAATTTGAAATAACTATTTTTCTTTTGTTCGGTCCAGTTATGCATAATCAGTGTGTACGCATCATATCAGATGGGGAGCTATCGCGGTTTTCGTGACGTCGCGTGACAGACGAAGTGGGGCTGGGCCAAAAAAGTTTTTTTCCAGTCGCGCTGGGCTGATTGCAGAATTGGAATAGAAAAGATTGGAATAGCTTTACATTATAGCGCCCGTGGTCGCTGTGTGTGAAGGGGCAATGTTCTGACTGGCGTTGTATAAGTCGCGGGTCGCTTTCTTCGTCGCGATGATACATCGGATTTTTTACAAGCACTGCTCCAGAAGGGCGCATGTAACCGGCAAACGGAGACCTCAGGAGAGCACCTGAGGTTATATTAAGGCAGGCGGCGCAGGATCTCCAGGGCAACCAAGCGGTAGCGGGGGGATGAAAGCTGGAAGCAGAGCGGCCTGTGGGTTGGGGTCGCGCAGGCAGAAGCGTGCCAGGGGGTGTTCGCATAAAAAATTGGCTGTTTTGGGCACCCAAGCGGCAAAGAGGGGATCAAAGCTGGAAGCAGGGCGGTCCGTGGGTTAAGGCAGCGGAGGCCGAAGCGTGCCAGGGGCTGTTCACATAAAAAATTGGCTGTCCGCGACAGCGGACAGCCGATCTTATACTTCTCCGGCACGAGCAGGCCTCTGCGAGCCCCAACCCACGGGCCAGTCCGGGTTCTACCTTTGATCCCCACGGTGCCGCTTGGGTGCCCCAGACAGCGAATCCCGCCGTTGATGCTTTGGTGTCCTGGAGGCGCCGCCAATAATGCGAAATATTGACACGTTTTTTTCATTAGTTAAAACATGATTGAATAAACATAATTGCGTCGAGCCGCCAACTTGCGATGCTAAGTTCACCACTACCGCGCCCCGCGACTTCTGCCAGCACACCTAGGGACAAGCGCATACAACGCGCGCCAAGATACTCCTCCGTAGTACCTAAGCTGAGTCGTATTTTCAAGGAGGAAAAGTCCCCACATTTCCTTTCTCGCACCCGCTCTTACTCGCGCAAGCGCGCAAACGTCCGCCTTCTCCACAAGTGCCACGCACCGCTGTACCTACTAGGAATTGTAGATACGTGGCCCGGGCGGACACGTGCTGCCGCTTGGACCGCCTGGAGTAGAACGCCCCTACTTCCTGCTCTCCACCCTTTCCCCGTAGCCTTGCGCGCGACAGAAGACGGCGCACTTCCTCCCCGTTTTCCTTCCTTGCGTGAGCGAGATTGAGCTACGATCCCCAGCTCGGTGACCTTGACGGCGACGCCATAAATGCGCCTGAAGTGTCCATATAATTGCTATTGCAAAAAAAAAGAATTAACATGGCCTGATGTGAAATGTAACTTGCAAATTATTAGCAATCACCTAGGAGAATCGGATACTTCAAGGAAACAGCAATTTCTATAAAATATAAACACTATATATATGTGCAATAATTTATGAAAAATGTGCGCTTTGATAAGTTACCGTGTTCAGAGAATGTGCAATAAAGCACAATAAAGCACCGAACGCAATACCTTTCCTTGCTGTAGCTCTCGTTGGACTCAAGTAAGCAGCAGCTATATTTCTATAATGCGCGTACAGCTATGTCAATTTTTGCAGTGGCGAGAAGAGTAAATGCGCCTGCCAGCAGCCGGCTGTGCTCTTTAATCCGCTCAGTTAGCGGCTTCCATTGCTTCGAAAGTGGCTTCAGCTGAAAACTGTAACTAAGCGGGATCCTTGCTCTAAGGCAGCGGCCCACGCTCGGCTTCCATGAAGGTTGCCAGTGGACACCGATACAGCAGGCGACCAATAAATATGCAGATAGTGCTGGTTTAACCGCACACAGTTTAAAAAGTGTACCCTGAATAAACATCTTTTGGCTACCATGCGTCTTCCTCTAGGGGTCTTGTATAATCGGATTCCTTCAATCTGCATGGGATGAATTACACAGACACAGGCTGCAGATTTTGTTTCTGCAATAAATAGGTTCAGGCGTGTGCTCTCCTGTCGTATTTTTACTTGAATTAACGCGTACTCGCTCTGAGCCGGACCATACACACTTACAATCTTGTCGGGCAGTTTTTATCAAGGCACTGTTTCAGTCTGCTTTCTCTGCCGAAGCGGTGTTGCTCGAGGTCTGCCGCAGACTTTCCTTTCACAGAAACTAGGTCATCACGCCACATCACTCAACACTGGATAGCACAATACAACGGGCACACGTATACATGACCATCTATACTAGCGCGCTACAGACGCAATGACCACCGGCTCTTATTAACCAAATTGCGCTTCGGAACAATAGCCACTACCTCAACGTTCTCACTGCAACAACTGCCAAGCACATCCCTCCTTTAATTAAGCGAATTGATTGCACTGGCTCATACATAAGTTTTCGTACTGGGACTTTCTCCGCTAAGTGCACGGGCTTTCGTGGAACCTCACTACGGGTCACGTTTGTCAGCAAACGCCTAGTTCTGATATGCACGGGTCATTGTGTGAGCACTCTGCTGTGTCTGAAGGTTAAAATGCCGCGGTGGCGCGCTTCTCTCCGCAATCTGAGCTGGCAGTTGTGGGTTGCGCCTGTCTTGTCGCAGTGCGCGTAAATGTGCAGCCTTCTAAACGGGTAACCCACGTTTGAATGACAGGCGAGAAATGACTTGGCGAGATCCAGCGCGTCTAGAGTTGGCGGACATGAACGAGGGTTTCGTCGCGCGCAACGGCAGCATCAACGTGAACGCGCCCGTTTCGTCGGCCGTTCAACGCGCGGCTCCTCGCACGATAGAAAGCTTCCGGATGTGAACGCGCCAGTAGTATCCTCTATTGCATTGCCCCCGTCGCTGGGCACGTACGTGGTAACTCTCCCGCTTCAAAGCACGCCGTACCAAAAGTGTTTCTCGTCGCTGCTTCTGGTGACGTTGCTCCTGGCGTAAATGAGGCTTTGGCCAGCGGGCAACGAGTAGCCTATGGAGGTGCCCATGCTCAGTGAGCCCATCCATCCGGCCATCAACGAGGAGAACAGCGTCACGGGGCCCTGGTCATTGGTGTGCAGTTCCGCTGACTCCGCGCCCCCGCGACTAGGTGTGCTCACCGGCGAGTGCATTGGCGAAAGCTGGCCGGCGCTGCTGGAAGAACCCCAGGGCCTTCGCCCGAGAGAGGGCACGATCGACATTGCCGGAGACGCCGGCGGACGCGGAGACGGCGGGGCTTCCATGCTCGTCGGCTGTTCTGTTCTTCTTCTTCTTCGTGATCCTCTCAGTGCCGCGTGAAATTTATGTTCAGAGCGCAAGTAAATGATGCATATGATGATGATCATTTCTTCAAAAATGACACACAGTAAGTAATTGGCCGGTAACAACGCCGTGAAATAAAAATATAAATTAAAATGTGAAACAAAGGAATGGGTAAAAGAAGTAAGTACCGCCTAATAGAGTAGACAACTTCACATAAAGAAGAAAGAATAACAGAACTAAATAACAATGTTTAGGTGGCTTAAACGGTTATGGTATAGCAGCATAGTAGTATGATGTAGTAGAATGTTCAGTTTGTCTTTCTGGTATTTGCATTGCGTAATTTGATGAGCTTGGTCGTAGAAATATGATACAGTACAAATAAAATAGCTAAATAATAGTGGGGACGCCTTCTTGTATCGAAGAAGTAATAATTACACGGTTTGGCACTTTTCCCTGTGGCTTTACATGCTGAGCAATGTTTTGATTGGAATAGAGAAGATAAATATTGGCAGAAAGGCAGAGAGGTTGGCCTGAGCTATTACATGCTCTGGCCTGCTGCTCTACAATGAGCAAAACAGACAGGAAGGTAAAGGATTCATGAACGACAAGGACTACAGGAGATAGAGTTGCTTCTAAATTACAGCAGCAATACATATATTCAGCCACAGATTACAAACTAAATTTTAAAGAGTGTTTTAACAGAGTAGGAATCGCAGTTCACAACAGTGCGATGAAGAAGAAAGTCTCATGATCATCTGGCATTTTTTAGATCTCGGTAAATTTATTTCTAGCTAATTCGATTCTTGGTCGATTCCCCCAGAGTACCTATGAATTACATTTATTGTGGGGGATGGTCCGGCTCAATAGTCCTAGCCCGTAGGCCCCAGTTCGTTCTAGCAGCGGCCCGCCATGACTCGCGCCACCACTCGCGCATTCGTCGTCCTCCTCTGATTTCACTAGCGACTCCAGCGTTGTAGATCACGACGGAAGTTGACGTTATATGCAGGGACACCTACCAAGTATATTTATATGACTCTAGTCCAACACAACAACGTAATATATTGAGTTCCTTTCTTGTGATTGTTTATGCGCCTTTAATATGTTCAGTTCACTTTTGTAAATTTTTAATGCTTTGTTTCGATTCTTAGTCTATCTTAGCCTATCTTTATGCCCCCTGAAGGACGAAGGCCTCACCGAGAGATCGACAATTACCACTGTCTTGCGCGCTAGCTCATTGCAACTTCTCCCGGGAAATTTTCTCATTTCATCAATCCACCTAATTTTCTGCCGTCCTCGAATGTGCGATCCTTCATTTGGTACCCATTCTGTAACTGTAATGATCAATTGCTTATATGCCCCCCGCATTGCACAGCCTGCCCAGCTCTTCTTTATTTTTCTCTCCTAAATGTCAACTGGAATATCGGCTATCCCCGTTTGCCTTCTGATCTACAGCGCTCTCTTCCTCTCTCTTAACGTGACGCCTAACGTTTTCTTTCATTGTTCTTTGCTCCGTTCTTGTTGTGAAGCTTTTTTGTTAACCTCCAAGCTTCTGCGCCATATGTTAGCTCCTGCAGAATGCAATGAGTGCACACCACAAAATGGCTGTGTTGCTTCCAGACATGATTTTCTAATGCCTGCCTTAGGCGCTCCAACCCATTCGTACTGCTGTAACCAAATAAATATACTCCTGCACAGACTCATGAATCTGGAGATCATGACACTGTAGAACATTAATTCTGAATTCTTCTTCCCTTGCCAAGCTATTCAACCTTAGGGTTGTATTCTACATAGCAATCCTTAACCCTACTCTTACACTTTCTCTGTTGAGGTCCTTCATTATTTGCTGCAATTCATCGCTAGGACAGGACAATGTCATCTGTAAACCGAAGCGTGCTTCGATATTCGCCTTTGATTCACAGTTCTAAGCATTCCCAATCTAATAGCTTGAATACCTCTTCTAAGCTTGCAGTTAATAGCATTGGAAAGATTGTGTCTCGTTGCTTGACCCATTTCTTGATAGGCAATTTTCCACTTTTCTTGTGTAGAACAAAAGTAGCTGTGGAATCATTGTAGAAATTTCCCAAGATATTGACGTATGCCTCTCGCACTCCTTAATTACGCCATGCCTCTGTTGGGAGCTCGGTTTAGCGGAAGCAAGGAATACACGTTTTGACAGGTCGATAACGCGGAGTCGACTGCCTTTCTTCAAAAGTAAAAGCACTCTAGGGTGGCGGAGTGGCCGTGGTGGCGCCCCAGTCGGGCAACAGCTTCGGTTCCAAGAAAGAGCAGTGGGCACGCTACAAAACACCTCCCCCCTCCCCCTCTGGAATGCCAAAGGCTTAGGTGTGAATGGCGGATGGAATGAAGAGTTATTGTTCAAGATAAGCTGGTTTCACGCGGTAGCATACGACACTGTCTCTTCTTTGATGCGAACGCCAATCTTCAAGGTTTTCTCTGAACGTGCATAAGAAAGCGGCCTTCATAGGACGGAGGCAATGGTGACTTGGTAGAGTTGCGTTGCAGAAAGATTTGCGTGGCTGTGTCCATTGTCGGGAAACTACACTCGGGCAGCCCGCAGGCGATACGTGGTGGTGTAGGCCGAAGCTGGTCGAGCCAGGTCGAGCCAGGTCGAGCCAAGAATGCACCCTCTCTAAGTGCTACCCGCTTGCTGGCGGAGTGGCTTGCTAATTGCCAAAAAGCTGGCCTGGAAGGCCGATTGCTGACCCATAGACCATCTCAGCTACGCTCACTCCCAGGTCACCCTTTATTGTTCTTCACAGTCGCAGTAGCAATAGATGTAGCCTTTCCACCCAGTAGAGTGTGTAGAGCGTGACTGTCAATGACGCCTTCAGTTGTCGGTGGAGACGCTCGACCATGCCGTTGCTCTGTGGGTGGTAAGCCGTGGCGTTATGAAGGCGCGTGCCGAGCAGTCTCGTCAAGGCAGAAAAAGCGAGCTTTGCAACTGCCGGCCTCGGTCAGTAGTTATGCGCAAGGGGCAACCGTACCGCGACACCCACGTTGCAACAAATGCTCTCGTCACTGTTTAGGCCGTGATGGCTTGTAGAGGCGCCGCCTCAGGCAACCTTGGTAGCGGTCGACACGCGTGAAGAGGTAGCATGAAACCTTGGCAAGGCGGAAGATGCCCCTCCAAGTCTAAATGCACGTATCTAAACGGTTCTCTGGTGTCGAAACGGCTGCAGCGCTGAACACGTCTGCCGGGTCACTTTCACACCTTGACAAGCTTGGCAGCTTCTTGTGCAGCTCTGAACACCTTTGTTGCTCGCTGGCCAGACGAAGGGGCCTGTGATAAGCCTCTGTGTGGCTCTGATTCTGGCATGGCTTAGCCCGTGCAGTGGCTCGAATATTGGCCGCCGAAACGGGTGGGGCACGAACGGGCGAGGAGCTGCCTCGTGTCACACATGACAAATGCTGTTGTGTAGAGAAGCGGCACCTCCGCAAGTTGAAGCGACGAGCCCCTTTCCTCCAATTAGTGCAGCTCGGGCTTCTTTTGCTAGGTAGAGGCTAGAGCTTGGAAATCCACAGAGCCAGCAGGCACAACGCCAATCCGCGACATGTAGTGCGTCAGCTGCATGATTTTCGGTCCCAGAGGTTGGCGGATGTCCTTAGCAAATTCGGAATAAAGGAAAGTTGCCGAAGCTCACGTTCTGAGTACGAGGAACTGTGTACGAGGGCCCTCCGTTTCAGGTATTCGTATGCGGTGGGCGAAGGCGTACCTGCTAGCAAGTCGTCTATGACATCGGCGATGTCGGAGGGTAGCGCGCCGATGACGAGCAGGTACTTTGCCGTCGGTGAAGTGATGCGCTGCAGTTGGAAACGAGTCTCTACTTGGATAAACCAAACTCGGGGTCTTTTGTGCCTGAAGCTGGGGGAAGCTGACTCTGCGGCTATGACAGGACCCGTAATCGCGGCATCGTCTTTTTCAGCAGGAGTAGGAGCAGCAGCATCCACGGCTAATGTTCGAAAAAAATATATTTATAAATGTCTTGGGTGACCACTTGTCGGGAGCTTGGTTAAGCGGAGGCAAGGAATACGCGTTTTGAATGGTTGAAAACAGAGAGTCTACCGGCATTATTCAAAAGTAAAAGCAGGTTTACCGAGTAGCTGTGGTGGCGCCCAATTCGGGCAGCCACCTCAATTCCAAGAAACAACAGGGGCAATGACTCCCACGGCGAGGTAATGCGAGGTAAACAGGATTTTCGCGAAGTGGGGACAACATAATGACGGATGGTCGCTACACCTCCAAGACAGCTCGTATCTCTATTACAAGAAATATCTCTTCCAAATCTATGAAAGCCATATAGAGAGGCTGATTGCTCTCCGCTGATTTCTCAATTACCTGATTGATGACATGGATGTTATAGTAAGCCGAAAAGCACTCGGCATAAATCTGACATTCTGAGACAAGTACCTAAGCACTTCGCATTCCAAACACCAAATTATTACATAATTGAGCAAGCATTTCGAATTTTTCGATAATCTTGTACATGCAAATGGAGATAATGCGCTCAAATACAGAAAGTATGCGGGGGGTGAGAATAAAAGCCCTATGAAGAACACAAACCGGAGTTATTGTAAACAGGCTGGTAGTCCATCGTACATTTTCGCTAGCACACAGTGTATTCAGTCATAAAAATGGTATCATCTAATTTAAGAAAACCATGAATGGACGAGAAAGGAAAAGCAATTCTTGTGTTGTATTTCTAGACAGCATTTTTATAGGATGTTCAATTTAGGCGTTGCGGAAAACACTCGCTTAGTACTGGAGGAAGTGGAAGTTTATTTTTTTTCGGAATAGCTTGCCTTAGATGCGGTACTGAAGCTGATATTGTGATTGTAGGAGTTTCAATGTAGATTAATTTACTTGGGCCCCTTTTATGCCTATAATGCCCGCAATCCTTAGATAAGGAAGTACGTGAGGTTCCATTTCCCAGGGCACCAAGCATCAACTTGACGTCTGGCACTTTTCAAATTGTAGCTATGGATGTAACTAACGTACTTACTGTAGTTATTAATCTACCCAATCTTGATTAATACGCTGATCGCAAGGCAACTCCTGATTGCATCGTTTAGTGTTAAAGGAGAGTGCATGATATGTCATCATACCTAAATAATTTGCGCTAGAGGGACTTTCTTACACCCGGAACATGCATTAGGATTGCAGAAGTGAGAACATCTTGTGTTGCACTGACGGAAACGGGCATCCGTCTTTCCCATAAGCAAGGTAATACATTTATTTTTTATTTGGCTCCTAAAGGGGTGCAAAAGTGGCATGCGTCGCTCGACAGCGAAACAGTGCATCCGATCTGTACCGTCACGTGACCAAAAAGCCCCGCATATAGAGTGAGTACTTTCCAGAGACACTGGCCCATCGCGTATCAGTGTGTAGGCGTACTAGTGGAATGTGTGGGCACGCTGTACAATTTACTGGGTCGGTGCGACCGCATCCGTACAACCAATACAAATGCGGTATCACCAATGACAAATGGAAGACCTGGGTCATACCGCACATTTATAAGATTACACATCATATCGGGAAAATTGCTGGAGGGTCCGGGCTGCTGATTGTTTTCTCGGCGCTCAACAAAGTAACACCTTTATGCAGGCTGGCCAACCGAGACGATGCGACGACCGAAAAGTTCAAGAAGAAATACGTGTAGAAATTCGTGGATTCCCGCAGCGATGTTGTGTAGAACGTTCCTGTGTCATGTGGTCTCTCACATATCGGACAGGTGGGGCGTTGCGTTAACGACCACCTCAGACAGCATTCATGCTCACTCAGAACTGGCCAAGGAAGCAATCTGGATTTGCAGGTGTCGAAGTGCAGCGGTTGCAAACCACAATTTGCGCGCAGCAATATATTGAAGACGTACAAGAATCGCCTCACGCGCGAAATATTTGAGGCCCATGCAATCCATTGAAGAGACAAATACGTCAGCGTCCCATCAATCCATCTAACAGATAAGGAGCTTGACTACATCGAATAATAGACTCATTTCCGGACTAACCGAATGTGCATTCGCGCTAGTATATATGGTTTGTGTATATTCATATAAATCATATGTTGATACTATGCGCTCGTGTTTGTTTTCTTCCTTGTCCCGTTCTCGCGAAGTTCACCCAAACGTAGACTATCTACAAACACTGCCTTCTAGCAACGGGATAGTCCTTCTTAATTCCGTCTCTCATTTGTCGCCTAACCTCAGCTGTAGTGTCACAGTCGAAATTTTAAAATATACGCATCTGGTTGAGAACAACAATAAACAATGTGTTCTTCTTGAAGAAACTTATTTTTTTTTTCAGGCAGCCAAAAAGTAATTATTGCAAATTATTACCGCTCTCATTCCAGTGCAATTCCTTATTACACGTTTTTTTTTTGTTTTTGGCAAGAAAGGTAAGAAGAAGAGGAAGAAGAAGAAGCTGCTTGACCGGGTGATATTCTACGTGAGACACGCTTCTGCTTTGCTGCTGTCTGTCTACTACTCGCAGTTTCAAATCATGGCTGCGAAAAATGCGCCGCAAAACTTGGTCACGAACAAGAGGTACGCGCAGCAGACTGCATCGCCGAGGCCGCCTTTGGCCGGAACCGACGTTCAGCGGGACGCCAACGCCAAGCCAAGCGAGTTAGGCCACCAGTCGATTCCAGAGAACAAGGCCCTCTTACAACGCACCGCAGACTCCAAAATGGCAACGACGTTGTATGGATCAGCGGCGGCCAGACAAAGTCATGGAAGGTTCCATCTAGACTTCGGTCCCATGCCTCTCATGTCTCTGGTGCCCTGCTGGGCGGGGTCACTGTGCGTGGGCACGGCGTTGGGCTACTCCCTTCCAGCCGGCCGCAGTCTGCATCGCGCAAAGGACCGTGGAGCCTTCGACATCACCCACGCGCAGATATTCTGGTACGCCAGGGGAGATGACCGCTAATGTGTACTGCCGCTTATGCGAAGCAATGTGTAGGAAGCTCTTAGCAAGGTCACGCAAGGTGATTTTCAATACTCTAGTTCAGCCTAAAAAGTCACTTTCCCGCTTTAAAATTTGGCACAATAGCGCTACATTCTTCAGCTTGACTGGAAATCACGAATTAATGAAATTTAACGTGTAGTACGGATTCAGTTAAGGTCAGTCACGCGGCCATAGAGCAATTTGGGGCCCCCTGCACTCGGGGCGTGAGGGTCACATGACCCGCTTCGCCCACTTCGTGCACTGGGACGCATTTCGCACAAATGCGCGTGCTCACTGCTGCAATTATTACACAACGGGCGCCTCTCGCCACTCTCCCCAGCTGCTCCTCCTCTCGCACTTCAGACATGCCTGGAATGAAGGAGGTGAGCGCAGCTTCCACGTGGTGCGCCAGAACAGTCAGAGATAGGCATGCGTTGCCCTAATCTTAAGGAAGAAGAGACGAAAGAACGTCTAGCACGCAATAGCTCAAAGAAAGAGCCACCGTATAACGCTTTGCATCGCGATTATTCCCCTTATTCGCCTTAGAGTTTCGATCGTATTTCTGGTACAGAGGCGGCGTGCAATTGAGTATATTCCCACTTTGTAGTGACGGTGTAGAACGATGCAGTGCCGAAACCGTGGGACGCGAATTTAACTCTTTATTGTGCGCAATTGTAACCAGCAAAACAAGTAACACTCGAGCAGAACGATAGCGGAGAGCAAAGTCGGTGATCGTAGAGAATCCCCTATCCGCGTCAAGCGAGTTGGCTGTTTGAGTGACATGTAGAAGATTCCTTCTTAATCGATAGTGGTCGCATGTTTTCCTGAATGTACATTGTTCACGTCGCGCGTCTAATCTGATTACACAGAGTATGCCGAAAACGCGGACAGGTGATAGAACTAGCGATAATATTCGAGAGATGTCTCATAATGAAACGTGCGTCTTTAGCTGAGCGAGAACTTTCAGCATTTGTTAGGCGGTGAAATGTGGTCACCGCATCGAAATAAACGAGCCTAATATTAGCTTCCAAAATCGCGATATGATATGAGACACCCCGTAGCGGGACAGTCCGGAATAATTTCGACCACCACGGTTTCTTTAACGCGCACCCAATGCACGGTACACGGGCAGCCGGCAGGGAATTAGCCATCGTTGCAGGGTTTTGACCCCGGGCCCTTGAAAACATAAACATGTACGCGCGTCAGTAGGCACGAGCACCAAAGCAGCGGGCACGTTTATACTTGTAAAATTTAAAGAAATACACGAGTGCCTAACAGTAACTAAAGGTTTATTGCTCTGCGATAAGTTCAGTAAATGTGTAGTGCAGTGCGATGAGCAATATTGGGCCCTCTTACTGGTAGGTTTTGATGTTCGGCTATGCATGTATAGAAAAGGGAGCCCCCTTTACCACAATATTGGCCAAACGATTCGCCGCCAGATAGCTCCTTAACAATGTGATCTGTTCGTTGGTTACTGAACATTAGAAAACAAATCACTGTAAATTACTAATGCTATCTTCGGCTGGTCGTTTCTGAGTACTCTGGAGCGCTCTCGCGAGCGGCGTTGTCTTCGACTGGTTGAAAGAGGGTGCGCGCCCTGCGTTCGGCTGGTTCTTCTCGATTGCTCTCCTCTATCTTGGAGCGCTCTGAGGCGCTCCGAGCCCTGTCGTCGGAGCAGTCATCGAGATTGAAACGTCATCGCAGCACCGCGTTGCTGCTGTTGGCGACGGCCCACCGTAACCTTGGCAACCTAGGCCACTGCATGCTGGCGTCTCGACGAACGTTCGTCCCGCCGGCACGTCCGCCGGTTTTTCGGGCAGCGCCGGGAGCTTTGGTTAGGCGAAACATCGGACGTTGGCAGTAGTCACGTGGTTTCGCATCAGCAATTTCCTCCTCCGAGAGCGAGTAGCACGTTCGGCTTGCGCGCTTGTCTCCTACCTTTGAGCTCGGGAAACGACCGATCTACCCGACTCTGCTTCGGGGCATACAGGCGACCAGTCGAAGATACCATAATAGTACCTCAGATGAGACAGTTTCATTCATGTTTTCATGTTAAGCGTGCCAAAGCTACGCTGCAGCTATGTGACACACGCTGTTGTGGTGTCCGCAAGGTTTTGACTATATGGCTGTTTTGGTGACCGCAAGGTTATTTTGACCATATGGAGTACATCAGCGTGCAGCATAGTCAAAGCACATGGCCCTTTTAACATATCGCTCTTATCGAACTGTGCTCGCAGCGACGGAGAATTACACCCGTCACCTTGCCTTGCGCATGTGCGAACGTTCTTAATTGTATATGCTAAAAAAGAACCCGCCCAAGCACTCCATACAGATGGTTAACCAGCGAAGCTTAAACGTGCGGAACAGGTGTTTGTCTCAACGGTTCATTAAACGATGGCTTGGAAGGCCTCCGGGTCCTCGGTACGCAGTTGCTGCTTGCACTCGGCTGCACGAGCCTGTTATTGTGCCTGATGATCGGCACGGCGTAGACGAATTCGTTGCCGATTCTGTTCGCGGCGTTGCTGATAGAAAGCTGCCTGCTCCTCCGGAGTACGCATGACGCGTGGCCTACCCATTTCATAGCCGGAGAGAAACTGCTGCGTGCACGCTCGGCTGCGACGGAGAGCAACGGCACTACTACTGGCGCAGCCTCCCAGTCATGCGCCTCATTTGCTCTTTCCTTTTTCGCGACTAGGCATGGTCTTGTGCCGGAGGATTTTTCGGCGTATTGGCGATAGACGGGCGGACGGACGAATCGGCTAGCCATATACAGCTTCGCTGTGAAATGGTAACGCCTGACTATTTTTCAGCATAGAGCTTCATTGAACACTGCAAAAGGGAAACACTAAACTGCGCGCGCGCGAATACACATACACACGCAAAACGCAAATTTGAAATGTTAGGTTAGAGCTTCGTATTGAAATACTTATTGGAACTTCAAATGGAATCCTTGACTTCGATAAAGCTCTTTCCGGGCCCCTTTTATCATTTTGAAGAATAGGTGTAAGCGCTGTAATAGTTAGTTTAGCTACTCGCAATGTTAGCTTCGTGTCTCCCAAGGCTTGCGCACAAACATCGTAATTCTGTCATTAAAGATTGTATAGCACAGAACGCCAGCATAAATTTAGAGAAGAAATACTTTACCTTCCACACTGCACAGCAAATGAGAGTAGCGGTGGCGTCGTGAACTAAAGTATGCGACCAAGAAATGGCTCTGGCACAATCAAAAATAATATCATCGTCATCATCATCACGCAGTGAGCATTATGGCCGCTCCAGTAGCGGTTGGCGGGGCTGCTCGCGCTGCTTGCTCGCTGGTTTTTGGCGATTTGTTACCGCTGTTGGTGTGGTATCCACATGTACGGTGCCCTAACAAGACTACAGTTACTTTTTTTTATGCGGCTAGGTGACAGAGAGGTCTCAACTGTCAAAAATACCCTTCGAACAGGTAAC
Source organism: Dermacentor andersoni (assembly GCF_023375885.2). Lineage (NCBI taxonomy): Eukaryota > Metazoa > Arthropoda > Arachnida > Ixodida > Ixodidae > Dermacentor > Dermacentor andersoni. Next base: position 130,108,517 of record NC_092816.1, read on the forward strand.
CTTAGATTATTTATTTTCAAACGTGAATGGAGCTGTACGTGCCGACAACTTTCGTACAAATCAGGTGGACTTAAATCTGTCAATCACTGACTTTACAACGTAGAGAAACAAAGGTCTATTTAATGGGATGGAAAGCTGAAACCAAGTGAAGTTTTCTCATCGTGTTCGGCGCGCTGCTGAAGCAGGAAGAACGGAGCTTCTAGCGACGATATTTATGCTGGGCTATCTTCGTACTGTACTGGCTTGCAGTGCTGCTTGACATGTTTCGCACAATACATACATTGTCGGCGTTCGACTCCAGCTCGATTATAAAAGAGAGCGCTCGGCAAAGATGTAGTGTTAGCAAGTTAAGCTCGTGTAGCTATGTCTCATTCTTTTCATAACACGTTGGCGATCGGGAGGCACGTAGTGTAGAAAAAAAAAGTTATACTAAATTTTCCAGCCCATATTGTGAGCTATTGATATTTTTGCTGCACATTTAGTACTCAAGTGCGGTACTAAAGGCTTTGACAAAAGTCGAGTTCTCACAGGAAGCAAGGAATGTTATGGAAAGAACAGTGGTTGCAAGAGCTTCTGCACATATTGTGTGAATAAGCAAGGACATGAAGTAAGCATAGAAGCAAGCCTAAGTAATACTCACAAATCCTTGGAAAACACAGTTTACGCTTTCACGCTGAACCAAAATTATGATTATGCATTCAACTAAGGCAAAGAAGTTGCATGGATAGTAATACCCATGTCACACGGGAAGATTTAATCATATTGTTATCAATATGATTATCATAATATCATAAGAAGCCAACAAACACTGACACCAAAAACAACATAGGGGAAATTACTTGTGCTTAATAAATGAAATAAGGAAACGATAAATTAATGGAAATTAAAGTGGATGAAAAAACAACTTGCCGCAGGTGGGAACCGAACCCACAACATTCGCATTTCGCGAGGTCATTCGAATCGAGTGTCATTCGCATATTATCCCCCTAATCTGGATTTACACGGAAAAATTTAATGTCATTCGAATGGAACGACGTTTGCCATCGAATGAGTTAGGATAACTCATTCGCATTCGATTTTGAACCGAATGTATACTCTTGTCCCCAGATAGACAACAGCGACAGGCAATGCGAAAAAATAATGCGTGGATCAGCAAAGTCAGAAGATATTTTTTCAGACTTATAAAAAGGAATAATTATTTTTGCCGCGATGATATTTTCACCACGGGCTGTGCTCAAGCGCTATTACTCTTTGCATCAGGAATCTGTTCCGGCGGTCGACCATATTGGATGTGTTGATCGAAGTCCTTTTTGTTGTGAATAATTGGTGTCAAAATGCTTTCGTCCGTTTTAAAAGGACTCCGAAAAGTTCTTAAACGCGTTTAATAGGCACAGAATTTCTTTGAATTTCACAAATTTTGTTCCAGATCATCATTGCTATCATTTGCGAATGCCATTATACTTTACTCTGTAGCACCGCAAGAGACCGAATGGCATTCGATGCATCGAATGCCATTCGATTCGAATATCATTAAATCTTCCCGCGTGACAGGGGTATAACAAAGGTGAGCAAGGCCTGGAGCCGTGAGGAAGGGCCGTGACGAAGACAAGTTCCTACGCAGAGGCGTCCCTTGCTCGTCCGCTGTTGATAAACTGACTGTTAAGCCAAACTTACTTTGTCCTATTTAACTGCTGCTAGTAAGCTGTTTATGGTTTGTCTTCCAGAGCCTAAACCTAGATGGAAACGCGAGACTCTTTTCAGTAGCGCACTCTCTTGCGTGCGCTTTGCCTCTGTAGCTTTCCCTTGATAGCTCCGAAAAATTGTCCACGAGTATAACTAAATTATCAAGCATGATGACACGTGCGCACAAGCAAACATTACCATATCTCACTCGATGATCGCGGGAACTCGTTGTCAAAACGCTGCAGTGAGGAAACTCAGCAGCAGCGAGCGAATTTACCTGCGTGCAGCCACTCCCATAAACTCGAACTGCGCCTAACACAGCGCAGCGCCGGCCTGTTAACCCGTCTGACATGGCTTTCAAGATACAGCGGCCCTGTAGGCCGCGCGCGGCCGCCTTGGCCGGCAGGAGTAGAAGCCCCCCTCCCTCCTCTCCCCCAGAATACTTGCGCGTGACAGAAGGCGGCGCGCTTCGTCCCCGCTTTCCTCCGTTGCGTTCGCGAGATTGAGCCGCGATCGCCGGCTTACCTTCGCACGCTTTCACTCGCACATACAGCAGACGTCTCACGGAAACAAAATATCGCCCGTGGACTTTATACGGACCTTCACGGTGATGCCGGCGGCAAAAAGGCGCCTGTAGTGTCCACATAATTGCTATCGCAATAATGCTTTTTGGAACGCACCGCACTCAGCTTTGCCATCTGCTGTTTGAAGAGAAAGAAAAATTGTTTTTAGTGATTTGTCAGGTTTGTGAAGTGTATAGTAAGGCCGGCTGTGTGAGCTTGCCATTTTTCGCTATTTCTTATGGTGCAAGGCTAAATTAGTGATTGATGTCATGCTAACTATACATGAACGATGTAACAGTGACTGCCTGAGGTTCCGTCAACATACAGTATCATTTTCTCAAAATTTCGTTGAGCTCCTTTGATCGTTTTTAAATTCTTTGCATTTTCATGTGACAAATTATCTTTGTGAGGGAGCATAGGACACCTGGTCGTAATGCCTGCCAAGCTGATTTTCAAAAAGCAGAGGACAGAGTTTGCGCATTAGCAAGCAGAAGCTTTGTAGCTTGTTCCTGTTCTGGCCGTCTTTGTTTGAATGAGTAGAAAAGAAACAAGTTAGGACTCAACTTGTTACTTCTCCGTTTGTCATAAAACGGTACTAAAAGCAAGTAAGCTAGTATGTCGGATTTTCGCGTTCCCTCTGGCATGATGCAAAACTTTAGGCTGCTCCGGCCCTGACAGGGCTCGCAGCCCTCTTATTGGCTAACTTGCAAACATTTCATGGTGAGGCACGTAGTTCAAAGGGACCTCTTGTCATTATGGTGACCATTTAGCTGCTTATGGCTTGGCGTGGCCAGCTTGCAGAACCAATAATCGCTGATTTGTGCGTTTTCCCGAAAAAGAAATGCGCGGGACAATAATGCACGTAAGAAACGGTGAAACTAGCGGTAGTTCAATAAATCAACAAATCACAATTCTAGGTGAAGCGTTCAGAAACAAACCTTGCGAGGTTTCCGGCGCTTGATGTTATTTCCAGTGATGACACATTCACTGTTGTGAATGTGACACACACACGCGCACACGCACGCAAACAAGCACACACACACACACACACGCACGCACACACGCACACACACACACACGCACACGCACGCACACACACACAAACAAGCGCGCGCGCACGCACGCACGCACACGCATACACAAAATGCCTCCTTGCGTGTGCATTTATTTCAATGTTGTCCTTGCGTGACATGTGCTTAGACAAGCTTCGATTAAATGAGAATTGCTTCTTCTAGATAAAAGCAATGAACACAGTAATCTTAATATGTCTCAAATGCAAGTAATCTAACTGTATAACCGGAAGTACGGTTGCCGCTGACGTGCAGTCGGTTTATCCGGCGTATTATTTATGCATAAAGAGCGAAAACTATTATTTATGCTCTACTCCATCTTAGGAATTGTAGCAACATGGCAAAATAACAAGTCTCGTTTCAATGGCTTTTCAAGAGCAATAAATTATAGCTAGTATTATTATTTTCCACTTTTAAGAAAGGGTTACAGGAATCCCTTTTATCCGCCTCCCACGGAAAGAAATCCAAAGTTGAAACTACGAAGCACTGCTTTTTTTACTCACAGGTGCCCGCGCCCAGAGCCTGCAAGGTAAATCCGCTTTCATAGGTAGTCCAAGTAGGTTCCAGGGGCGGATTTTCGCGCTAGCTAGCACTTTCTATTTTTTTTCCAAGCAACACATCATTAAGGAGCCAGAGGCGCCAGATCACTAACAACGGAAGCCGTGCATGCAGCCGTTATGCAAGTGAAACACTGCAGCTGATAAAATTAACCTTCTTCAAGCACGGTCGCTTGGTGGCGGCTATCAAATCTTGGGCGCATAAGCTAGCTGAGATATTGTTGGCCCCTAATTAATATGAACCTGCGTTATGCTGCTAAAAGGAAACGACCACACGGTTCGCAAATATTACCGCCGTGCAATTTTAATTGATAAGCGGCATGGACTACAATCCCTACCATTGGGCTGCTGTTTATAAGACTTCAGCGAGGCCTCAAAAGCTTTATTCAAGTGATAACGCATAGACTATAACAGCAGAAGGTGAATAAAAACAACGGTCTGCTTACTTTCTAAACAAGAACGATACGGTAACTATGTTTGTCGGTTGTTGTATGTACATTTATAGACCAAATATCAAGCCGCTTTGAGCGCTTCTGCAGAAAAAGTACAAGTTAAAGTATCCGACCAAATTACAGCAGCTCCAATTGCGCGCTTCATGCTTTCCCCTTCTGTGGCGATCGCTTTAGCTTGTGAGTGCGCGGGGCCTGGTTATAGTTTAGCGTAATAGTGGGATGAAAATGCGCATGTTACCATGTCTTAATTTCTTTAAATTGGAAGACGCTTAAGCTTCGCTTTTAAGATTGATATGCCTCTACCCCCCCTCCCCCCTATAGCATTAAAAAATCCCTGCCTGTTTGTCACGCTTCGCGGCAACTGCAGCTTTCTTGCGGATGCACGGAGGCGAGCGCGACGGCGTTGCAAGGAACCAAGCAGGCCGCGCCGCTCTATGAATGGTGGAAAGGCAGAAAAAGTGGTTAGTGTGCGTTTCCGTGCAACAATTATGTTTTCTGGTACATACAAATTGAACTCCGATGCTATCATGTCTGTAGGCTGTGTTTATGTGGTACTTTACGATTTTTCCGACGCATCTTATGTTGAGCAATCCAATTAATTCAATAACGCCTCTGCGCCACGCGGAGGGCCTGCGAGGTTGTGGTTCCGAATGATTTTTCGCCGTACCACGTCCGACGCCAACAAGAGAGATTCTGCGACAGGGGGCTCTTAACGCCATCGCGTTAATATGACCGCGGTCCGGGCTGCCACCTTCTAACTGAATATGGCGTGGATTTTGTAGAATGGATGGAATGGAATGGAATGTGTAAACAGCTTTTGCTATGTCTGAGGCCGCATCTATGACAGAGTATTATGGATATTCTTGCCGAGTTATTGAGATCGCTTCTTGTTTCAAATGTTATCTAGGCCTAACAAGAAACGATGACGATAATCATTTATATGGAATACTCTTTGAAACGGAGCACTTACAGATAGTCACCTAGCCTGCTTGAGTTAATCAGGTATGCTAGACATCTATTTCAGTCTAGCATTGTTGTATAGATATTGACCGCTAACGTTAAACTAAAGCTTCCTACTCTTGTCTCCTCTCCATATGCTGTTTACGAACTTGTTGCTTTCATTAGCAGCGTCATGCAGCGGGACGACTCCACATTTTATGCAGTAGCTTCAAAACGCTCATGCGAAGAAAGCCCGTCGGTCAGCTTGTGTACGGCAAAAGAGGGCAGAGGACTGGAGAGGAGGCTGACGCAGGTGTAAGATCAGGAGGCATAGATACTACAAAAGAGCAAGCGCGCCGCGAGGAGGCAATTACGGGGGCAGTGCCGCTGAAGAGAAGAGGAGGGAGCACGCGCCATACGTCATCCGCTCCGGATCTTGGGACACAAATATAGAGTTAGTATACTAAGTCTGGAAAGAAAGCTGGTAAGAAAAGACGGCAGCCGCAAATGCGCGGCCATGTTTCTACGACTGATTTTTTGTGGCGTTATTACTCAAAATAGTACGCAGAAACAAGCATTTACACCTAGCACATGCGCAAGGGCAACGTTTAAGTTTCATTTGATGTATTTTAAGCATGAAATGCTTTTCGCTTTGGTTTTCAGTGACCTTCAAGTGACCTTAAGCCAGGAACCAGAGCGGTTATCTGGACACTCAAACGAGAGCATCCCGGCAACTTGCGAGAACAAAATGAAATGACCCGGATAACCAGTCAAAATTGGGCAGCCTCCGTATGGACCAGTGCACAGTATGACGTGATGTGGTGTGCAGTAGTGGGGCTGTGTCATTCCGAACATGCACTACACCCGCTTTAAAATTGTGGCTAGTATCATCTCGAAGCAATCTGCTTTGTCGGTTGCTATTTCATGCTTACATATAGTCTCCATTACAGGAGAGCCAGCAATTTTTCAGAAAGATCGGATGCCTATATTATAAAATTTTGTGGCAGAATTTACGGTGCCTGAAGGGACAAGTTGCAAGCACATGAACTAGATAGCGCCAAACTACTGACGGAGGCTCGAGATCGCGTTAATTGCGCGTTTAGTCTGAATCACATCTTGTCGTTTGCGCGGAGGACGTCGGAATGAAAAACTGGAGGTTTATTTACATTATTTACACTGAGACGGCCACGAAATTAACAGTCATAGAGTCAAATACGGGCCGGCAGCAACTCGGACGCTGCGGCCCGTGGCAAGCAGCTCGATAAAGATGAATCAAGGAATGCTGTAGGAATGCTCCCGGTCTCTGGCTTTTAAGCCCTTCAGTGTCTCGAAGACACGTCACGTTCGGCCAATGGGCGAGCCCGCTCAGGTGACGCCATTTCCGGCCAATGGTAGGCGCCCGTGCGATTGTGTCACACCCGGCGGAGAGTGTCGCTCCTTGGTCCCCAATTGTCCGAGTGCTTACTTCTCTCTGCGCTCTTGCCGTCCCGGTCTGCAACTACCGTCACCAAGGCGGAGAGGGTTGCTCCTTGGGCCCCAGTTGTCCGAGGGCTTTCTCCCTGCGGTATTGCCTTACTGACTTGCAAGCGTCGTCACAAATTGGCGGAAGGGGCGACGCTGCCAGGGTTTCACGGTGCATTACACCCGTTTTGCCTCTTGTACCCACGTTACCTGGAATAGTGCCAGGCTCTCGCTTCACCTTCGGGAAGAGTCAAGCAGTGAATACCTCCACCTGCGGCACACGAGGTGGGGGACGCCAACTCGTTAGCACGTGCTGCGCTTCGGGAATGTAGTATACGTGCTTCTGCGCTCCTTAATTAGCTGTGGCGCGATTCATGTGGTCTGTTGAACTCGAAGGAGGCTCAGGAAAAGGTCCCGCATCTAACAGCGCCTGCGCAGGATATCGACATGGCGACGGCCTCACAGTTGCCGATTTCAATGAGTGGGCGCTATGTGGAACGTTTCCGCCGCATGTGGTTATACTTATTTCATGCAGTTAGGACCCATAGAAGTGCCAGAACACCTGGTGCGGAGCCAATGAAAGAGAACAGGTGGTGACAGCACCCCACTTTGGAATGGGACCCTCACACTTGGCGCTCGGACGTCAGTAGATGCACTTCGCCCACGGACAAGTGAGGACATGGGTCCCGCGTTGAGGTAGTCGTATTGGCGGCTGCGTGTATGTTCTGTATATTTAAAGGTAACGTTGAACTGGACGCCTTGTACGAGTGGTAGGAGGGATCCTGTACAGCTGCTTCGACGGAAAAATTCCGGAGTTATGCAACGAAGAGTCTAGCACGTCTTACCACTCGGCGTAAAGGTGGAACGCACAAAAGGCGCGCAACAGCGGAAAAGTAATGCATTACTGTCGTATGGATACAACTGATCGCCCTTAGTTTAATGTCTCAGTATTACTGTTATTTTTCAATTGCTGCAGGTTCGGCTTGCTGATGTCCCTAGGCGGGATGTTCGGCTGCCTTATCGGAGCGCTATTAACGCAGCGCTACGGCCGTCGCTGGAGCTTGGTGACCTCGGCGTTGGGCCTGCTCGCCACTTGGCTATGCATCGGCTTAGCGCGGGACGTGTACCTCTGCTTCGTGGCGCGCTTCGTCAACGGCTTCTTCACCGGCTTCGTCTCGCTTGTGGTACCTGCGCACATCGCCGAAATGTCACACGCCGCGCACCGTGGGTCGGACGTAAGCAGAGAGGAAATTCTCGCGGAGTCGAACTCTCAACTTAATGAAAGCTGCACGCAAAGAGAGAGAGAGAAAGAGAAAGAGAGAGTCAGGGGGGATAAGAAAAATAAATACACTTTCTTTTAATTCTGGTTTGCAATACTTCCATGACCCTTGCGAGGATTATATAAAAAAAAGAGCAGTAAATACATTCTTGTAAGTGCACACAACATCGAAAGAAATTCGTATAGAATACAGTGCGTCATACTTACGTTGATACAATATTGGGCATTGGTGCCCCGTCTTCCGTTCGTGTGCAGAAGAAATCAAATAAATGACAACTTAAGCACTATACGCGACTTAAAAAGCGTTCACCGCAATGGTCCCGAAGTTTCTTGGACGGGAGCAAGTAGAAGTACCTTGAAGGTGGTTCCACCAATGCAAGTTCTCAAATATATTTTTAAATATATCTTACATCTGTTCTATCTTACTGCCGTCCTAGTAGAAGAATCCTCGATCTCTCATTAATGCATATCAAACCCGCGCCGCATCATGTATCCGTACGTTAAAGGCGTCTTAGTTTAAGAAAACTCAGCTTACGCCTTCCGTAGTCGACACCATAACAGTTTTGGTTCTGTGGTTAACAGCATCGAAGTCGTGGGTATGATTGCGGTTTAGTAGCAACTGTTGACGTACTGCTGGCTGGTGGACGCAGGCACCACGGTTAGTCATGTGCCCAGAATAATGTGCGTCTCCTATTGGCCGCGTTTTCACTCCGCCGCTAGCACTTAAGGAATTTGCCTTGAAAACCCAGTAACCTAGTCTCTGCCGCATCTCTTCCTTCTTCATTTATCAATTTGTCACAACCATAGACTAAGAAACAACGAAAAAAGGAGAATATAGAAAGCAGTTTTAAGCATGCTTTTAGCCCTCGTTGTCGGCGAGCTGCCAGTGTCCTTGAGTCAAAAGCCAGAACCGTCACCTGGGCACTCAAACGAGAACATCCGAGCAAGTTGCAAAACAAAACGAAATCATCCTGGCAAACAGTCAATACCTTAAAACATGCCGTCTCTCAACCCGAACCCTTTGTGCACGACCGCATTACATACGCTAGTTACTGTCCAAGGAAGTTGCCAAAAATATCGTTTCCGTGTTTTTTCTTTTGTTTGTTCACAATATCGCTCAAGCTATAACTCCTGAAGTTTTTTTTTGTCATTTGTAATAGGCGAATTTTAAAAGGCAGATACAAGGCACCACAAGGCACCATACACTGACTACATTGTCAACTTTTGGCGCTTAGTGCTCTTTTGAACGCCAGCGGTGCGTGAGTTCTGCGGCGAGGGTTTTGCGTCGCCTCGCAAGATGGCGCCACGCAGCGTGGCGCCTCCTTCAGGCGCTTCTATCCACCGCCGTAGCTTACCGGTTATGGTGTTGGGCCTCTAAACACGAGGTCGCCGGATCAAATCCCTGCCACGAGGGCGGCATTTGGATGGAGGCGAAATGCAAAAACACCCCTGGTCTTGTGCATCGGGCGCTCGTTAATGATCTCCTGGTGATCAAAATTAATCCAGACTTCCCCATTGCAGCGTGCCTCATAATCGAATCGTGGTTTCGGGACGTAAAACCACAGAATTTAATTCATTCTTCTTCTAACTGGCCAGTGCGCTCGGTCTCCCTGAGGTCTTTCGCTGCCTGTCATGTGGCCTTCAGCCGGATTTCTTCTTCTAGCTAGGCAGCGTCCGTATGGGACGGTGCACAATATGACTTGGTGCGGTGTGGTGTGATATGGTGTGTTGGGGTGTGCCACTGCGAACATGCATTCACCCATTTTAGGAGTGTGGCTAGTATCATCTCCCAACTAATTTGCTCGGCGGTTACCACTTCATGCGTACATCTACTCTCGAATACGGGAGAGCGAGCGATTTTTATGCCAACAGCCCAACATGAAACTGTTTTCTCGAACATGCAAGAAATTTACGCGTGTGATGAAGATGACCATATGAATGGTACCCCATTCGAAACGAGGTAACGGCATAGAGATTCACGTAGGCAAGCTGTTTGAGATAATAAGAATTACATACGTGCATAACGTTCTGGCATTTCCGCCTATCTGTCTTTCAAATTTTATATATTCAATAGAACCTATATATATATATATATATATATATATATATATATATATATATATATATATATATATATATATAGAACCGGCGGTCGCTACGAACCCCAATAAATCTCCTTTACAATATATATATATATATATATATATATATATATATATATATTGTAAAGATCTCCTTTACAATATATATATATATATATATATATATATATATATATATATATATATATATTGTAAAGGAGATTTATTGGGGTTCGTAGCGACCGCCGGGTCTACGATGCACCGAGCAGTTCCCGAGCTCGAGCTTCTGCTGCGCGCTTGATGCTGCCGATGCTGCTGACCCAGTGCGCACTTTCGTTATCTTCCTTACAATGGCCCCGCGGAAATAAAGGAGCCATCCTGGCGACTTAGGTTTCTGGAAGGACGGTAGAATCGTGATACGGCTTGAGACGCTGAACGTGAACGACTTCGCGGTTACGACGTCGCATGTCGGACGGCGGCGTTAGCGGCTCAATCAGGTAATTCACGGGTGATGTTCTCTCGAGAACGCGGTACGGCCCGTCGTACTTCAAAAGGAGTTTTGAAGCGAGCCCAGGCGTGCGGTGTGGCACTAACAACCAGACGAGAGTGCCCGGGAGAAAAGTGGGAGTCGAGTTCCGGGCATCGTGAACGGCTTTTTGGTGGTTCTGGTCGTCCGAGATAAATCGGCGGGCCAGCTGGCGACATTCCTCGGCGTGTCTGGCGGCTTCCGAGATCGGCAGGCATTCAGATGGGTCTGGCCGGTATGGCAGAATGGTGTCGATTGTGTGCGAAGGATGATGGCCGTAAAGAAGGTAAAAGGGTGAGAATCCGGTAGTGGCCGGAGTCGCGGTGTTGTAGGCATAGGTGACAAACGGAAGAACGAGGTCCCAATTAGAGTGATCAGGTGAGACATACATGGCGAGCATGTCACCAAGAGTTCGATTAAAGCGTTCCGTGGTACCGTTAGTCTGTGGGTGATAAGCAGTGCATTTACGATGAACAATAGCGCATTCAGCAAGAAGTTGTTCGATGACTTCAGATAAGAAGGCGCGGCCTCCGTCGCTTAAAAGTTCACGGGGACCTCCATGACGAAGGAGAAAACGGTGAAGTATGAAATTGGTGACCTCTTGCGCTGTAGCATTTGGTAGAGCAGCGGTTTCCGCATAACGGGTTAAGTGGTCTACCGCAACGATTATACACCTGTTGCCGGTAGGAGTCAACGGAAGTGGCCCGTAGAGATCTATGCCCACGCGATCAAAGGGTCGGGATGGGCATTGCAGAGGCTGGAGTTCACCGGCGGAGTTATGTGGTGGCGCTTTACGGCGTTGGCACTCACGACAAGAGTGGATGAACGTTCGAACGAAATTGAACATTCCCCGCCAGTAATAGCGGTGTCGAAGTCTTTCGTAGGTTTTGAAGACTCCCGCGTGGCCACACTGAGGGTCGACGTGGAACGAGGAGCAGAGCTCTGATCGCAAGGTTCTCGGAATGACGAGTAACCAGGTGCGTCCCTCTGGGGCATAGTTGCGTCGATATAGTAGCTGGTCTCGAATCGCAAAATGAGGAACTTGGCGCCGAAGCGTACGTGACGCTGGAACTTTCGACGTATCCGAGAGAAGGTCGAGCAGAGATGCAGTCCAGGGATCATTACGCTGTGCAGCAGCGATAGTGTGAACGTCCAGAGAGGATAATGTACACTCGCAGGCGGAGTCGTCACGGGCCTTCGGGGGAAGCGGCGATCGGGATAGCGCGTCAGCATCGGAGTGCTTTCGCCCGGAACGGTAAACCACGCGGATGTCATATTCTCGGATTCGCAATGCCCAGCGGGCAAGGCGGCCGGATGGATCTTTGAGCGTCGACAGCCAACATAGTGCGTGGTGGTCGGTCACTACGTCAAACGATCGGCCGTATAAATATGGGCGAAACTTGCCAAGCGCCCACAGAATGGCCAAACACTCCTTTTCTGTAACGCTGTAATTGGTTTCCGCCTTGGTTAACGTGCGACTCGCGTATGCGACGACGTATTCTGTGTGGCCAGGTTGACGCTGTGCCAACACAGCGCCAAGGCCTACACCGCTTGCATCCAAATGGATTTCGGTTGGCGCTTGAGGGTCAAAATGGCGAAGAATGGTTGGCGTCGTGAGAAGACGGCGCAAGGTTGCGAAGGCGTCGTCACACTCTGGAGACCATGATGAGAGATCTCTAGCGCCACCAAGGATCTGCGTGAGAGGCGATATAATTGACGCAAAGTTTCGAAAGAATCGTCGGAAGTAAGAGCAGAGGCCGATAAAACTGCGTAGCTCTTTCATAGTGGTAGGTTTTGGGAACGCAGTAACAGCACGTAGCTTCTCGGGATCCGGGCGAATGCCCTCTTTTGACACGACATGGCCTAAAATTGTGAGCTGACGAACAGCAAATCTACACTTCTTCAGGTTAAGTTGCAACCCGGCGTTGGTCAAGCAAGTGAGTACGTGCTGGAGACGGAGCAGATGCGTTGCAAAATCGGGCGAACACCACAATATCGTCAAGATAGCAAAGACAGATTTTCCATTTGAGGCCACGTAGAACATTATCCATCATCCTTTCGAACGTAGCAGGAGCGTTGCAAAGTCCGAAAGGCATGACGGTGAATTCATACAAGCCGTCTGGTGTAACAAAGGCAGTTTTCGGGCGATCGGCCTCTGCCATCGGAACCTGCCAGTAGCCTGACCGCAAATCCAGCGAAGAAAAGAACTCGGCTCCCTGTAAACAGTCCAGAGCATCATCGATGCGTGGTAATGGCTAGACGTCCTTCAGCGTGATCTTGTTCAAGCGTCGAAAATCAACACAGAAGCGGATGGAACCGTCTTTTTTTTTTGGGACGAGGACCACGGGAGAGGCCCACGGGCTTTGGGAAGGTTGAATGACGCCTCGACGGAGCATGTCATCGACCTGGTCTGCAATGACGCGACGTTCCGTAGCGGACACGCGATATGGTCTTTGTCGCAGCGGTGAGTGAGAGCCAGTGTCGATGTGATGCTCGACCGTCGATGCGCGGGCAAGAGATGGTTGCGCAACGTCGAAAGAACGGCGGAAGTGCTGAAGGAGTGCGAAAAGTTGAGATAGCTGCGAATGCGGCAGATCTTCGGCGATGAATGGGCTGAACACACCAGTGAATATTGAGTCGGGTACGGAGAGGGCACTCAGTTCATGGACGGCAGTAGCAGGCGCTTCGTCGACGCCGGAGACAATTCGTGTGGAATCGACCGACTCGACGTAACCAAGGCATTCGCGGCGGAGCAGTGATAGCGGCGATGAAAAATGATTGTAAATGGGCATCGTGCTGACACCGGCGGCAAGGTCAAGAGCTGCAAAGGGCAAAGGAAGCGTTTTTCGGGTAACAAAGTGATGAGAGGGCATGAAGAAGACCGTCCCGTCGGATATGATACTACAGAAGACTGGTACGAATGCTGAAGAGCGCGGAGGAATACAGGTGTCTTCTTTCACGACAATTTTAGCGGCAGGATGAGCATCGACGGAGGCCAGGTCACCAAGGTGGAAAAGTTCAATCTCAGCCCGAGCGCAATTGATGATGGCGTTGTGGCGTGAGAGAAAATCCCATCCTAGAATAACGGTGTGGGAGCACGATGAAAGAACTATGAATTCAATCGTGTACAAAACGTCCTGAATGGGCACACGGGCAGTACAAGCAGCGGTAGGGCGAATGGGTTGAGCACTCGCCGTTCGGAGCGACAATCCAGACAGAGACGTCGTCACCTTACGAAGCGAACGGCAAAATCTTGCATCCATAACTGAAATAGCGGCACCGGTATCGACGAGGGTGACTGTAGCGACATCTTCGATAAACACATCAATGACATTAGCAGGTAAAGGAGGAGGACTTCGGCATGTCGACACTTGCGCAGTTCTTGCCTCAGGAATTGCGTCGTCTAGTTTCCCTCTTCGTTAGAGACGGACCGTCGACGCATAGGGGAAAGCGATCGGCGACGTGAGGAGGGTGACCGGAGGCGTTCGAAGCCAGGGCGGCGATCAGTCTGGGAGCGAGCTGGTGATGGGTCGAAGGATCCGTAAGGCGCAGGTGGATCAGGCGGCCCATAGGGCGCGCGGCGATCGCCATCGAACGCCTGCGATCGGCGGCGGCAGAACCTTGCGACAGGACCGGGATACCTACAGGCGAAGCATATAGGGCGATTGTCCGGCGTACGCCACGGGTTAGTGACGGCAGTGGTGGTCCAGAGGACGGGAGGGGGAGGGCGGTGCACAGGCTGCTGGAAGCGACGCACGGGCACAGTGCTAGGGGCCATTGCAGCAACCGTAGCATAAGTGAGTGGTGTAGTCACGACATCTTGCTGGTGAACAGCCGGCAGCGCTTCCGCGACCTCTTCATGGATCACGTTACGGAGATGAGACGGCAAAGTGCTGGCAGACTCCTGAATAACGGACACCAGAGATAGCTGTCGTGCAACTTCTTCGCGGACGAAATCCTTGAAGTACTTGGCTAGCAGGCGTGTCACGAGCTGGTGGTCACTCGTGGTAGCCTGTTCCTTGTGCAAAAGGCGTTGCAGGTTTGCTCGCTGAGCAGACTTGCTCTGCGTTTCCCCCAAGAGGTGACGAAGGAGACGCCACGTGCTTCCATTGTGGAGCTGCTCATCGACTCCTTTGCAGATGTCATACCACTGTTGGCGGCTTAAGGTCCGGCAATGTTCTTCCAGCTGGCGATTCATATGAGCTATCTTCTTACGAAGCTTTCGGTTGTGCCTTTGCTTCTTCCATCTTGCGTTTAGTGATGTCTTGGCTTCCCAGAGGTGGGCTAGTCGGCTGTCGATCTTGACAACCTGGACTTCGGGTGCGAGCGTCTGCGTCGCCTTGTTCATGTCGTCGTTGAGCGCCTCCATCCATGCCTCGATGTCATCGATGTTCTCCTCACCTCTCTGTTCAACTCGCTGCTTTCGGAATTTGTCGCAGTCCGTCCATTTGAATAGCTTAGGAAAAGGGGGAATAGGGAGTGTACCCACCTGAGGAATTCGTGTTTCTATGATCATGTGGTCACTACCGAGATCTTCAAAGGTATTGCGCCACATTGCTTGAGGGATGTTACGGACCGCCGTCAGGTCTGGTGTCGTGTCCCGTGCCGTAGAGGTGCCCGTGCGGGTCGGCGCCGTGTGATCGATAATAAGAGCTAATTCGGCATCATGCAGGTCCTGCCACAGGCGTCGACCTTTGGCGGTAGTGTAGCCATAGCCCTAGGCCTCGTTCGGGGCGTTAAAATCTGGGTGTTTCGACGGAACGGTACAGGCGTAAACTCAAGCTGATGAAGGAACCTTAGCGTAGACGTACGTGAGTTGCCTGAGCTCCGCGCCACGGTCCAGCCGCCCGTTGGCGCAGACCTTAACCAGCCACACAAAAACCTAATATTGCTCTAAGTGTAAAACATTTTATACATTTACAAAAACAACGTGTTAACGATTACACTCCTGTGAAAAATTTACACCCTCAGCAAAGAAGAAACTATTTCGTTACTGCTACTCTCTGTGGTTGAGCACTGTGCCACCTGGTGGCAGCAACGTGCAGACCATTCGCATTTGCGCTTCAGCACATCCCGTGAAACGACACGGTCGAGCGGCCAGGCCCTGTCCCCTTGCGCTTGCGTTTACCCTGATACCGGACTCGGGAAACGCTATTGCGTTAGTAATCTTCCGGTGATAAGTGATGGCCGCAAACGTGCAAATGCTAGCGCCGATCGGATAGCGGTAGCTCGATGCGCTGCAGCCAGTCCGCTCGTCTACGGCCTTGCAGAGGGCCACGATGTCGGTGCTTGACATATTGCCAGTCGCTACGTTTGCAGTCCACAATGCAACAAAGGCGAATCATAGTGCTCGCGAAAAGACTGAGACCGACTCTGACCGCGGAGCTCTCATTAAAATGGAGCACGTTGTAACACAAGCAGACGACGCTGGCTGTGTGCCGGAAGCTTTAAAGTATAGTGAGAAATTGTTCTTGTGCATTCTCTTTCTGTGACTTTCTTTTTTTTTTAGAAAGAAGGAACTAACATTCAAAGTATTACGAAAGTCATTTGTTCACCATAAAGGTGGAAAAAGTATCGATGACGCGCCCTGGACAGCGAATCGGGTAGCTCGCCCTACTGACGTCAATTGGGTGATTTACGTCATATGGGTAGGGGCGGCTTAATGTTCCACCGAGCAGTGTGCTGCGATCGGCAGCGATGTACATTTTTAAAGTCTTGTAATAAATTACACGCTTTGCGGGGAACACTTAGATGCGTCAATTAGCGATCAGAAGGACCTACTCTAACGACGCAGTACGTTTGTACAAAACCGTCAAAATCGTTTCATGGTCCCTTTAATTGATACCACATCATTGCTTGGCTCTTCATTGACGAACATTATTCGATATGTCTCTGTGCTAAGACTAGGCCCCATATATGTCGCTTCATTGGCGAACGTGCTCCCAGATCCCTTGATTTGCATGCATCATCCCAGGGACCCTCTGATCTACATAATCTTTGCTCATTCGATTGAAGAATACCATATTTCACAGTTTTGGAGTCGTCTTTCTATGCCGTTAAGGCAAAGTCTGAACAGCAGTGAAGACAAGAGGGCATCCTTGCTTTAGTCGTCGCAGATTATCCACCAGTTAATTGAATGTGCGGCCTTCCCATACAATTTATATTCGGTTGTCACTAACATCTCGTTACTCAATACCTACCCAGCTACCTCCTCTAAGAAAGCGCGACAAAGTTTCGTCCTCCTTCCTGACCCTTGCTCTCAAATTCGAACCGTATAAACCCTGAAACGAAAGGTCCGGAGTACCGAGCACACTCCTCCAAGTTTGCCCGCGCGCGTTGTGCAGGGAGCGACGCACCATCTGGTCATCACGCTGGGCGTGCTGTACGCGCACGTGATCGGCCACTTCCTGGACTGGGCCTGGTTGGCCTTGTGCTGCGCGCCGTCCGCCCTGCTTCTGCTGCTACTCGCCTGTTGCCTCCTGGTGGAGTCACCCCGGTGGCTGCTCTATCACCACCGGCGACAGCGAGCCTTGGCAGCCTTGCTGAGTGTGCGCTCGCCAGGATACGAGGTAAGACGTCTGCCGCAACACTTATCGGCATCTGGATTTTAAAATGACTGCGCATACGAAATGCAAGCTTATTTATAAAACGTATTGTGATAAAAAAATGTGCTAATAAAAGAAGGAAAACTGGCATAGACACTGTTTAGAATGTGTTGCGGCTTGACGTCACGGGCTCTATATATATATATATATAGAGCAAACCACGTAACCTTACCTCAGTTCCCTTCCCGCCGTGCAATGGGTAGGCCGTGTGCGGTGAGAAGTGCGGTGAGAAGTGCGGAAGAACAGCGCGCCTACAAAGAACACCTTCGTGAGCAGAAGCGGGAGTGTGCGCGGCGACAGCGCGCAGCATGTAATACGGACGGCCCCGCAGACACCAAGCGTTTGCACCCTTGGTCAGATCATCCCTATCGACTCCACTCCCATCGTAATTGTGGGCGATTTCAACGTAGACGTGTCTCGGCCAGACGGAAAGTGGTTCGTGGCGTTTCTCTTGGATAGGTTCGGCGTTCAATGTTACACAAACATCAGTGTGCCCCCGACGCGTCATCGGTAGTCTATAGACCTCACATTGGCCAATAAGCGTTCCATTGTCGCCATAGAGCCACTGGCCGTATATCACAGCGATCATAAAGCGATGGTAACCTTGGTGAGCAAATAGTAAAACTAAAAATGAAGCGAACGAATACTAAAAATGAAAACAAGAACGAAGCATTGTCTATGCAATTTAATAAATCAAGTAGATCGTGAAAAGAGGGAATTGTTTCTGGTATGCGTCTTTTATATTCCGTCACCATATTTAATATCAGCACACTTATCACCATATATACAGCTCCGCTGGTCATCCACCTTCACAGAGCGGAATGACTGAGAATGTTTATTTATTTATTTATTTATTTATTTATTTATTTATTTATTTATTTATTTATTTATTTGCTCATTTATTTAAATAGGACATTACGCGTAATGCCATTGTTTTCATAATTGCGGAGGCCAGAACACCGATAAAGGGCTCAGCAGTATTCCAGCCAAGGACATCTGCCGGGAACTTATTACACTCGTGACTTGACCTTGTAAAATTGTCACTTTATCCAGTCTGTGACAGAATTCACAAAAGTTTCTGTACGTAGGAGCTAATCGCCATTGGATTACCGACTTCTCTAATAACATGTCGAATATCACAATTGGCTAAAGTCTGCTAGTATAAAACATTTCTCGCATAATTACTTTATCCTGAATATGGGCCTTGTTCTGGAGGCTCAAGGTGAAACATTAAATTTCCGTTTCGTACGGAAAGACAAACAGTGGGCCGGTTGAAGAAACCGTGAAGCGTCAATCTCGTTTTATTTGTTATAAGTTAAATAAAAAGTTATATTCGGATATTGTTTCTTCGTTCCTTGAACGGTGTCGCTTCACGCCATGCGTATGCTTTTAAATCCGTGGTATACGCCACCAGAACATTCTTATATGAGTACGAATACGCTCAAGCGCAGTAATATTTACCGTGGGAAGTGGGTCCCACGGAGGCTATGGTATTTCAGTACCAGACTGACATACGTTAGGAGTACGCAGCCACCTTGACAACACCCTAATCTCTTCTGACATGTGATGACATACCAATGGTCGGTACTTATTAATTTCCTATACCTCAAAGGTCTTATTGCGAGGCTTTACATTAGGAATGGGTAGGAGCTCAACAGTTGTAAGTTTCATGACAAAATGCGATTGGATGGCGGAGTTGAATTGGAGGTCAGACGTTATGTAAGGAATTTGGGCAGGGAGGTTGTCGCAGTCTTGGGCAGTAAGCAAGAAATATGATAGGATTTTCGATACGTCGTACTGGCCCGCGTAGGATAAACGGTGTTTTGATGATTTCTGCGCGACACGTGATGCACTGTTCGAAGGATATCATTGTTTGGGACTAAATAGCATATCTTTTGAAATAGTCAGAGCCGTGCTATCGGGCAATGAGAGACGAGTGTGAGAAGATAAAGTCCTGATTTAGGTGGCCAGGAGATGGGGGAATAACATTTCCTAAGGACAGAAATATTGATTGAGGCCCTCGGTTTACCCGGCTTCTCACGGTGCCTGACATATCATGTCTTACAAGTACCCGCGGGAAAATTGGAAATCTTGAATTCAAATTGAATAGTATTTGCTACTGACGAATCATACGCATACTTACAAACATGTACTTACGCTAGAATGGTTCGTAGAATCCGGTTCCAGCAAAAATTGATATTGGGCATTTCAGTATCGAAGGTAAGCGACAAGCGGCGAATGGCTATTACGAACGAACTGCGTTGTGTATTCGGGCTTTGTGGATAATCGAATACATGGAGGAGATCACTCCTGCACAATAGTTGTTCGGCCTCTAAATGTCCATGTTTTCACTTGGGGAGCCTGCGAATTTACAGTCTCGATTGGCGTTGTGTAATTTATTATTTGACCCAATCTCACCATATTTGGTTTCTTTAAAGCTGATGAGCCTTGCATTAGTATTGCACTGAGTTCTTTAAACGAACCCCAAATGTTACACACCACTTGCATTCGCCTAGTTAAAAAGAAAAAAAAAAGGTAGTAGGTATTTTTGTGCCGAAACCATACATGATATGACTGTCGTTGCATAGCGAAGGACTCTGAAATATTTTCGACCACTGGGGTTCTTTATCGTCTGCTCAATGCACTGTACACGGGCGTTCCTGCATTTTGCCCTAATTGAAAGGCGCCCGTCGTGGCCGGGACTCTCTCGCGCGCTCTGAGGCTTAGTAGCGCAACGTCTTAGCCACTATGCCACCAAGATGGCTTGCATCCTTGTAGTGACGAGAAGTTCTTTATTTCATTTGTCATATCCGGGGGGCACCCAATACCATGACACTTTTTTCGTTTCTCATATACAAGCTACTCAGTCGACCTCACTTTTCAGCTGTTAACGGCTGTTGATGTATCGAACAACTGTAATTTCTTGTTACGTGCAGATTCCACGGAAGATTTATTTTTCATCTTGTATAGAAATTTGTATTTCTTTTTTTTTATTCAATACCAAAATGCATGTCTAGTGGAATATTAGTACAAATTTTAAAATTTCACTATGCGAAACCCCTTACATATAAATGTTTGAAGGGGAGCGCTATGGGGCACTGTGTGATGGTTTGACAGTTGTTTGCTGTAAAAAAAAAAAAAACAGCATAAGCAGCCAAGGCCATCTACATGTAACTCGGTGCTAAACGAAAGTTGTTACTTCGAGCCTTTGGCTCAGTGGCGCTTCGGTAGTGGAAGATCTGTGCTCGTCGGTCATGCCTCCGCGCAGGCTGAGACGGAGGTCGAGTTCGAGGCGATCTCCGCCATCTTCCCTGTCTACAATACGCCGCCGGCGCACTACATGCTGGCCGTGCTCGTCATGGGCGTGCAGCAGCTTAGCGGCATCAACGGCATCTTGCTGTCTACTACAAACCTGGTACCCCGACAGGAGTCCATGGACAACCTAGTCCTTCTGGTGCTCATTCAGGTAAGCGTGTTTGTTGGCTGTTTCCTGCAGCAAGTCAAGCACATTCATATGGCGACTCTTTTGACAACCCGCACGCACGAACAGGCAAAAGAAAAGCTTGACAAACTCCCATGAGATCACCAGATATGCAGGCATGTTATGTACATCATAAAATTTTCAGTGCAGGCGACTGTTAGTGCGCTACCTCGCAGGGAAGTGCAGAGGCATCTGCGGTCATGCGACATCAAGGCCTTACGGCAGTTATAGGTATCTTAGTCTCGAGAGAAGGTTAGTGCATTTAGACTAGCACAGCACTTTGGAACAGCAGGGTTGGAAACCAACCGTGAGAGCAACTTGAGCCACTTTGTAGGTGGCGCTGTGTAGCTATTTGCCGCTATTCAACGAACCGTTTTGACGCCGACAAGGGTCACCGGCAATGCGCCGAAGGGGTATATACCACTGTTCAATTAATCGCTTTCACGCTCACTTAGAGTTGTGTGAATGTGCTCATAGTCCCCATAGTCCCTGAAGTGAGCGGCCGCGGTGCTCTAGGAGATACATGGTGTTTGGAGAGGATATTAAAACAAAGATGGCAGCGCGCAATGCAAGTAAGGCGGCGCCATCTTGTTTGGGATCAGGAAACACGCAGAAGCAGAGGATGAATTCAAGTCCTCTGTTGCCACCATTCAATTACCGTTTAATTCGCCTTTCCAGTTTCTCACTGGACTGGCATGCAGGTAGAGTAACGAGCGAGAGAGACGGCAAGTAATTTATTGTTTATGTTGACAAATATGACAAGGAAAAAATTTACAGGATACCATGTGTACACCTTGTTTAGGTTTCTGTGATATGCCTATAAAATAAAACGCTTAATACAGAGAGGCAGAACACTTGTCGGACATGGAAATGTGGAATGGTGTTTCTCAGGTTTTTTCATAAGTTTAAAACAGCAGGAAGCTTTAAGTACTCTCATTCAGAACATAACGGTCGTTGTCCTTGCGAAATAGCGATGTTACCAGCACACAGTGAATCCGGAACTTATTGCTGCGGTTTCTGAGTATGTCAAGCTTTATGGGCTTTCGGAGCACTGCATGGAGCTTGCAGAGTTGAGCAGAACTACTTGCATACTATCTAAGCAATAAGCTGAAAAATGCAGACACCGAATAACGTACTTAAACTGTTGTTACATGAATTGATACGTATCCACTGCATACGAGTAAAGCTCAAAATTGTTTTGAGCGTCCTGTCACTGGAACAATATAAAACACGGCACCCTAACGCCTGCTATGTTTCACGGAGCTTCTCCGTGACAAAGCTGGCATCGAAACAAACATTCGAAACAGAAAAAACACGTCTACGCGTGTAGCTCCTTATATACCCTTTCAGCTGCGTCATGCAATCCAGCCATCCGCGTCGAAAGCGCAGCTCAAACTGGTTATACTTCCACATTCGAACAAAATAGGTATATGCTGTGCCGGATCCTACAACACCCAAATAGAATACTCAAGCACCCTAAGTGACGCCTCTAGATTGCAATAACATATCGTAACTTTCGTCCATTTTAATTTGGAGCAGCGTCTTTCCTTCTATCGCCTTGAGCAGCCAGAGGTAATGGCTCGTGGTTGCGCTTATACTTGAATTTGTCCGACATACACGGGACGGCATAGCATTTTTTATAGTTTTCCAGACAAACAAGTCTGTGGCAATTTAGCAGTAAATGCGAGAGAAATGCATTAGCATTACGTCGCGCTCTTTGAGGTCCCGCATCCATGATTTAAAGAGGGTTCACCACATTGCAGACACAGACAGAAAGACAAAGAACTTTACTAATGGTCCTGAGAAACCGCTTTAGGGTACATCCCTTTTCAGGCAGTCCCCGTAGCCGTTGCGGGCAGCACCCACGTCGGGGTCGGAAGATCGTGGGCCTCCGCCCTGTCGCAGGCCCTCTAGACAGCCGGTAGTTGCTCTGAGAGGTCGCCGCTCTTAAGGGCTGCCTCCCAGTCGGTTAGAGTGGTTAGCGATGAGCTGCGTAACGCAGGGCATTGTCAGAGCATATGGGATAGAGAGCAGTACGCCTCCCCACAGTCTGAACAGTGGGGTTCTACATTAGGCGCGAAGAGACTGAATCGGCCCCTGGAAGGGAATGACCCCGTTTGGAGCATGCGAAAGGCCGACGATTGGGGTCTATTAACTTTAGGATGTGGTTACGGAAAGGCCCGCCGAGCAAGTTGATAATGCGCCAAGATTTCATGGTAGGTGAGAATCGAATCCGTGTGCAGTCCAAAGTCGCCGCTCGTGAGTCCACCTGAACCGCCGCGGTGTGTAAGATCTCGCGCAGAGTCATGGGCCAACTCGTTGGGTTTAACAACTTCAGAGTGCACATTGATTCCCATATGGGCCGGGAACCATTTGATGATATGAAAACCAGCAGCCCCCTCGCTGCCGAGGATGGCCGCCGCCTCCTCTGAGATCGAGCCGGAGGCGAACGCTCGGGCTGCAGACATGGAGCCTTTAAAGGTAGTTGGACGTAGAGGGTCCTTCAGTGCTATAGCTATAGCAATTTGCTCGGCTGCTGTTGCAGAAACCTTCCGCACGGATGCTTAGGTAATTAGAGTGCCATTGGGGTCAACCGAAACTACGGCGTAGTGATCAGAGTGCTCGTACTGGGCGGCGTCAACGAAACATGCCAGAATCGTTGTGGCCGCAGCCACTTTTAACAGGGAACTAACCCTGGCTACCCGGCGCCCTACAATGTATTGAGGGTGGACGTTACGTGGCATGGGGATCTCCTTTGAACCTATCTCGGACCATGGGTGATAGGGTCACGTTGCGCTCCGTGATTTCATGGAGACCGCATCCAACGGATTCGAGGATGCGTCTCCTCGCTCGCATTGATGAGGTTCGTATTATTTGGGCCACTCGTTGGGCATCGATCCCCTCCGACAGGGTGTTGTGCATGCCTAGTTGCATGAGACGCACGGTGCTGGTAATTAGTGGTAAACCCAGCACGCGCGTGACACTTTTGCGCATGCGGGCGTCGATTTTGGCCTCATCCCGTTTAGGCTAGCGCAACGCGGAGGCCATATAGTTAACGTGGCACATCAGAAACGCGTGGTAGGGTCTGAGGAGCTCGCTCTCGCTTAAACCCCCCTGCGGTTCGAGCCCCTGGGGATAAGCCGAAGCATATTCTCCGTCTTGGAGGTAATGCGGGCTATATTCTGTGAGTTGCCCCCGCGAGATTCCAGCAAGAGTCCGAGGACCCTGATGGTATCCACTCTGTGGATTTGTTGTCCGTCCCTCGTATAGAGGGCTATGGGAACTTGATATAAGGGTATGGAGCGCCTAACCCGCATTTGGGTAGGCCTATACAATAGAAGTTCGGACTTGGTTGGTGACATACTCCGGCCCGTGTCTAGTAGGAAGTGTTCTGTGATGTCGAGCGCCTCTTGGAGTGCACTCTCAACTGCAGCGTCAGACCCTCCCATGCACCACACGGTAATATCATCCGCGTAGAGGGCGTGACCCGTTCCTCTTACTGTGGCCAGTCTGTCCGCGAGGTCCTTCATGGCGATGTTAAACAGTAGGGGAGAGATGACCGCCACTTGCCGGGTGCCTCTCACTCCCAATGTAAATTCCTTGGATTTGATTTGCCCCTTCATGACAGTGGCCTTGCGATCCCTGAGGAAGGAGCTAATGTACGCATGGAATCGTGGCCCCAGGCCCAGGTCCAAAACGCCGTCTAGCACGAACCGGTGCGAGATGTTATCAAAAGCCTTGGACAAGTCTAGAGCAAGGGTGCCCCGAGTGTCTCTAGCGTCGTGATCAATGATCTGCCTCTTTATAAGTAGCATGACGTCCTGTGTGGAGAGTGCCGGTCGAAAGCCGGCCATGTTGTGAGGGACTAACTCATCAGTTTCTATTTGCCTAGATATACGGTTGTGAATGGCATGTTCGGCCACCTTACCCACGCAGGACGAGAGCGAGATGGGCCGCATGTTCTCCGGCGCAAGAGGTTTCCCTGGTTTCGGGATGAGCACCACTGAGGCTGTCTTCCAGGAGTCGGGGACGAGGCCCGTTTCCCAGATTTTATTGACTTCCTTGGTGAGGAGCGCAGCTGATTGTTCGTCCAAGTTGCGGAGGAGCTTATTAGAGATGCCATCCGGGCCCGGTGCAGAGCGACCGTTGAATTTTCTTGCGAAGTCGGCGGTGGAGTCTGTGCGTTCTCCAGTGGCTCAGGAGGGGGTTTTTGTATTCTAGGAGGTGCGCAAGGCGCGCGTCCATCCGATCTACTTTTAGATGGGTCTTAACCACCTTGGTCGCAGCTTGTACGTCCTTCTGTAGTCTTGTGAACAGACTGTCGAGGTTATCGTAGTGGGTCTGGTCCGCCTTTCGCATTTTCGGGAAGGCATCCCGGTCCGTCACTTTAAATTCCCTGGTAAGGGCTGTGCTAATTGTTAGGGTAGTCTCCACAATGAAGTGGTCGCTACTCAGGTTCTCTTGTAAATTTTGCCATTCTGCTCCGGGGGCGTTCTAGATGAACGCCAGGTCCGGAGAGGTGTGTCAAACTACCGACGTGCCGGTTCGCGTCGGGTATTGAGGATCCGTAATCAATTCCAGTGAGAAGTCAGCAACTGCCTGGACAAGGAGATTTCCCTTGGTGGATTGGCGGCGGTATACCCAGGCATTGTGAGGTGCATTGAAGTCACCCGCTATCACTATGGGGGCCCCCTTGCTCAGGGCCACCGCCTTTGCCATGATCGTGGCGAATGCCTGCCGTTGATCCGACGGCGAGCTGTATATGTTCAAAAGGAAGACACTGCTCTTAAGCCAATTGTTAGGGATAATTTCGACCATAATGATTTATCGCCTAGTTTTGCCAAGTGATAATTTTTGTACTTGAAAGGAGCACTTCCGTGCGACCAAGCTTGCCCAACCCCGCTTTCCTTCCTCCCGTATCGATACAACCTGGTATCCCGGGAATGTGGTGGCCTTGCCTTGGCGAACAATAATTCGTATGTGCTAATGTTCTTCAGGAGCCCACTCTCTCGACAAACGTCCTGTCTCTTCGAGGAGCGAAGTGCAACTGGCGGGGATCCGGAGCAGACCACCCGTCAGTTGCACTATATATTATATATATATAAACCAGAAGAATGGGGGTTGTTGGCTTCTTATGATACGACTATAATATATATATATATATATATATATATATATATATATATAAATATAGTCATATCGGGCCCATCGGTTAACCCCCTTTCTTCTCGTATGTATATATATATATATATATATATATATATATATATATATATATATATATATATATATATATATATATATATATATATATATATATAAACGAGAAGAAAGGGGGTTAACCGATGGGCCCGATTTTTATTAGTCACATCATAAGAAGCCAACAAACACTGACACCAAGGACAACATGGGGGAAATTACCTGTGCTTAATTAATGAAATAAAGAAACAATAAATTAATGGAAATTAAAGTGGATGAAAAAACAACTTGTCGCAGGTGGGAACCGAACCCACAACCTTCGCATTTCGCGTGCGATGCTCTACCAATTGAGCTACCCGGCGCCGTTATTCCACCCACTTTCTTGGTATTTATGTGTTCTAGTAGAACCCTGGGAGTTAAACGGCGCCGCGGTAGCTCAATTGGTAGAGCATCGCACGCGAGATGCGAAGGTTGTGGGTTCGGTTCCCACCTGCGGCAAGTTGTTTTTTCATTCACTTTAATTTCCATTAATTTATCGTTTCTTTATTTCATTAATTAAGCACAAGTAACTGCCCCCCATGTTGTCCTTGGTGTCAGTGTTTGTTCGCTTCTTATGATATATATATATATATATATACATACCTATATATATAGATATATGCGTGTGTGTGTGTGTGTGTATGGGAAATGAACCAAAGGACGTTTTGACGCCGGACTTGAAAGCACAGATTCCAAACATAATGGCAGCGACCTACTTTATTAAGTGGTAAAACACTGCATAGCGTACGTCGCTTCAGGTTTTTAATATATATATATATATATATATATATATATATATATATATATATATATATATATATATATATATACATACATACATATTTCTGTGATTACACGTACAACCACAGGTATACACGTATGCGGTTGTTGCGCTGAGAAGCTGAATGAAGCGCTCAAGGCTAGCCGCGGTCACAGAAGCCCTCTGTGGGCAGAAGTCGCAGTACGCGTAACCACACGAGATGGTCCTCATGTGGTCCGATGACCTGCGTAATTACCTACGAGGAAAGTGAAACGAAAGTGTGATCTCTGCGGAATCGCTTATCGCGTTCTTTAGGAGTTCTGCGACGACGCTTTCGCACCTTTAGTGCACCAGTACGTGATGCTGTAAATCTCATAACGAGATTTCATCTGCAGAGCGCAAGTACCCGCTTGTTGCTTCCATAATAGCGGTAGGTGAGCATTCCGTTGATAGCCGGATACTCGCATGACAGTTTTGGGTTTGTCTAGGTTAACAACAGCTCAACCTCGGCAAAAAGCTTCGCGTTGACGGCTCTCGCTGTTGTGGAGCCACAGCACGGGACAGATGACGCAAAAGCTTGCTCTTACCGGGGTGCAGCTGATATGAGCTCCGAAAGTTCATTTTCAACACAAAGAACTCGCGCACGCTTCAGGCACTCTTGTCGAATGCCTGGCTTGCTCAATGCTACACTAACAATTCCTACAGCTTCTTCATTCTTCTTTTCACGTACTACAGTGTTTGGCGGCTTCTACGGCGGTGCCATTCCTGGACGTGGCAGGTCGACGCAAGTTGCTCGTATTCTCCGTGATCGTATGTTCAGGAAGCCTCGTCACGTTGGGCGTGGTTTACAACAATTCATTCCCGACAGCGACAAGTGGAAGCAAAATAACCACGGCGGACCCATCAGCATTGGTGGCACCCCTTGCCACTGCCTCTGCAGTACACGAGTCAAGTCCGATGACGTTTGCCATCCAGGTGTGTACAATTAGTCTATGAGATACAATGCCTCATAAAGTCCTTATAATTGGGTTCCTTTTCTTCATTGCTATCACGGAGTTGCACGCAAATAAATCCCAGAGATTTCCTCTCCTCTGCGGCTTTCGTCCCCACAAACTAACATTTCGGACAGTGCGGTCTACGCTTTCTTTGTGTGTTATGTTACGTCCAAAACTTCAATTTATACCATATTTAGATAGGATTTCATTCATGTCAAAATGTGTTCACGTTTTCGCTTGCGAAATATCGCAGCTGTAGTGTTGTTCTCACGAGAAAAAGGTAATAGTGACAACACCCATTTTCATTTAGTTTTGGTTGACTTTTAACCTGATATGCATTCGTAAGCAAAGGTCACTGCTGTTCGTGTCCATATTTATTTCCGTTACTACAGGAGGGCAGTAAGTTGATAAAGGCTACAGAGGGAATTTTGACCATTTATTCAAAAGCCCCATTTTCGATGAGCAATCGTTTTCAATGTGCCTATAGCAATAATCAGTTTTGTATGCTTGCCGACTGGCGCTACACGTAACTTAGGCCGACAGAAATAGCAGGTGCACAATGTCTAAAAAAAGGCAGTGCATGAACAATAGTGTCTCGATTCTTTGCGAATTGTGAAAGATACAACTTGTGCGATAAGATGGTAATTCCTTTTTGAATGCAAAAACCAGTGATGTTCGGCAGATGATGCGTAGAGCAGTCAACGTTAGCATTTTTGTGGTAGCGGAATGTATAATCAAATAAGGAACAAACAGGCGGAGTTTTGTTGCAGTGAAGTTCACGAAATTCCGTTATGTAGAATGGGCTCATGTTATGTGGTGCCGTGGTAATCTGAGAAGGAGAACTCTTCTACAGCGCAAAATTAACTTAAACACCTAATAAACGTCAATACCATCAATGATTCCTCACGTTATTGTGCTTCACATTGATGTTGGAAACAAAATTTCTCAAGCCTGAAGCATGATTTCATTCTGAACTTTGCCTACACCACTCCGACTTCCCGTCGTGAACTCAGCCGTTCTCTTCGCAATTCGTCGTTCTTTCTGTCGCGCCACCTGCAGCTGCTATTGTCCTCGCTGCAGGCTTTCTTTGTGGCTGGCTATTCGGCCGGACTGGGACCGGTGCCATGGATCCTTGCGGCCGAACTGACACCGTTGCGCGGCTCCGGCATGGAGCTGGGCAGCGTGTACGCCACCAACTGGGCTGCCTTACTCGTGTCGGCCAACTTCTTCTCCACATCAGACACAATGCAGCGGCTGGCCATCATGCTGTGGGTTTACAGTGGTCTGACTGTCACAAGCGGTCTCCTCTTCTTCGCCCTGTTGCCGGAGACTGCACAGGCGTCCATCGAGGACGTGCTGCTCATAGGACAAGAAGTTCAGGTTGGCAAGACTGCGGGCCGATCAGGCCGTCGAGCCTATTCATTTATCATTTCAGCTATATATTGATAAAACCAGTGCATAGTTCCTTAGGGTACCGACGAAAAGGCTTTGGAAGCATAGCGTAGCACCCGCCCTCCAAAGTTATTTTGTATTTTACACACACAGCGTAACATTGGCTAAAGCAAAGTAACATTTTTAATGAGCTCATAAAATCATAAATATACGTGGCGACAAGAGCATATAAATAACGAGGTTAGGCATATGAAAGAAATACAGAGTTTTCGCACCATAAAATCTAATAAAAGTAAGAAATTACAGCTTTATTCATCAAAGCTAAAGATTCCATGTGACGCGTTCCTTGTGCGCTGCATTGTTTTGGTGCGGGCCAATGCAGCCTCGATCATAGGCAGGCAGGACAGGGTGCTTATGGGTTCAAAGTACAGGGACAAACAAGAAAACTCACTAATCGAGCTCATCTTATCCCACTGGCATGAAGTCATATCTTCAGGTACTCAGACCTTGGTGTACAAGTTAGCGTCACTCGGATGCTTCTGTTTAGGATTTTTCGAATGCGCGCAGAATGATACGATAGCAAGCCCAGTGTATAGGATATACGTAGGCTGTGTTGATCCATCGCTCACGAGCTTTTGCTCCTGCTTATTGCTTGCTGGTGTCTTTGTCCTTTCGGTAAGTGTCTCGATCTCATTGTTCTGGCAAGACATGAGTCACCTGAGAACTGAGAAAACGTTACGAACGACTGGAACACAGAAATTGTAGAGCACTTCCTGCGAAGTGCTATTTAACACAACCGCCAAAAATCTAACATTAAAAATATTACAGTGTTCAACATTGAAAACAAAAAACAAATATTTGCGTCGCGGTTCCAGAAATGTATCCATATGGACCGCGTCTTGACATAAAGAAATTGGCCATTTGCAAAAAAAAAAAAAAATTTAACCGAGACGCTGATTAAGTTTTGAGACAATTCATACCATATTTACCCTGTAACTCTATGTTGACTCTAGTCGACGAGCGTCCTCGACGTCCTGTTTCACTCTCCGATTGTTTCTGTTTCTTCCGAAGTGCTTAAGAATGCATCAGTTACTCGTTCTGCCTGCTTGCGCGATCTCTGGCGCACTCTCAAACAGCGCCCCTCAACTAGGGCTCTTCAGAAACATGCGCAAGGAAATGCAGTGTCACCAACCTCTATCGCGGTAACGATAAATTAGAAATACTCGCGATTCGCTCGGAAGGTGTTACCTGCTTACTTGACACTGATTCCAACATGCACGACCCAGTGTACTTTAAGCCAAAGTCCACAAAGCCGATGACATGTCGATGTTCTTGGAACGCGCTCATTCTTGCACGAAAACTCCGTTTTATACACTTAACAGGTTGCGCTGCGGAAGCTACGAATGTAATGAAGTTATTAAAGTCTCAATCCCAGTTTCCCAGTGAAATTGCTTTTAGTGCGCAGCTTTTTTATACGGACTAGCTATGTCCATAACTACAACTAAAACTTGCGGGCGTAAAATCGGCCAAACATTGTACTTGTGCGCCTTTGTTCTTCCAGTAGGAGACACACTAAGCTTTGGTCGCAAGCACAAGCGCTGTAATGCGGCCGCTTGTCGAAGAAGCGCTATGTTCCGCTCATCCTGTGGTAATGTCCCTACGGTCTGCGACACTTTCCACGCATTATGTACGTCTTATTTTGTGACGTAGAAGCATCAGACGTAATGCTATATCGAATTACGTGACGCATACATATATATTTCCTTCAAATGTAACGTACTACAGTCTGTCTTTTTGGTGAATGTGGTCAATGATAAAAGTGTCTCTAGCGTTCTCATCACTTCCTACTCTCTGTAAAACCGAAAGCACTGCAAAGGTAAGCGGCTGGGGGAGCCGGTAGAGCCGCCCCCCCCACCCCCCCCCCCCCAGCCGGCTCCTTGTTAATATTATCTCCTCCGTATGCTTTAGCGTTGGGATGCCCACTTCAACTGTGTGTCCCTTTCTACCCAGCACCATCACCACCACAAGGGCACAAGGCTAGGTCCGGACACCAAAGCACCGCCTTCCGAAGCACATGATCAGGCTATGGCCTCGAAGCGAGACGTGGTGCCTACTGCTCATCCCGTACAGCAGCCGGTCGCCGCCGTTACAGCACCGTCGGGGCATCCGAGCAGAGTACCTTCGGCCGAGAAGCAACGGGCACGCCAGCCGGTGGCGACCGGCGCTTCATCTGTCGCGTCCCGGCGTTCAACGGCGTCCAAGGCGAGCTCCAAGCACGCTCCAAGCATCGGTTCACAGAAATCACAGCAGTGAAGCGCTCGACTACCATGTCACCGGCGCTTGAAATACCGAAGTGAGGAGGCCGGAACTATGTATATGAAAACGCTCCTGCTGCCACAATGACAGCCAAACTTTAAAAATGTTTCCTCGCTTCTTCCGATGGCTTTTTCCGCGGCAGTATATGCCGGATTTTGTACCCGCTAAGTTGAAGCGCTTCAATACCCCATAGATAAGCTCACGTTTGTTGTTACCAAACTGGCACCAACTTTTGAAGTTTCTGGTATTGTGCTTCGCATTATAGTGTCTTATTGCCTACAACATGAGTAGCCCGTCGTCAGTTCTTTTTCTACTGTATCAGTTTCTGTTATAAAAACAGATTTCTTGAGACAATAGAGAGCACTTTCGAAATGCGCGGATGACAACTATCTGCTGCAATCAAACTATCACATAACGTTTAGAAAAATATAATGCGAGGCCTGTCGGCTCGCGACAGCGCACGACAACAGCGGCATACGCGCGCGTATCTCCCTCTGCGCGGTTCTCGTGCGCAGCAGGTTTCGGTATCACGTGATTACTTTCTCATGTGTACATAGACATTTAGGTGCACCGACTGCGTGGCTTTCTAGGATGCCTTATTCATTTATTCAGAAGCGTGCTTTGACGGACGGGGAGAACCAAGTTCACTAGGAGGTACTCAGCTTCATCACCACACGTCTACCTCTTGTTCGAAAGTGCTATACCGCTTCCTTATAACTAGTCCTTGGCGGCATGTCCACCTAACTCTTTTGAGAACGACAAAGATAGCGAAATTTTTATAACTAGGTATTATTATGTGTGATGAAAGCTATCCTGGAAATCTGCTAAGACTGCAAACAATAGATGTTCGTTCTGCGTAGAGCAGATCGCAGTTAAGGCTTGTCCTTTCCAAAGTTTTGTTATTCGTGTTTCCTGTAATTGTATTCACGCGCGGACCTAGATAGCTTCTGCTTGCTTACGCAGCCGGAACTTCATAACATTCCGGGTTCCCAAGCAAATATTCTCTATACAACTTAAGCGTTCAAAGTTTTCAGTTCTAGCCTAAATATTTCAAGAATATACGCAGATTTCTCTCGTTTTAATGAGTTAGCATTCTTAGGATAATTCACAAACTTTGCGGTGGCTGTGTATGTTTGTACGTAACTGCTTTTCCTGCCTGACGGGTCACTGCGTACCCCATGGTCGAATGGATAGTGCGTCGGGCTGCTATGCTCAGGAAACAGGATTCGAAGCCAACCATTAAACCAACTTGGTTGTGTGAGCATGTGGCAATGTGTACACCCGTGAGCAAAAGTATGTGAACCATAGGATAGCCGAAAAAACAGTTTCTTCGTAATTAACGCGCATAAACGGAAACTGAACGACTGCACCAGAAAATTCGTAATGGCAAGTTCGGACTGCAGTTTAATTTCAAGTTGCACTCACAGAGAGAGAAGAAAATTAGTTTTAACGCGTAATGCCTGGTCCCTATACTTCTGCTCGTGGGTGTACATATGTCCCGCTATTCAACGAATTTCTAACACGCCAAAATGGGTTACTGTAGGTGCAGGACTGGGTAGGTACCGCTGTTCAATAAAATGCTTAGACGCCGACTTGGAGCTCTGGGCATCTGCCACTCGGTCTGTGCTGGTCTTCAATAGACTTCTTTGATGCCAACTTGGGTGTGTCAGTGGGTATGTGTCAGTGGGTGTGTGCCGCTCTTCCGTCAACGTCTTTGAGGCCAATTTGAGTAGTTGGGTACGTGCGACTGGGAATGTGCCGCTCTCAAATGGCAAAAAAAGGATCTCTTAAATTTCCCCAATGCTGAACGGAATCGAATCCGCGTCACAAGGTTTCCTAAGCGACAGCACTCAGATACTTTATCAACCTGCGCCACAAATGCACCGAGTATGTGTCACTTCTCAATCAACGCCTTTCGTGCCAACATTTTAGGGAGCTGCACCATGAATGTATTGCGTACGTTCCGCTCTTCAATGAATCATTTGCCAGATTTAGGTGCACGTTAAAGATCCCCAGGTGGTCGAAATTTCCGGAGTCCTCCACTACGGCGTGCCTCATAATCAGAAGGTGGTTTTGGCACGTAAAACCCCATAATTTAATCATTTGCCAACCAGCGTCACTGATTATGAGTCATTGGGTGTCCTGGCAAGCGCAGTAGCGTTCACAGGCATCGGCACACCACTCTTCTCATTTCGGATGCCATTCCACCCCCCCCCCCCCCCCCCCCCGTTGTGATCCTTGGGTCGTCAAGTTCAAAGCATCGATCCTTTCCTAATCTTGTAGCCGTTAGCGTTTCCCCAAAAATAGAAAGCTCATCGGTCCTTATGATTCCTAAAAGTGACTTACCAGTCGCCCTAGTGGAGTGGGTATGAGCCGCATGATCGATAAGAAACAACAACAAGGAATGACTGAAATACAATCGTACTATGAGAGCTGAACATTCGACGATGATTCATCGACAACCGCATCAGTACAAGAAGGCCCCGAGTCTTCAGTGTTATAATGATGCATGTTCGACCCTAGCTTGCGTTGCTGTTTTTGTTTTTGTTTTGTTTTTCAAAAGTTTATGAAGCAAAAAGGAAGCCAGGGGTCTCTTGCCAATGCATCAGGTGTCTTAGGAAGAGAGGAGGGGAAATAGTTATGGTGGTTTATGGGACCATAATAGCAGGTAAAAGAATAAGAGGGTGAATGCAAAATGTAAAAGAGCTTCCCATGCTGCTTTAGGTTGTCTGGGTGACAATCAGGAAGCCCTTAAACGATTGAGGTCTTAAGTTGGGAGGGAGTTGACGAGAGCCGGTCGTTCGTTTTCAAACAGGGACATAACCAAATGATGTTCTCAGAAGTATTCGATAACTGGCAGTTTGAGCACATGCCCGGATGTGGTAGATCATAAAAGAAAGCGTGTCGTTTGTGGGGAAAAAGGTTAGCAAGCGTCGTGAGTTACCTCAGGCGGACTTGCTGGGAATGTCATTTCGCTTTTGGAAGGAGTGTATAGTAAGCCGGATAAGCTATATGTTCTTCGCATTGCCTCTTAATAGCTGTTCGGTGCTCCCCTGAGTCGTATCCAGAGTCTGAAGAGGTCCATCTGGCTCGAGGACGGCGTAAATTGATCACGTTACACCAGGTGGGCCTCTTCATTCCCTGGGATTCACCATGGTCGGGTAGCCATGAAATGGTGACACTGACGTTGTAGTAGCGAAGCAGAGTGTCATTGAATTCTTGAATTTTGTGCATCCTCAAGCTGTCTAAAGGTTGTCTAACATGGCGCGACTGGGGCGAAAGGAAATCGTTCTGCCGCTCACGTCGCAGAGCAATTTTCGCTGACTGCTTTCACATGCGTCTGCGGCAGCGCGATTTTCGTCGCAGAGATGCTCAAGATTGCCCCTTGCTTACGAACCATCCATGTCTGCATCATTAAAAAAAAAGCAACATGGAAACTAGTCAAATAATAAAAGTTTCCTAATATTATTCTCTAATAGAATTATTACACCATTTTTCAACGTTTAAAAGCGTTGAGAGTTTACGAACGCTTCGAGATGCGGCGAGTGAGACGCTGCACAACATCGCAAGTATGAGCGTGCGGCTTGTGCGACATCGGTGGGGTGGTTCGGTTTAGTACACTCTAGTTTCGTTGTTACTATGGGAGGCACAACTCTTTTCCTGGAGGAGTATTTGATTTTGCAGAATAACAAGCTGATATTCAGTGTGCATGTGCCAGCAGATGACACAATTTGTAGTGACGAAGAAGTTGACGACGGCGGCGATCAAGTAGGTACGTGCCTTATGTTGAAGGCGGCGTCTGCTCCCGACCTGGATAGCATGCAGCTTCTCATTTTAAACGAATTGTGTGAGCTGAAGAAAAAAACTTTTATGAAGCTTCTAAGCCGCAGGTGCTAGTGGGTAAGCCCTATTAAAGCATGACTAAAGCTGGCGCGCGACATTGCTCCGCTCCACAAAGCCACCAACCCGTGGCAAAACAGGAAAGCGCCTATTTTGACGGCACTTTGTTTCGTCATACATTGCCCCTCCCAAATCGCGCCAATCACTGCGACTGAGCGAGGGCGTGACCAAATTGTTGGAATCGAGTGACGGAGAGCCCACGACGTCGCGGCGTTCGCTGAGCGACGGAATTTGCTGCGTCGCTGAGTGAAAATCGCGCCATGTGAAACAGCCTTAACAGAGGACATTGGTACTCCAGGAAAGCTTTTTGAATGTCGGCGTGAATGAGTATCTGTTCGTATGTTGTTAGCGAGAAGAGTGAGCGACGGAATGATCCCTTTGAGTTCTGCCCCTTTGATGGTGACGTCTATGGCAATAGGATTATCTGACGAGAATCGAGTGAATGTACTCGCCATGGCGCTATTGTGTTTGTGTCAGTTTTGGAGGCGTCTCTGTACAGGATGTCCCACCTAACGTTAGCTAGCTGTTAAAAAAATATAGGGTATGCGAGGAGGCTACCAATGGTATTCTGTCAGCAGCGACGTGCCCCGCAAGAAGGATTTTCTTTCTCATCATTGAGCTATCGCTAATTAGATTAGATTAATTAGCGAGGTCTTTAATTACTGAATTGAGGCCGCGAGTTCAGATAGAAAGGCAATAATTGCGTTTTCAAACACCCTGTTCAGTTGTTTTCAGAGTCCTTTGTCTCGCGTAATTATTTTTCCCGCGTAGTGAAGAGAGAGAGAGAGAAAACATGTATCGGACCATCGAGGTGGTTGCTCTTGAGGTCGAGTGGGTGGTGTCCTCATTCCAGGACTCCACTGGCCATGGCTGCTCGACGTATACACTTGCTGGACGAGAGCTTCTTGTCCCGCCAGTGTATCGCCGGTCAGTTGTACTTCCCACCGCTCAAATGACGTGCTAGGCGCCTTTAAGTGCTGAGGTTTGCCCCCGCACCCCCACGAGATGTGAAAGACTGTAGGGCGTGTGTCGCCGCACCAGGGGCAGATGCCGCGATATGTATGTGGGAGCATTTTACTGTATCTGTGTAGGTACAGATACGTAGTAGATACAGATATGTAGTATCTGTATCTGCAGATGTAGATAAAGATACGTAGTAAAGGAAACGCCCGAAATTAAAATAGCCCCATCATTACGCGTCCGTAACACCACCGGACCCAGGCGTTACTCGGAAGAATTAACACTGCTCAGTGGTTTTGTCCTCAATGCCGCGACGCACTGCATTGGCTTCCCGGTTCACGGGTAAAAGGCAGCTTGCAATTCGCGGTGACCAACACCACAAGCGATGCCTTAGCACTTTCACGTGGCCGCGGAGCCAGGAATTAAGCAGAGTTACTTCTTTCGAGTAACGCCTGGGACCGCAGGGGTCGCAGCGCACGGCCGCGTAATCATGCGCTTGTTTTCACTTTGCGTTTCTTCGTTAATTTTATAACGCGGAAAAAATGTTTACGTGAGACTAGCACAGGAAAACAGCAGATACAGGAGATTTAAACCACAATCATTGCTTGTCTATCAAAATTCGCGCACTCAATTTAATAAATAAAAAGTTCGTCAATTAATATTCTCATCAAATTATCGATAGTTCAATTATGAAAAAAATATATGCGGATCCCACGCACTGTGGGAATCCGTGTAAGTGAAGCTTTGTCTGCTATTTGCGTTCATAGATGCTATTTGGCGGTGATATAGACCTTTTCATCGGGCGAGGAGGAAATGGAGCGCGACCAGCCTTTCCTCCTCTCTGGCTTGTGCGATCCAGAGCGGCGCAGCTTGAAAGTATTGCAGTCGCGTGCTGCGGAACGATTTCGAGATGTGTTAGATAGTACTTTGTGAAATTTACGCAATGTCAGTTCATATAAGGTTGTCTTTCGGTGCATCGGTAACTACAGTACGCGGAAATATCTCTTGGGGGCGCAAACGTGTGACGCGCGTTATCAGCCGCGGTATGTGTTGTGGACTGTTGGCGTATATCGATTTTAATTCAACGAAGAGAACCTGTGTATCTGTATTACTAGCATGAGACGGTAAATATGCTCACTATCTGATCGCTTGGCATAGGGACTAAAACATAAAACATATGAGCGCATGCTCGTGTACGGCCAACCTAAGGCAACCACGAAACATCTAAACCGCAGGCGCTACCAAATATTTGTGATACACCGGTATCGTTCTCACACATTTCAAATCTAGTAGGCTTGAAATCACTAATTGTCTACGCTGGCCTTCCTGCATGAGGTCGATGGCGCTGCTCAACACAGCGATCACTGCGGTTAGTGAACCAGCATGATACATATATAAGTTATGTATTTTGGCATTGCCTTTTTGCCCTATAAAGCCATATATATGAGAGGGATCGCATGAAAAGAATTCGATGGCTATTTTTGATGAAAGAATTTCCGTAATACGTGGGAGTACGTCATACACAACAGAACAAACACAACAGATAAAAACATTCGGTTATGATCCTCTTTCTCGAAAAGGAAAGGAAAAATGCGCTAAAGCCGCAATACGACTTCGCTTAGTCACACCGCACAACATTCATAGATCTATAAACGTTGATGCCGTATGCTTGGACCATGAGCTATATAGAACAAAGACCTGTAATCCAGCACCTACCAATGATTCGGATGCTCGCTCAGTTCGTAAATGGTCACTTTCCTGGACAAGCTTAATTAACGTATGCTGTAACGTATGCTGTTATTAATAACCACAATTTTATTCGTGGGTGGAAACCTCATCCACCAAACCAAATAGTCATGCAAGTTAATCTGCAGCTAACAGTTTGAACGCTTTTCAAAGTATAAAAGCACAGCTCCTATCGTAGGAGAACGGTAACCACGCTCTTATGATCGTCGAGTATGTTTCATTGCTCCTAAAGCGCAGCTTAGAACTAAAAAATAATACTGCAATCAGGTCACATCAGTGAATGGAACATTCAAAAATACACAATTGATCTCCGAGGCTAATTGTAGGCTCAGATATGCGAGCACACATCGCGCTGCGTGCTCCGTCCGCCTCAACTCCAGCAGAAGGTCCAGCCATACCGACCTAAACCACTTCAGTACGTCTCACAGAACCGTTTACCATGTAGAAGACGCACGTCGTATTAAATGGACCGCACCAGTGCGAAAACGAAAGCCAGAAACTACTACCCAACGTATACCTGCCATGCTCTCCCAAGCCAGCATGTCGACTGCCACCCTAGATGGCGCCACTGCGTAGCAATATAGTGGGTTCTTTTTTCTTTTTATTGTTTAACCTAGGTAGGACATTAAGCAGCATAATAGCAAGAGCTTGGCGGCGCAACCCACCGCCCTGTTCCAAAGGGGACGCTCATAACATCGATCGGTGTATATTGATGGCATACGACAGTCGGGACGGGATGTGAAATGTTACCTTGCCTGCACCACTCGTGTTTGTTGTTCTTTGCTCCGCTCCACGTTTTATGCGAGCCTTTTCCTTGTTGGCACTAAGTGCTCGATTCGGCGCCATTCTGGGCTGTGGCGTAGTAGCTCACAAAACTGCCTCCTCTCTCTCTTTGTCTATTCCCTCGCAAACATTTTCCCCACCTCGTCCTTTTACTGTCGTTGTTGTGGGTTCATAACACATAACTCGAACGACGATTCAGCGGCGTTCAATTGGAGATGTATGCTTTCGCAATCACAACTAAAAGAAAAGTGTTTGGATGATCTTGGATTTCTGCTTTGTTGTTGCTGGGCGGGAAAACATAGGTTCATCAGGCTTTTGCAAACAAAGGTGCAATAAGCCTGAAGATAATTTTCTACGACATTGGAATTCGTATAAGGTACCCTCAGCTGTGTCAATTATCCCGTCTTAATATTATCCTGGTGTAGTGTCTGATTACGAAAGGAGCCATGAATACGCCACGGGTAACAACTATTATCCAGCAGCACTCTTGTGGCTGAAGCAGTAGGCATATCTCTGTAATGCAGTGATCACTAGTCAAATGTCAATAAATATACAGAAAGGGAGCGCACGCGTGACCTGCACGTGTTTTCCGAGCAGCTAGTCCTGCGGTACGCCAACTCATAAAGACATAACCCTGACTGGAATAGATACATTCAAAAATTTTTTTTGCCATAGCAAATATATGGGCACTCGGCGCATCTCTGCCGTCGGTGCCACCGTCGCAGTGACGTTCTGTATAAAGTCCAAGGGCGATAACATCGTCGCTTCGCACCGTATGCTGTATGTCCGAGTAAAATCGTGCGAAGTTGAACCGACGATGGCGGCTCAATTTCGCGTGCGCAAGCGAAGAAAGCGGGGAGGAAGCGCGCCGTCTTTCGTCGCGCGCAAGGCACCGGGGGGACTATAGGGAGAGCAGGGCGCGATCTGTTACTGCGGCTGCTACGTATGGCTCAGCTGCACAGGCCCTATGTTGAAAGCGATCTGCGAGGGTGACAGATTGCGCCGAGTGCTGACAGCTTAGTGTGTGCTGTGTTTTCGCAGCTTAGTTCGCGTTGAAGCTATAGGTAGCACAAAGGTCAATTCGCTAATTGCTGCTGCCACGCTTCCTCACTCCAGCGTTTGCGAAGCGAGTTTCCGCGATCATCGAGTGACATCTCTTCGTTTGCTTGTGCGCGCGTGACACCATGCTTGTAAATTTAGTTAGTAAGCGAATGCTTACAAGTTGATGCGGCTATTCAGCCTAAAAACGGGGACACCACCGAGACACAAAGGACGCGTACAGAAGGAAAAGGCGCTATATACGGATTGACGCTGGACGGTCAACGTCCTTTGTGTCTCGCTGGTACCCCCTTTTTCAAGTTTGTTATGCGACAACTGGCCCAAGAGTTCTAATGCACCTGACAAAACCGTCATCTTGCTTCGTATAGCTATCAATTAATGGCTATCGCAGTCGATCCTTCGAATTTCGGGGGAAACTGCGACTTTTTTTAAAGATGGAAGTGTTCACCGTTCTTGCACAATACGCCAACTACTCTGCACAGCAAAATAATTGACGCTGCGACGATAGATGAGATAGGATGAAAAGCTTGGAGACCCTCTCTCTTCGGTGCGTCCTTCCACAACATTAGCGAAATTTTGCTAAAGTAATATTCAAACTATGGTGACAAGCTTTAGATTACCAAGTTGATTGTGATACTGATGTAATCGTCTATCACTGCAAACAATACAGTGCTGTTGTAGTCGCATCTAACGCTTAAGGCGATGAATCGTGGCATCTGAGAATGATACATTGGAGAGAACGGAATTGAAACGACTTGGTGAAGAATCGAGGCCTTTTGTAAACACACTAAGTAAGCTGACAAGGATGGAGGGAAGAGGCTTCACGAAACCACTGTAACATAGTGTACTACCTTTGAGCAAGAGGCTGTGCTATTCGCTATTTACATACCTTCATGATGCATGTGAATGCGTTCTAGCACTATAGGGTAGGAAGCAATAAATGTGACTCCACCGCATTTCAACGGTCCATAGCGGCCACATACCGGAAAGCTTATGTATGTAAGGTTTGCAAAGAACCAACAGTATTTGCTAAGAACACGAAATTGATCTGGCCGTTTAGGCTACATCGTGATTCTGCAGGACAAACAAACAAGTTGGTCCCACTGCCCAGAGAAAACTACCGTGCGTTGTAAGAAATGTGACAAGAGAGTATACACGAAACAAATATTGTAAGTTCTATCACTCCTAATAAGGAGTCCATTTGCCTAGGGTCTCCCATTTGCCTAGGGTCTGCCCTAGCTCTCCCAAGTAACAAAGGACCAAATAAAAAAATGACAAAGCATGAAAGTGTCAAAGTAAAAAAATCACGCAGAACTTTGTGAATTGCTAAACAGATATACAAGAAAGTCATCTCGAAAAGTACAACGTTGGAAATATTAAGGAAGCCGTAAAAAGTTTCAGTGCCCTTCCACTCTGCGAAAAAGAATGACCATCGAAACAGTGTATGTGGGCCCCTTAATGGCGAACTCCACCTACGCCGCAGGTCGGGTAGGTATTGCACTATCTTAGGGATCGGCCCACGCATGGGGAGTGCTTAACGCCTGCTTCACCTCCGCCGCGGATCGAGCCGGTATTGCACTATCTTAGGGATAGGCCCACGTATCAGGAGTACTTCACGCCTGCTTTACCTCCGCCGCGAGTCGGGCCGGTATTGCACTTTCTTCGCGATCGGCCCACGAATGGGGAGTGCTTAACGCCTGCTTCCCCTGCGCCGCGCGTAGGCCCGGCAATCCACTATCTTCAGGATCGGCCCACGCACGAGGAATACTTAACGCCTGCTTCACCTTCGGAGCGGGTCGGGCCGGTACTGCATTTTCTTCGGGATCATCCCACGTAGGAAGAGTGCTTAACGCCTGCTTCACCTCCGCCGCCGGTCGGGAAGGTATTGCCCTATCTTCGGGATCGGCCCACGCATGGGGAATGCTTAACGCCTGCTTCACCTTCGGAGCGGGTCAGACCGGTATTGCCCTATCTTCTGGATCGGCCCACGTATGGGGAGTGCTTAACGCCTGCTTCACCTTCAGAGCGGGTCGGGCCGGTACTGCATTTTCTTCGGGATCGGCCTACGTATGAGGAGTGATTAACGCCTACTTCACCTCCGCCGCGGGTCGTGCCCGTATTGCGCTATCTTAGGGATAGGCCCACGTATAAGGTGTACTTCACGCCTGCTTAACCTCCGCCGCGAGTCAGGCCGGTATTGCTCTTTCTTCGCGATCGGCCCACGTATGGGGAGTGCTTAACGCCTGCTTTGCCTGCGCCGCGGGGCGTGCCGGTATTGCGCTATCTTAGGGAAAGGCCCACGCATGCGTAATGCTTAACGCCTGCTTCACCTTCGGAGCGGGTCGGCCGGGTACTGCATTTTCTTCGGGATCGTCCCACGTAGGAGGAGTGCTTAACGCCTGCTTCACCTCCGCCGCCGGTGGGGAAGGTATTGCACTATCTTAGGGACAGGCGTACGCATGGGGAGTGCTTAACGCCTGCTTCAGTTTCGGAGTGGGTTGGGCCGGTACTGCATTTTCTTCGGGATCGTCCCACGTAGGAATAGTGCTTAAAGGGACCCTGAAACGATTTTGACGATTTTCTACATACGTACTGAGTCGTTAGAGTAGTCCTCCTGATCATTAATTGACACATGTAAGTGCTTCGCGTAAAGCGTGTAATTTATTATAAGGCTTTAAAAATGCACATCGCTGCTGATCGCAGCACACTGCTCGGCAGAATTTTAAGCCACCCCTGCCCATATGACGGAAATCGCTGATGTGACGTCATTGCGGCGAGCTATCCGATTGGCTGTCCAGGGCGCGTGATCGATAATTTTTCCAACTTTATGGTAAACAAATGATGTTCGTAATAGTTGAAATGTTAGTTAATTTGTTTTTATAAAAGAAAGTAACATAAAGAGAATGCACAAGAACAATTTTTCAGTACATTCAAGCACTTCCGGCACACAGCAAGTGTCGTCTGCTTGTGTTACAACGTGCTCCGTCTTTGACGAGAGCTCCGCCGTCAGCGTCGGTCTGTCTTTTCGCGAGCGCTATGATTTGACTTTGTTGCGTTGTGGACTGCAAATGTAGCGACTGGCAATAAAGATGTCAAGCTGAGACATCGTGTCGGCGATGTAAGCGATGTAAAAGGAGGGCTGCAAGCCAGTAGACGAGCGGACTGGCTGCAGCGCATCGGACTGCCGCTATCCGATCGGCGCCAGGATTTGCGCGATTGCGGCCGTCACGTTACACCGGAAGACTACTAACGCAATAGCGTTTCGCGAGTCCAGTATTAGGGTAAACGCCAGCGCAAGGAGACATTGCCTGGCCGTGTCCCCTTGCGTGTAGTTTCAGGGGATGAACCGAAGCGCAAATGTGAATGGTCTGCACGGTGCAGCCACCTGGTGGCATAGAGCTCAACCGCACACAGTAGCAGTAACAAAATGTATTCTTTGCTGCTGGTGTAAATTTTTTCGCAGGAGTTCAGACACGTTCGGCACTACGACAGAATGCTCGCAACGCACGCTGCTTCGATAGCTATTGCTTGGAATCGACGGCCGAGCGGCTAGCGGAGAGGTTACGCGGGGGCGGGGGCGGGCTCCAATACAACCGCAAGTGGACGATGTGACGTCGCATCGTGACGCAGAACCAGTGAAGGCGGAGCTTAGCCGCGATCGCTCGGCGAACAAGTTGGAGGAAAAATATGGCTAGGGAGGAGGGTAACTTGTGATTGCTTGTAGCTCCCTTAATACGTAACGCTTCACTTAAATTGTGTTGCGAATGTTCTACTTAAGCTGTACCCTACGCGTCTACAAAATTTGTCCAAACCATTTCAGGAGCCCTTAACGCCTGCTTCACCGCCACCGCCGGTCGGGCCGGTATTGCACTATCTTCGGGATCGGCGCCCGTATGGAAAATGCTTAACGCCTGCTTAAACTCCGCCGTGGGTCGGGCCGGTATTGCACTTTCTGCGGGATTGGCTCACGTATGGGGAGTGCCTAACACCTGCACACTTTCGCCGCGGGTCAGGCCGGTATTGCACTTTCTTCATGATTTGCCCGCGTATGGGGAGTGCTTAACGCCCAGCTGCTTCACCTTCGCCGCGGGTCGGGTCGGTATTGCACTATCTTAGGGATGGGCCCACGTATGGGAAGTGTTTAATGCCTGCTTCAGCTCCGCCACGGCTAGTGCAAGTATTGTCTGCCGTCTTCTGTAATCCGGCTTCGCCGCGTGGCTTAGTGCCCGCAGTAGTCGGTCTGGTTGAAGCGCAGTACGCAGTACGAGAGATGCCACGATTGTTGCTCTGCTAACGCCACCTAATGGCAGGGTTACTTGGGCGCGGAAAGGAGAAGGTCTTCCTCTTTGGCTCGGGGTTCGGCAAGCGGCGCGGACGTTCTGCGTACGCCGATCGATGCTTCTGCGAGAGCGTATCGTGAGGCCTACTCCAGAATGGACGAACATGATCGTTCGAACGCGCCACCGTTCGCCTTACCATACGCGCGAACGACCAGGAGTTGGTGTCCAGCATGGGGCGAACATAT
This sequence comes from Dermacentor andersoni, assembly GCF_023375885.2. Classification (NCBI taxonomy): domain Eukaryota; kingdom Metazoa; phylum Arthropoda; class Arachnida; order Ixodida; family Ixodidae; genus Dermacentor; species Dermacentor andersoni. The sequence continues at coordinate 130,152,888 of NC_092816.1, forward strand.
TCGCTCGTTATCCGGTCGCGGTGAGTCGGACTTTCGCGATTTGTAGCGCGCCCATCGGCGTGTTTTGTGGATAGCAACTCGCCTAGCAGGCATTAGTCTATGAAAGGTGTAATAAATGCCCTTGTGATTGTTTGCACTATTGTGTCGTCGTTCCTTTGTCCCAAGGGCACGGGTGAGAATCCCACAATATATATATCTATATATATATATATATATATATATATATATATATATATATATATATATATATATATATATGCTACATTCACTCGTTATGATCGACTACACAATGGTAGCACACTACAACGAAGCCGGTCTCAAAACATCCTTAGCATATTTGCAATTTGAGTGGAAGAATAACACTGGCAGCGCTAAACAATGCCTCTTGAGTGCGATTGTGATTAGTACTACGCACCTGTGGCAATTTAGGCTAGACTAGCTAACCAGTGAGCGAATTAGCAGCTTCGCGGTTCTTCACATGTGGGGAGATTAGGGCACCACACAAATTTGGAGAGTTATAACATTTGTGCTCGTATATCAAACGCCGCAACCGGCAAGATGTGTAGTGGACGAGAAATACATTCTCTTTATTTGATTATTCTCGACAAGATCGCAGTGTTATCTGATATTTCTTTTAATATATGAAACGTCTTAGACTCGAAAATTGAAACCTATGCCTATAGTGCCCTTTTCATTTCAGGAAATCAAAATAAAAGTGAATCAAACGAACTCTTTCATTTAACGAACTAGACGCGAGAGTTAACACAAAGATCGCCACGCAATCATCATCCAGCGCTCTATCAAATTTGACAGTGAAGGTGGAGCAATTGTAACAGTAACCAACACAAACTAATTTCCTACGACGTCGCGAGGTCATGTGTCTCCATATGCATAATATGACACACTGTAAACGTCTAACAAAAAGATGTACCGCGTCCATGTACCTCACAGTGTCAACCGTAGCCTATACATCCTGCTATGTACAGTACACACATGCCTGCGCTTGGGGGAGGCGTCATTCACGCGACCGTCGCAAAACACACGCGCGCCCTCATTCACGCTGCGACGAAGTCGTCTGGCTCTCCTCCTTGGCGGCGGCCAGAGCGTACGTGTCGGCGAAGTCCCTGAGCGGGAACTGGCGCGAAGCCTTTGCGAGCGCGAGCGCGTGCGTTCCTCCGGCTTCCTGCGGAGCGACCGCTGCGGCGGCGCGCACGCGGGGGTCGTCGCTGAACAGGTTCGGGATCCTGTCCAGGGCCAGCTGCTTCGTCTCCGGCAGCAACCGCATGAGAACCACTAGTGAGAACCCTGCCGACGCGCCCGCGGCGATGAAGTACCAAACCTGGAAGCAGAAAGGATAGGACCGTGCGAAGTAATCAGTATTGTCAAAATAGTTCGCGCAGAGACTCCTCCGGGAGTTGTCTAGGTATGCGGAAGTGTTCCTCCACTTGCTCATCTCCACTCAGCCCGGTGTCATTATCAGCGTTATCAAACTTGACCCGACCAGTATAAACGACAGCACGGCGACACAAACTGGTGCGGACGGCGGCGCAAGGTGGATTGATGACGCATCGGTTATGACCGGTTATACGTTCTTTAGGGACTTATCTGCGTCGAACAATTAGGAACCGTGATGAACCGTACTCCGGCGGCGATCGCGTATGGCGCGGCCGTGCGGACGCTGTGTTCAAAGCGATCTGCGATGGCGGCAGGGTGTGATAGTGCTGATAGTTTCGTGAGCGCTATGTTCTTGCCGCTTACTTCGCGTTGAAGCAAGAGGCAGCTCGAAGGTGACCTGGCTCGCAGCTGCGGGCCCTATCTCGAAAGCGACGGTATTACGTGACGGACGAATGTAGGCCCGGACAGACGGTTTTCGTCGTTGGGTAAGCATAGAAATGCTTGCGCATTTAAAGCGTAACGATCCATCAGTATGGTACCGTCTCGTCCATCATTTTGTTTCTGGCACTGTAAATTCACAAACCCGCCCATTTTCGCTTGGAAATTTATTATATGTTCAGCTTCCTTTGCGCGTTCTTTGGTCCAGTGAGTAGGCAGCAAAGGATTCCCTTGAGCAGCGATAACATTGTCCCGCAGTATTAATCACTGCAGGTAGCCCAGTGCGTGCTAACGCGTGAACCGGTTCGTAAGATGGGTCTATATAGAAAGAACAATCTTATAATATTATTTTGGTATAATAAACACCCCCATCGTTCTTTATTATTCAGTCAGGCTTACTTACACTATACGTCACGAGATAGCCATCACAGCAGAACTCCGGGCCACTTTCTCCAATCCGCCACCCCCCCCTCCTCCTGGTACGCAGCGCTTTGTGACTCCCCACATTCGATAGTATTTTCCTCCCTGCAGCTAGCACTACACGTAGGCGATGTGCGATATTGCACAGCCTTCAGGGTTGGCCACGGTAGTAACGAAACAAGTCCTGGCGTTTCTTCGCCGTAGTTACAAAAACGTCAGTCGTCATGCCTTTGCCATACAAGTATTGTCGTCTTGCTGTGCTTGTCGCACAGACACGCTCTCGTCAAACACGTTCGCTCTACACATAGACGCTGGTCCACGCCGTAGAGCTCTGCGAAACCCCGAATGACGTTACATAGCGAGGCCCCTGCGAAATGCTTCGTATAAAATCGACTTCCACTGTTGTGTATGAGATCTACATGATTCTTACAGTCCAAGTTTTGATGTATTTCATTTATGGCACCCGTCTTTCAACGTGTCTTCCGTGCCACGGCGCGTATCACAAAAAATAATTACGGCAGGATTCTGTTCATACGAGCTGATCATAGGTAATCCCGACGGTGAACGTATTAGCAGCAATGCCAGCAAAAACCAATTGCAAGCAGCAGTTACGAACTAAAAGCTTTGTGAATTGGTCCTCGAATACCTACGCGCAAAAAGCCGGAGTTTCGTCCGAAACGCGACATATCAATTGTGATAGGAAAACATTAGACAGCTGTGCGAAGTAAGGGGAGCATTTTTATCTGCCGTGAAAACTTTTAAACATTCCGTTAATAACTAAAGTAACAATCACGGCGTAGCGTGTGCACAGAAAAACATAAACAAGCCTCACTCGATGACCACGGACACTAGCTACCAAAACGCTGGCGGGAGGAAGGGCGGCAGCAGCAGCAGCAAATTCGTGCTGCCTCTCGCTTCGACGAGAACAAAGAGGTGCCAACACATTGTACAAAACAACGTCAGCCCGCGGCTCACCTATACTCCGCTTCGTACATCAGGTGCAACGTTGTTGAGGCTAGAGATGCTTTTTGCAGCGGCTACGTTCGCCCTTCGAAATAGGTGTTTTGCGAAAACACGCAAAGTGCCTCGAGCGGGGATTCGCGCGGTAATTTTCCGCGCGTTTGCGGGCTTCTACCACGCTCGGAAAAACACTTTTATTGTTTTACGTATTCAGCACTAAAAAGCTGTGTCGAGAATTTTTCGATGTCGCTCTACAATTTTCTCACGCACACGTGAGAAATTGATTAAATATTTAACACTAATTATATAATGAGGAGGAAAAAAATAGTAATGACATAAATAATAATAATATAAACAATGATAATATAAAGAATAATAGTATCCCCAAGCGACGGCAAGCAACGTTACCTTGGTTGTGTCCAGCTACGTGGCATTTCCATATTTTTCAAGTGTGGCTAAAATTAGCTGGGACCCGCTGTATTACAGCGTGTTCAAAATTAAGCTTTATGGTTTTCATAACATTAGGCACTGAGAGGCATGCGAAGACCACCTGTGCAAATAAGTTATGTGGCCAGGGGAACACAAAATGAGCTGATATAATTATCGCTGTCAGCAACCCAATTAACTAAAATTGAACAATTACTTTTTTTTTCTTCACATCAGTAAGTGGCTATGTTCGTAATGAAAAGTTAGGGGCAGTCGCGTTCCTACAAAGCATCATTTGGAAGAATTCTTCTACGGTGTCTGTACTCCGAGATATCCGACTCCAAATTTTATTTGTCGTTCGCATGATTACGCATGCAAAGGAGTCACGATCGGCGCAAAGCTCCTCCTTGATGCGACGCGGCTGTTACGCGTTGCGCTTAGTCTGACAACGAGGCGGAGGCTTCTGCCAATCAGCAAGCTTAACATGGCAGCTATCCTGGACCGCCACCACATATTCTCGAAAGTGCAGACGCATTGCACGGACCAGAAAAAATTATTAGCCGATAAAATTTGCAGCTCCACGTCACGTTTCGTCATCTTGACGAAAACGCAAAATTGTAAAAGTTCGTCTTCCCGAAACAAATTTCAACACACGTGACATCTCGACAGCCAATCAGAGAGTCCACATGGCGGAAAATGGTGGCTGTACAGCCGCCATGTTTGTCGAGAATAAAGTCCCAGGAGGTGAAAACTCTGTATGCCTCTAATTGGCTGTGTCATATCCTGTCACAATTACGTCAGACACACAATCAGCGCCAGTTCCTCCCCTGGCTAGGGACGGCGTAACAGTAGATCTGAAGCACAAGAAAACTGCCAATGACGTCGCGCTCCTCTCCTATCGCCCTCTACCGTATCTCCCTTGCCGGCTCCTTTACACTGATGATGCTCCACGTCTTCGCCTTATCTTTGCTGCGCCAGCCGCTCGCCAGTTGGCGTGCGCCACCACTCGGCCTCACTGTGCGAGAGTCGCGACGCGGAGCGCTGGTTCCCGCGTGTTACCCATGCAACATGGGAGCGACTGGAAACCAAACAAAAACCTTAGTTTTTGTTTGGCTCTTGTTCTTATTATTAGCCCATTCTTATTCTTTTGATTATTTCCGTCTCATGATCTGGATCCGCCGTCACTACCTGCCCTAAGTAGACGTATTACCTTACCACTTCCAGTGCCTCGCCACCTATTGTAAATTGCTGTTCTCTTCCGAGACTGTTAAACATTACTTTAGTTTTCTGCAGATTAACCTTTAGACCCACTCTTCTGCTTTGCCTCTCCAGGTCAGTGAGCATGCATTTTAGTTGGTCCCCTGAGTTACTAAGCAAGGCAATATCATCAGCGAATCGCACGTTACTAAGGTATTCTCCATTAACTTTTATCCCCAATTCTTCCCAATCCAGGTCTCTGAATACCTCCTGTATTTGTATTTGATGTCGCAATAAAACGAGCATTTAATTTAGTTGCTAACGTTTAGTGTCGTGTAACTCCCCCTTCGACTCCCTCAAGCAAATAGCCTGAACCGAAACCTAACCTGATAGGAGGTAGAACGCAGGGACCAGCGGAACGCGAAGAACAGGGTGCGGTCGACGGCGTACGTGAGACCTGCCAGCAGACCGTGGCGCCGGGGCGGCAGTATCTCGGTGCACACCAGGATCGAGACGGGTCCCAGGCCCACAGAGTAGGCCACCACGGAGCACAGGGCAGCGCATATGATGGCCCGCTCGTAGATGGCGTTCTCGACGAGCGTCTCGGCGAGGGTTATGCGCTGGACGAGGTAGGCGCTCACCGGCAGTATTATCGTGATAAGCATCGAAGAAATGTACAGCAGGAATCGACGGCCGATGGCGTCCGCCAGGAAGATAATGCCCGGCATGATGGAGATCTGGAAGATGACCATTACGACGTCCTTGAGGCCGTAGAAGACGTCCCTGCCGCCCACCAGCTGCAGGTCTTGGTATTTCTGCATCTGGATGTCGTGACACAGATGTAACGGAGCTCGTCGGCAGGAAGACAAGCAAGAAGACGAAATGGAGAAAATAAACGTTGGAAGTTTATTGGCCGTACCGGTGTCCTTAAACAAGTCGGCGTCTAGCCTACCACACTCGTGTGCCCGTTATTAATTGTTTTGTCCACCACCACGTGACTTTCGAGACGCAGCGCTGGTAAACAAGTTCATTATAGAGTACGCCGCGAACATCTCGGAGTGCACGCGTAACCTATTAGTACCACGGCCCGTTTACCTAGAACCGGCGAGAACGTTCGAGCCGCGTGGGCTGACTGACGTCAGAGCGTGACAACCTAACGAGCACCCGCCGTGGTTGCTCAGTGGCTATGGTCTTGGGCTGCTGAGCACGAGGTCGCGGGATCGAATCCTGGCCACGACGGCCGCATTTTGATGGGGGCGAAATGCGAAAACACCCGTGTACTTAGATTTAGGTGCACGTTAGAGAACCCCAGGTGGTCGAAATTTCCGGAGTCCTCCAATACGGCGTGCCTCATAATCAGGAAGTGGTTTTGGCACGTAAAACCCCATAATTTAATTTTTTTTAACCTAACGAGCGGCGCTGCCGAAGCAACTGATCCCAACCGTGGGCTCAGCACATGCCAAGCGAAATGCGATCACAAATGCGGAAGCCGTCGAACACGATCATAAAGAAACAAACGTGACAGTGGAGTAATATGGCAGTAAAATTTTAGTTTGTGCATATTCTAAAAAAAAAAACTGCCGAAAATGGAGAGAAACGCGATTCCAACTGGCTGAAACATGCACGACTAACAAAATTCGCAGGCAAGAAAATAAGATCATCCTAATTGTGGAGTGAAAGGAACGTTATTGTTGAAACCTTAAGAGATTCAGAAGCGGTAATCTGGATTAAATATCAGGCACTGGTAGGTGAATTTGTAATTGACATTAAGAGAAAGAACTGCCCTCGTACATGTCGCGTGATGCGCACAGTATGAACATGGCTGTCAATTTTACGAAATAGGTGTGATGATCACAATACGCGTCTCTGGGGGGGATTATATAACTGCGTGTTCATGAAAATGGCTGATGCAGCGCAGAGCTAACTGGAGCTGACTGCATTGAGAAAGGCGTAAGTGGGGCTTCTTGGAAGCCGCCTTCGTCGCCGAAGGGCAAGTGCACGTTGCCTTCGTACAGGAATTGAGCGCATTTGGCGGTCTTCACACTTCAGTTGGTTGAAGTGCTACTGGCGTGTTTTTCGCCTCGGATCAAAAACGGTACCGTTCCTAATATTGCCGTTCGCCAAGGATTCTACGAGCAACAAGCAGTTAGTCAAGAGTCATTGCATACTTCAGCTACCTTCTACGCCTTCAGCTATTTTTGTGCGACTGCATAACGAATTTCTGGGGAAGTTTAGCAGGTTGCGTTTCTTGAAGGTCCTAGCGCACTGAGAAACATTTTGCTGACCTTGTCGCTTTATTGCTGAACAGTCGACTGTGCCACCAGCACCGTTCATGCTTACGACTATATTTTAACGCTTGATGTACACCAGTCGTGAGCAAAATTACAAAACACCTGGGAAGCCTTTACCTATTTAACGTTCTTGAGATCCATAGTTGTTCTAGTTCCATTTTCTTCCCAGTGAAATTCGCGCTTTTTGCGCACACATAGCACAGTGCATATCTTGCAAAGGGTATGTTGCACTATATGTAAGTAAACTAACGTCTTCGCTGTGTCGGTCGAATCACCCGGCAATATGTATTGATTGGATGGTTTATTGATAGATACGATCAAGTTTGCCTCGACAGAGGCAATAGTTTATAACCGCCACAACAGTGCCGTGAAAGAACCCAGGATACCTTAATATCTGCCGGCACTGAGAAATTCCCACCATGCGAAATAACTATGTTGTTGACTGTACCACTCGGGCACGTGTGAAACATTGGCTAACTTACGGATTGTTTAATCACTACTGGAGCAAATTTTTATGAGTTGACTGGGTAATTGAGCTCCCGTGTGTGAGTCGGCCTTCTTTGCGGAGGGCTTGCGCAACTGATGTAACGGTGCAAAAGACTGTCCTTTGAAAACATCACAACAGTACAATAGATACACTTTGTTATTTTTGTCCTTTTCTGTGTAACCATGGTGTCTATACATGCAGATGCTGTGGTACAGGTTGATAATCTTTAAGTATTGTGGAATTTAAGATAAAGTGTCCTTTTCCATATCACAATATTCTAGTCCGTGAGCTAGATTCTTCATAGAGCCGGACACTACATGCACGTGGAATCGAAACATAGGTTTAAGTAATGAACAAAATACACTAATTATCATTTGAAATAATTACTTTTTGGCCGATGTTGCAATTTACGTATTGTAGTCGGTAAATAATAGAAATGACATATATCATCATCATCATCAGCCTAGTTACGCCCACTGCATGGCAAAGGCCTCTCCCATACTTCTCCAACTACCCCGGTCATGTACTAATTGTGGCCATGTTGTCCCTGCAAACGTCTTAATGTCATCCGCCCACCTAACTTTCTGCCGCCCCCTGCTACGCTTCCCTTCCCTTGGAATCCAGTCCGTAACTCTTAGTGACCATCGGTTATCTTCCCTCCTCATTACATGTCCGGTCCATGCCCATTTCTTTTTCTTGATTTCAACTAAGATGTCGTTTACCCGCGTTTGTTGCCTCACCCAATCTGCTCTTTTCTTATCCCTTAACGTTACACCCATCATTCTTCTTTCCATAGCTCGTTGCGTCGTCCTCAATTTCAGCAGAACCCTTTTCGTAAGCCTCCAGGTTTCTGCCCCATATGTGAGTACTGGTAACACACAGCTGTTGTACACTTGCCTTTTGAGGGATAGTGGCAACCTGCTGTTCATGATTTGAGAATGCCTGCCAAACGCACCCCAACCCATTCTTATTCTTCTGGTTATTTCAGTGTCATGATCTGGATCCGTGGTCACTACCTGCCCTAAGTAGATGTATTCCCTTACCACTTCCAGTGCTTCGCTACCTATCGTAAACTTCTGTTCTCTTCCGAGACTGTTAAACAATACTTTAGTTTTCTGCAGATTAATTTTCAGACCCACCCTTCTGCTTTGCCTCTCCAGGTCAGTGAGCATGCATTGCAATTGGTCTCCTGAGTTACTAAGCAAGGCAATATCATCAGCGAATCGCAAGTTGCTAAGGTATTCTCCATCAACTTTTATCCCCAATTCTTCCCACTCCAGGCCTCTGAATACCTCTTGTAAACATGCTGTGAATAGCATTGGAGATATCGTATCTCCCTGTCTGACGCCTTTCTTTATAGGGATTTTGTTGCTTTCTTTGTGGAGGACTACGGTGGCTGTGGAGCCGCTATAGATTTCTTCCAGTATTTTTACATATGGCTCATCTACACCCTGATTCCGTAATGCCTCCATGACTGCTGAGGTTTCGACTGAATCAAACGCTTTCTCGTAATCAATGAAAGCTATATATAAGGGTTGGTTATATTCTGCACATTTCTCTATCACTTGATTGATAGTGTGAATATGGTCTATTGTTGAGTAGCCTTTACGGAATCCTGCCTGGTCCTTTGGTTGACAGAAGTCTAAGGTGTTCCTGATTCTATTTGCGATTACCTTAGTAAATACTTTGTAGGCAACGGACAGTAAGCTGGTCGGTCTATAATTGTTCAAGTCTTTGGCGTCCCCTTTCTTATGGATTAGGATTATGTTAGCGTTCTTCCAAGATTCCGGTACGCTCGAGGTTATGAGGCATTGCGTATACAGGGTCGCCAGTTTCTCTAGAACAATCTGACCACCATCCTTCAACAAATCTGCTGTTACCTGATCCTCCCCAGCTGCCTTCCCCCTTTGCATAGCTCCTAAGGCTTTCTTTACTACTTCTGGCGTTACCTGTGGGATTTCGAATTCCTCTAGGCTATTCTCTCTTCCACTATCGTCGTGGGTGCCACTGGTACTGTATAAATCTCTATAGAACTCCTCAGCCACTTGAACTGTCTCATCCATATTAGTAACGATATTGCCGGCTTTGTCTCTTAACGCACACATCTGATTCTTGCCTATTCCTAGTTTCTTCTTCACTGTTTTTAGGCTTCCTCCGTTCCTGAGAGCCTGTTCAATTCTGTCCATATTATAGTTCCTGATGTCCGCTGCCTTACGCTTGTTGATTAACTTAGAAAGTTCTGCCGGTTCTATTCTAGCTGTAGGATTAGAGGCTTTCATACATTGGCGTTTCTTGATCAGATCTTTCGTCTCCTACGATAGCTTACTGGTTTCCTGTCTAACGGCGTTACCACCGACTTCTATTGCGCACTCCTTAATGATGCCCATGAGATTGTCGTTCATTGCTTCAACACTAAGGTCCTCTTCCTGAGTTAAAGCCGAATACCTGTTCTGTAGTTTGATCCGGAATTCCTCTAGTTTCCCTCTTACCGCTAACTCATTGATTGGCTTCTTGTGTACCAGTTTCTTTCGTTCCCTCCTCAAGTCTACGCTAATTCGAGTTCTTACCATCCTGTGGTCACTGCAGCGTACCTTGCCGAGCACGTCTACATCTTGAATGATGCCAGGGTTCGCGCAGAGTATGAAGTCGATTTCATTTCTAGTCTCACCATTCGGGCTCCTCCACGTCCACTTTCGACTAACCCGCTTGAGGAAAAAGGTATTCATTATCCGCATATTATTCTGTTCTGCAAACTCTACTAATAATTCTCCTCTGCTATTCCTAGATCCTATGCCATATTCCCCCACTGACTTGTCTCCAGCCTGCTTCTTGCCTACCCTGGCATTGAAGTCGCCCATCAGTATAGTGTATTTTGTTTTGACTTTACCCATAGCCGATTCTACGTCTTCATAAAAGCTTTCGACTTCCTGGTCATCATGACTAGATGTAGGAGCGTAGACCTGTACAACCTTCATTTTGTACCTCTTATTAAGTTTCACAACAAGACCTGCCACCCTCTCGTTAATGCTATAGAATTCCTGTATGTTACCAGCTATTTCCTTATTAATCAGGAATCCGACTCCTAGTTTTCGTCTCTCCGCTAAGCCCCGGTAACACAGTACATGCCCGCTTTTTAGCACTGTATATGCTTCTTTTGTCCTCCTAACCTCACTGAGCCCTATTATATCCCATTTACTACCCTCTAATTCCTCCAATAACACTGCTAGACTCGCCTCACTAGATAGCGTTCTAACGTTAAACGTTGCCAGGTTCAGATTCCAATGGCGGCCTGTCCGGAGCCAGGTATTCTTAGCACCCTCTGCAGCGTCACAGATCTGACCGCCGCCGTGGTCAGTTGCTTCGCGGCTGCTGGGGACTGAGGGCCGGGGTTCGATTGTTGTATTCATATAGGAGGTTGTGGCCAAGTACTGCACCAGGGTGGCCAATCCTGCTCTGGTGAGAGAGTGCGTTACCGGTTCTGGTCACCGGGATCAGGCCGCACTCCAGGCCTGTTTGTGCAATTTTCTCAACACACGGTTTTTTTTTTTTTATTTTCCGGTGGAGAATTGCGCGGCACCGGGATTTGGATCACGGTCCTCTTGCACTGGAGACGGATACTCTACCGTCCCCGTAGGAGTTAAATTAAAAATTAATTTATGGGGTTTTACGTGACAAAACCACTTTCTGATTATGCACGCCGTAGTGGAGGACTCCGAAAATTTCGACCACCTGGGGTTCTTTAACGTGCACTTAATTCTAAGTACACGGTGGTTTCGCATTTCGCCCCCATCGAAATGCGGCCGCCGTGGTCGGGGTCCGATCCCGCGACCTCGTGCTCAGCAGTCTAACACCATAACCACTGAGCAACCACGGCGGGTCCCGCAGGAGTTGTACGCCTCATTTAACCTACAGTGGTGCCCTATTTGATCAGTCAAGGTGGACCAATCTGAGCTCGGTTATACCGCATGGATGGCACTCGGCTAGAGAACCTGGTATTTATGACCTGCACATGTGAGGCCATACATATTTGAAGATATATATCTTTCTTTTTCTTCTTTAGGAGGGTTCCCGTACAGTGTTAAAATAAAGGAAAAGACATTAAACGAAAGAAAAAAAAGAAAGAAAAAGGGGCGAAAAAAAAAGGAACACAACAGGTGATTTGAACTCGTGACCCTTCGATGTTGCCCGGAAAGATAGCTCAGTCAACAAATGCAAATATATATCTTTTCACCGTCACAGCAATCCTCTCCTGTTTCCCCACACTATCCCTAACGTTCCTATCGACCCTGCCCAATCATATTGCTACGGGATAGTATTTCCAATGACGAAGAGCCGAGCAGTAAGAAGATGACTACGACGATGAGAAGCTAGCGCGGGCTGTTGCCTCTTGGCCAAGCGCAGCGTATTTTCTTATAAATATACTTGTACATAGCTTTTCGTCTGCGTCTTCCTACGTAACATATCTGGTGGAGGTGCTGGGTGTTCTTCTAGGTGTTCTAGGTGTTCATCTTAGTCATGATCTTACGTGGAATAGCCATATCACGAACATTATTTCATCTGCTAACAAAACGCTGGCATCGTAAAGCGTAATCTCCACTCTGCCCCCAGCATGTTAAGCTACTCGCATACAAATCACTAGTTCGATCGCAATTAGAATACGCATCGCCCATCTGGTCTCCGAAACAAGTATACCTGGCTAATTCACGTGAATCAGTTCAAAATAGGGCAGCTACATTCATTCATTCCTCGTATTCTTTTGATATCAGCATATCATCTCTGAAATCGCAGTCCAACATACCTACTCTTGCACTCCGTCGCCACATTGCTAGTTCATGGTTATTTCATAAAGTCTCTTATTCCGAGCTATCACAGGAACCCTACATCTGCCCTCTCCTACCACGCTTCTCTCTTCGCACTGGACATCAGCAGCAGGTATCTCGGCCGACAACTTTTTGTTCATCATTCTTTCCCCGGACTGCTAGCGACTGGAACGGCCTTCCCCAAGAACTTGTTGCTATCACATGCCCATCTATGTTCCTTAACCAAATTATGCGTGCACTAGCATCCCGATAATAACTTTTGTTTGTATAACTCGTTCAAATATTTTTCTGTATTCTGTTGTTAATCTATAAGTGTCCCACCCCTTATGTAATACCCTCACGCGAGGGTCATTAAGGAAACAAAGTGAAGTGAAGTGAGAGTGGGTCTGCAACGTGGAGCCACATGGAACGAATTTCCAGAATAACGCAACTTTCCAGATATGCATCATCTAACTTGCAGTAAAAATGCACTGTTATTCTAGTTACTTCGTTTACAAAACGCTATTTTACGCATTGAAGCACAAAAGTAACTGGAACGCCCATGAATTCGCTCCCACACTTTTGGATACAATACCTCGAAACTGGTGTCATCGTGGAAATTAACTTGAAGTGGATGCGTCCTGCAAGCTCACCGTCTACAAATCGTAATTTGCACTATGTGGACTAAAAGGGTACTTACTGGTTTGCGCTGGTTGGTTGCAATTCACGATCAATGTCATTTGCGCACAACTTGGAACGATGGCTGGGGGACGACAGACACAACCGCCAGCTTTCTTTTACCACTTTTCTTAGGCAAAGTATCTTTTTTTAAATCAGTTGAAAGTTTGCGCTTGGTGTCTGTCGCCCCCCAGTCCTCGCTCCAAGTGGCGCACAAATAACATTCATCACGTGCCTTAAATAATTAAGAAGTTAATTAGACGAATAAGCGTCTAGATTTCTCGTGCTAGTAATGTCCGCCTTTGAAAAAATCTCAGCACAAGGACAGGAATTATGCCATCTGCCACACGCGATCTACAAAAAAAATCCCTGAACCTCAACCTGATCACGCTGTATGTGGCACGTGAAATGGTAAGGGATGATGACGGGAACTAGAAGATGACGCGAGGAGAGTACTCCACGTCGATATTATCACGCGTGTTTGGTTTTCAGACCAGTGTCGGCAAATACGCCCCAATTTACCTATTGAAGAACTTCCCAGTTTAATAGTGGAAGCGTACAAAACGAATGGACACACACAATCGATGTACAACTTTAGGGGACACATAGCTTCAAAACAAAGCCACCTGGGAAGTAAAGCATCCGCGTTTACATAAAAAAGAACTTCTTCGGGCACAATACGTGGATGGAATGATGCTTTTTACCGCGCTTTGTGTAATTAGTTTCTTTATTGGTGTCAAATATGATACTTCTTTTTATGTACCCCCCTGCTGTAATGCCTGCAAAGGCGAAGCAGGTATCAAATAAATAAAAAAAATGTCTTCGCGGCACGACCTATTGGCAGCAGAGGCACAGTCTTCATCAGCTTTGCCTCTCCACAGCCACTGGGCAAAATTTCATACTGGGACTTCCCGTACAGTGATGATTCACTTGGTGAACGCGAGTGACGCGTAAGCGCGTCGGTGTCATAGCGCATATGAAACTATCGGCCCTCAGTGCGCCAAGACGCCTACAGTGTCCGCATCGCAGATCGTATTCAAGATAAGGCACGCGCGGCCACGCCATACGCAGCAGCCGCCGAGTAGAACGCGCACTTGCAAACATTCGCTTACTAACTAAATTAACAAGCACGGTGTCAATGCGCACAGGCAAACATAGATAGGTCACACTAGGTGACCGCGGACGCTCACTCGCGGCAGCAGCAGCGAGCGAAGTGACCTCCCTACTGTCAACGCAAACCGAGCGTCGATAACACGGTGCACGCAAAGCTACGAGCCATCAGCCCACCGAGGCTGCGCCCCCACAGCAGATCGCATTCAAGGTAAATCCCGCGTGACCACGCGCGCCCATAGTACAACGTCCTTCCTCTAGCATAACTTTTTGGTATCGCTTTATCTAACTTAGTAGCAGAATACATTGCTGTTCTAGTTTAGGCTCTTGAGCCGTGGCCATAAATCCTAGCAGCAACACCATATGCAACAATGCCATGGTAGTCTGACAGGCATGATGCGGGACAAGCGCGGCAAAATTGAAAGCTAGGAGGTGTGTGCCAATCTAATCTATTTGAGGCAGCAACGAAGGTTAAGGTATTTAACCGCAGTCTATTGTAGAGTGCGGCACAGTTAACGCCACTAACATTCGAGCAGTCATAACGATGGCTCGTGTTGTTTTTCTCCACTGTACTCACTGGAGCAGCACTAACAATGGTGAAAGCAGTCAGCAGCCCTCGTGTACGCCTCAGCTGACCCAAACTGAAGACAGTTTGCCCCACTAGCTAGTACTCTCTCAGTTGACACATCTTCTGTTGGCACCGTCCAGTTAATTCGATGCATTTCCTTAGTTTTATGAAGCAAACAATGGTTCGCATTAAAACAGACGCAATCCGAATCGGACGCCATCTTACGCCCATGGGTCCGCCAAGCATCCGCAGCCAGTAGACGAACATGAAGCAGACGACGGCCCTGAGTGGTGTGTGCAGGCGCTGTGTGCGGATGGCCAAGATGGCGCACTCGTCGCCCGTCAGCAGGATGCCCAAGAGCTCGTAGGCGCGCTGGGCGTCCGTCGGGCGGTCGACCTGGGTCCACGTGATAGGCCCGTTAATTCAATAATGTACAGGCGGTGGAATTTATTGCTGTTTAAGTTACCGTGTTTGATAGAAAAGTTGGAGAAGAGGTGAATTGTAACACCACTGTGCAACAAGTTTTTTTGCGGACGTTAGTGAGCGTCGTGGGAGCAAAATTACGTAGAGACCTTTAGCATGAGATAAACAAGGAGAAGATTTCGTACTACATCCGCTTGAAGCAAACGGTTAACTAAGCCGTAGAAAGCACCGGAAAAGTGAGGTCGTGTACTTTATCGACATTTATCGACAAAATTGCACTGATCCAACGCACATTTTGGCACCACATTAAAAGCAAAGCTTTCGCGAAGGGATATATAAATGCTACAAAACGGTTCTGATATTGCAATGCATCTTCCAGTATTGCGATAACTGGTCTGTCCGGAATGATAGCATGACTTGGAGACGATGGAGTTTCAGAATATAATCACTAGAGGGCGCTCTGGCGCTGGTGTCTGCGGATGCTGAAAGCACGTGGTGCTTGAGCCAGCATAGAGATGATGGCTATTACATGGATTTGCCTGCACTTCGTCCTTCTGGCTTCAATTAGCCTCGATACTTTCTAAACTCGTTAATTTAAAATAAAAAAAGTATCGCGTTATGAATAATTAAACAATCCTTATTAAAATTGTCCGACGGCAGGCTTCCAAGAGAGGACTTCTTGCGCAGAAGCTCGATATCGAAACCATTACGCGACGGAAGCGTGCATCAATAAGCTGCATAGAACTCCATACAAATTTCTCGCGGGCAAGCAAGCCCGTTGAAACGCTTGACCCATTTCAATTTGGCCACCTCAACAGGCTGACATGCTGCGATTTGTAGCGATTATGCGTATTCACAGTCTAGATTAGTATAGATTACTTTGAAATTTAGAACAATGAAGGCAGATAAAGCGTAATGGGAAAAGCCACAACAACGTCTGAATCCATGAGCGCAATGAGCAGAAAATTTCGTGTACTACCCATCATTCTCACGTTGGCTGAACGATCGCAGCACCAGGGTTCCCGCTAGCAATTATTGAAGAAAACTTCGTGTACAAGCCCCCCCCCCCCTCTCCGACACCCCTCAGGTGAGCCACGTCATCCACGCATCCCCAGATTACATGGCGTCAGTGATACGCCCGCATTTTATCACGCCAGGTCCGGCACCAGTCCACTTTACTCTGTTTGCATGTACCCTTACCCACCCTACCTCGTGAAAAGTCGACCGGGCAGGCACGCAAAACTCCATGAGAGCTTCAGAGAGCTTCAATTTATTCAAAAATTGAGCAAATTTGACGCGATGTGAAAATTGATCTTGTGAGAAGAGTTTTTGCTGCTCTCCGGCTACCAAGCATCGTTTGTGATTAGGCAAAGCGTAGCCAGATTGACCAACGTGATTGTGTAAGATGAACGGTTATGGGACTCACACAAGCACGTACCTTTTTTTTCTCGACTTGTTTTCCTAACAATTAAATAAAAATGGCGAACAATGTCAGACAATTCGGACAGGCAGGTTACGTACACTTGGAAGTAAATGCGAGTGCGTAACATGAAACAGTTAAGCACTGCTTAGTACCAGCCAATAATATTAACAAAACTGTGAGAGCATGATTAAGAACAAGCAAGTCACAATTGACACATCTTACAGAACTAAAGTACCAATAATAACAAACATAGCGAGAGGAACCATATTTTGTAAGGTGTTTTGCGGCTTTAATTCGCTTATGCGAAGCTCGAGCAATGATTAAGCGGGGAAATTTCCTCTGTGAAACGCTCTCGTCGCGAAAGAGAGAAACTAAAATTTGCTGTAAATCCGAGTTTTTTTACACCAGCCACATTAAGCTCAAGATGTCACTTCCAAGCAGCACTTGCCTTTGTAATATACGCACAGGTCCTACACAAGTAGGAACTCCAAAGGCCCTTTGTTTTTAGACAAAAGCCGAAGTTAGGGGAGATTGGAGGAAAAGGAAAATTCCAATTCTCGATGGCAGCAGCGGCGGATGCGAGCATTACGCGAGTAAATGCGATATCGCGCGAGTAACGCTGCACCGCATCATGGCGCAGCGTCAAATGCGCAGCAGCCGGCTCACCTGCAGCAGCCAGCGCGGCGACTCGACGACCCAGCTCATGACGGAGACCAGCAGCACGTACGGCGCCAGGGAGAGGACGGCGAGCCACTGCCAGGGCAGCGCGTGCGGAAACACGACGGCGACCAGGCGACCGAGCAGGTAGAAGCAGTGCTGGATGCCCACCACCGCGCCACGGTCGTCGTCGGGCGCCACCTCGGTGAGGTAGACGTGGGCGCTCAGGCTGCCCATGGCGACGAACACGCCCGACACGGCCTGGAACACGCAGATCAGGAACCCCGTTGGCAGCGCGGGCAGCAGTGTGGACAGCACGGTCGCCAGCGTGCCTGCGTCGAAGGGGCGCACACCTGAGAGAACAGCCGTTCCCGGTTGAGCCTATACATGGAGCCCCCCCCGACGAGCTAACGCAAGTCAATTAAAGCTATTCAGCAGGGGCCCCCGAAACGAGTAGTGGTGAAACCGTCGTTTTCGAAATAGCGACAATCTTGAGGCCTATATATATAGACGGGGGAAAGTAAAGCGGTTCTCGTATCCTATCTTATAGAGTATAAACTGACCTGACAGATGTAGAGAAGCAGCGTGCGATATGATTTAGCCGTTTCAGCATTTCATTTTGACCTCAACTGCTGATGCAGGCTTGGGCGGCGCGAACAGCCCGAGCAATTGTCGTTGCGGAAAAAGTCCACTGGCAGAAAAGACGACAGCTACTCGCTTGGTTTTCTTCGTCAAAGTCACCTATGCAACTTGCAGGGCCGAGGAAAGTGCCTGCGCGTCTGTCTTCTGCACCGTATACGAAGCATGATCCAAAATTTTGTAGGCGATGGTACCTGTGTGACTCGTTCAAATTATCAATTTAGTAGCTATGGTGTTGTTGACCAGGTTATAATATACAGGGAAGTTGCTTATATCTCTTGAGAAATTTCATGTCGTCTACTGCACTTATCAGCCCCAATTTCACTACTACGTGTGATCACTACGAAAACTCGTCTTCATATTTTTTATTTTTTCTAGTTTTGCCACTTAGCCTTAGTTTTCAGATTCTAGGACAACTCTTTCTTAACAGCAATGACCAAGTCAGTTCTAGCTCCAACATGCAGGGGAATCTGTAGCAGAATCGCTTGAAGGTTTTCATGGTTACTCAAAAGGTACAGATGATGTATTGACGATTGATGATGTATTGACGACATTGTGCTTTACACACCTATTTGGTAGCTCTACCATTATACCAATGACTCATCGGTGGAGACAAGCTTTTTTTTGTCAACCCTAACTCTACTGAACGCAGTGTAATTATTGAACGAAACTTATCTGATCAGCGGATTGTAAACAATGCGCACCATTTCACTACGCAAAGCAACTAAAATTAAACACAGCTCCTCACTCACGTTCAAAGATTACTCCATAGCTAAATACGGCATGATAGAGCATATGGAAGCTTTCTTAGCGAATTTGATGAAAATATTCATGTGCTTATACTATTTGAAACGTTTAGTAACACGTGCCGATAGTGCCTATATACGTCCATTCCGAATAAGCGCACGGATATATATATATATATATATATATATATATATATATATATATATATATATATATATATATATATATAGGCTAAATTTTGAACAGCAAGAGAGAAAGAACGGGCAGTCTAGCTATATATAAAAAATTACAAGGTAGTGTGCACCACGATATGCTTCAGTCAAAGGGCCATTGCTTTCAAGCGATTTAACAAATTTCTTTCTTAAAACATGACCCAAATAGGTGGAAGTTATTGAGTCATATGAAGACTCACTTGACAGAGTTATCAAATAACGAAGCAATAATCACTGATTTATAAAGCGTCGTACAGTATTTCATCGCTTTCTTTCATGGTGTGTTTACTGTCTCAAGTTTTCGTGGAACGCCAAGCGCAGCAGTTTTTTGCCCGTGAAAAGTTGTCTTTAATTCCTGTCCTGGCCCGTTTCCTTGCATTTAAATCTCAACACGAAAATATACGCGGATCCTGATGACTACGAAATATTATTATTTTTTTTGACGCTACGCAGAAACGATTGCCTGATTCCGCGTTCTTTTTTCTCGAAGATGGTTGTTCTTGGCAAGGCTAATGACTGGATGGAAAACTGGTGGAGTTATTCTTATTTCAAAGAAAGGGAACCACCTATAATTAAAAATAAATACTGCCCTGTACCTTCAACGGCCACATGTTGCTCGAACATATTCATCATCATCATCATCATCATCGTCGTCGTCGTCGTCAGCCTGGTTACGTCCACTGCAGGGCAAAGGCCTCTCCCATACTTCTCCAACTACCCTGGTCACGTTCTTATTGCGGCCATGTTGTCCCTGCAAACTTCTTAATCTCATCCGCCCACCTAACTATCTGCCGCCCCCTGCTACACTTCCTTTGCCTTGGAATCCAGTCCGTAACCCTTAGAAGCTGAAACACTTTTCGAAAAAAATGAGTTTTCTGCGGCATTCTACAGTTCTGAGTCCCATGAACACGAATATCTCGTTCAAAAAGGGCGGAAACAAACGCAAGCGGCTGTTTTTTTCAAGAAAACGCGCACCAGCGCCTCAGGGCATCGCGCGAACGCCGCTGAGGCCCGTGATTGGTCGGGGCCGCTGTGACGTCATTCGCGCCAGTCGCCGGTCGGCGCCGCCGTTTCAGAGCGTAGCACGGTAGCACGCTGTTCTGTTCTGGCTTCATAGGTGAGTTGTAAGCATTACGGAACGTTCTCGCTGTCTCGGACAGCTTGTTTTTTCGCCGTACATGTTCGAACCGACAGCCGATACGGAAAACGATGGCGGCAACGGCGATGTGGAGTGTGCCAACAACTAGAGCGATGTGTGCACCTTCTCGCGCGTTGGAAATCTTAGCTGGTAGGTATGTTTTTTTTTTTTTTCATGTAGCTGCACGTTCCAATGACGGGCGAAAAAATGCGCTAAAGTGTCACTGGGAACTTTCTGCTGGAAGAATGCCGAAGCACTAACTTCTCATTAGATTGTAAACACGGGTGCAATTCCGCGATGTCAAGCAGCTTGCCGCTGCTTGTCTAAAGTCCCGTGGTTTTTTGAGTGTTGATACACGATCACGAACATAAGTGCAGCGTTTCAAAGCGCGCACATGCAGTGCTGCGAGGTACAGTCATGGAAGTTGCTTATCATACACATCCAGAGATGGCCAGAGGTATTATATGTGCAATATTCATACTATGGTTCGACGACTTTGCGATTGTGGCTCGATCAAGAATCGGTATGCGTGCTCCATGCTAGTGTTGACATAAAGATATTAGGCAGTTTTCGCACCGCCGTGTGGTAAACACGATAACTGCAACCGTACGTCGAATGTCACTAGGCAAGCCTATACTCCATTTCATACCTCAGGTGCAACGCTGTGGAAGCTACGCACGAAGTCCGGTCACCAAAATTTATTACTGCTCGCGTTTCCGTCTATGCTTCGCACTGTGCCAGCGGCGTTTGCTCGCGCGAGCATGCACGTGAAGCTGCCGCGACGGGCTGCAATTAAAAAATATCGAAAAGAAAATTGATTTAAAAGAACGTGTTAGCAGCCGTATAAGTACACGGTTTCTTTATTTCCATGGGTAAATTCTGTTTTTTTCATTCAGAACTGAGCTTATAGATGGAAAAGTTTCTCAAAAATCGGGTCAAGATGGAAAAGTTTCTCAAAAATCGGGTCAAGAAACACCGAACTTTTTCTAAGTGCGAACGCAGCCACTGCAAGAAGTATCTCAAGCGGAACAACGGAACAACGCCGGGCTTCAGTCGCGCCGATTTAACTGGAATACCAATTGCCCGCACCGTTGTCAAGCTCCGATGATAGTCACTGTCGCGAAAATGGTCCGAGCACAGCACAGCTGATTTCGTCGGCACGAACTTATCTCTCCTCACCGCACGGACCCACTGCGCTGGAAGCTTCTTGTCCTTCGCCCGCCTGTGTTCGCGCAGCCGAATGCTGCACAGAGCGAGGGCATGTTGAGCGCCCTTGGCTGTAGGTACTCACGCAGCACAGAAGAAAAGAACAGTTTACGAAAATCGCAAAAGAAAGCAAACGTGAGCGGCGGTGGCGGCAGATCTCTCGTAGCGTCGTTCAGTAAAGCGCAGGACGGAAAGAGGCATGCCAGCACGCCGGTCCGGCAGCTCGGTCCCCGCGAATGACGTCACTCTCGCCGGTTCTCTCCTCTGGCAACCACCTCACCCGGCGCTCCGGGAAGCGATGGGGGCGTGTCCGCGGGGGTGATTTAGAAAGCGATTTGCACCCCTTATATTAACAAAACGAAGAAAAAATTTCGGAACCGTAAATTATTAGGTCTGTTCTTCCCGATCCCAGCGATTCATGGAAATCGAAAACCGTTTCAGCTTCCCTTTAATGACCATCGGTTATCTTCCCTCCGCGTTAGATGTCCTGTCTATGCCCATTTCTTTTTCTTGATTTCAACTAAGATGTCATTAACTCGCGTTTGTTCCCTCACCCAATCTCCTCTTTTCATATCCCTTAACGTTACACCCATCATTCTTCTTTCCATAGCTCGTTGCGTCGTACTCAAATTAAGTAGAACCCTCTCCGTAAGCCTCCAGGTTTCTGCCCCATACGTGAGTACTGGCAAGACACAGCTATTATACACTTTTCTCTCGGGGGATAATGGCAACCTGCTGTTCATGATCTGAGAATGCCTGTCAAATGCACCCCAGCCCATTCTTATTCTTCTGATTATTTCCGTCTCATGATTTGGATCCGCCGTCACTGCCTGCCCTAAGTAGATGTATTCCCTTACCACTTCCAGTGCCTCGCTACCTATTGTAAATTGATGTTCTCCTCCGAGACTGTTAAACATTACTTTAGTTTTCTGCATATTAATTTTTAGACCCACTCTTCTGCTTTGCCTCTCCAGGTCGGTGAGCATGCATTGCAATTGGTCCCCTGAGATACTAAGCAAGGCAATATCATCAGTGAACCACAAGTTACTAAGGTATTCTCCATTAACTTTTATCCCCAATTCTTCCCAATCCAGGTCTCTGAATACCTCCTGTAAACACGCTGTGAATAGCATTGGAGAGATCGTATCTCCCTGCCTGATGCCTTTCTTTATTGGGATTTTGTTGCTTTCTGTATGGAGGACTATGGTGGCTGTGGAACCGCTATAGGTATCTTTCAGTATTTTTACATACGGCTCGTCTACACCCTGATTCCGTAATGCCTCCATGACTGCTGAGGTTTTGACAGAATCAAACGCTTTCTCGTAATCAATGAAAGCTACATATAAGGGTTCGTTATATTCCGCACATTTCTCTATCACCTGACTGATAGTGTGAATATGGTCTATTGTTGAGTAGCCTTTACGGAATCCTGCCTGGTCCTTTGGTTGACTGAAGTCGAAGGTGTTCCTCATTCTGTTTGCGATTACCTTGGTAAATTCTTTGTAGGCGACGGACAGTAACCTGATTGGTCTATAATTCTTCAAGTCTTTGGCGTCCCCTTTCTTATGGATTAGGATTATGCTAGCGTTCTTCCAAGATTCCGGTACGCTCGAAGTCATGAGGCATTGCGTATACAGGGTGGCCAGTTTCTCAAGAATAATCTGCCCACCATCCTTCAACAAATCTGCTGTTACCTGATCCTCCCCAGCGGCCTTCCCCCTTTGCATAGCTCCCAAGGCTATTGTTGAGTAGCCTTTACGAAATCCTGCCTGGTCCTTTGGTTGACTGAAGTCTAAGGTGCTCCTGATTCTATTTGCAATTATCTTAGTAAATACTTTGTAGGCAATGGACAGTTAGCTCACCGGTCTATATTTTTTGAAGTCTTTGGCGTCACTTTTCTCCCTTTCTCACTATAGGTAATCATATTCCCGAATTTCCGCATCATAACTCAAGAATAACCAATTTACAGTCCGGTTTCAGAAGGAGTTATTGCACAATCACGCTTTTTGCAATCGTACGCACATTTCCTGAAGCATTAAACAACAGTAACCATATCAACGCATTTTTCATGGGGGCGTCTGATCGAGTTATTCAGGAAAAGCTTGTGCTCAAACTGAAGGATAATAATCTTCAGCAAGTACTATTTTTGTGAATTAGAGCTTGCTAAGTAAACCTGGTTCAGTTTGCTCCAGCTGAGGGGACGTACTGCAGCTCTCTTTCTTTCATAGTGGGGTAGCGTTCTGTGACAATTTCTACTGCTTCCATTGTATGTTTACGACCTCGTTAGTGTAGTTACATTGAAAACGAAAGTTCGTTTTCTCAGAAATCACAACTCGGCCTTATCAAAACATTTGAATTGCAATATAGATATTGTCGTCAGCTGGTGCAATGGTTTTGGCGTCGACATAACACCGATAAAACAGCTTATTTGAGAGTTACACTGCTAAAGTAGGACTATCAATTGGGAGTATTACAACTGCAGCAAGTCAATAGCTACAAGTACCCAGGCTTAACAATCACTAAGAATCTACCTTGGAATCCACGCATAGATAACATTGCTTCTGCACTCTGTAAGCGGTGCTTCTTGACGCGTAACATTAGATATAGTATCCCAAATGTACACTGCTGACATATTTTGCATACATTAGGCCAAAACACCGAGTAGGATTCTACAACGTGTAACCCTTTTAATAAGCATAACCATTAACGAACTACAACGCATTCGACGGGAAGTCATCAGCGTTCTTTACTGATTCTCCTACGAATGGTTATCCTAAAGAGCCTATGAAAACTAATGCCACTGAAAGATTTCAAGCCTCAAGAAAAAAAACCTTAACCTTGAGTTTCTGCCAGCTTCTTAACAAGTGTGCACTCGACACTTCTGTATAATTAACCCTTTGAACTTCATCGTACACTGGATATACAGAGCCCACACACTAACAGCTTATCTTGTACCGACCAATATCTATACATTTTCTTTCTTTCCACGTACAATAAGCGAGTGGAATCACCTCAGAGACCCTTAACACACACACGCACGCACACGCACGCACGCACATGCAAGCACGCACGCACACAAACACACACACACACACACACACTCAGGCCCCGTGTCGCAGAAAATGTGCTTTAGGCATCCGGCGTCGGCCGTCATTTCGCTAAAAATTATTTCAAACCACGCATACCCAACCATTCCTAATCACCATAGTTGTTAATATCTTGTCTGTCATTCTTTACAAAGTTGTTCCTCGGTATTTTGCGAATGATAGCCCACAAACAAATCTCATGCAAAAGAAACACCGACAGCACATACGTCTTATGTTGCATCTTCACAGACTGAAATATTAAACGTTCGAAAGAGTAACAGCAGATAAGCCAACGCAAGAGGCCGCGTTTCAACTGTAAAGCACGCCTTCGTGCGTAGCGTTCGCCGGAAGCGTTTCCCGGTAAATATTACGGTTACATAAGCTGCAGTTGCCGGCAAACGTGGAAAGCACACAGGGACCTTTGAATGCTATCGCTTTCCACTCTTCAAAGAAGCTTCAGCGTCCTCCAATTTTTAAAGCGCAAGCTTTACTGGCCGCAAACTTGCGATTTCGCCATGGCGGTGCTCCGAGGGGGCACATGACGTCACAACGCGAGCCTCGCCGCGGATATTTCTCTCTCTCTCTCTCGCTCCCTAGTCACTTCTGCGCATGCGCCACTACTAGCACCGAGCCAAAGGTTTTCCACCGCTGCGCAGCGCCGCGCCTTTCGCCACCATCCCCGTTTGGTATGACGTCACACCACGTTCCTCGTCGTTGCGCTCGCCTCCGCTCGCTTCGCCAGCTGCGTCGCATGCCTAATAACATGTCGGAGGATTGAAAAGGAGAGCTCGCGTGCGCCGCAACCACGGTTGAAGCGGCAGCATGGACGGCGACAATTCTGATAAGCAGGAGGAGGCCCGGAATCGACATCGGAACGAGACGAAGAGGAAACGAATCGCCCAGGAAACAGACGAACAGCGCGCCGAACGACTGGCTAAACGCCGCAACATAACTAGACGGCCAGACTAACCTGGACTTGCAATCAAGATTAACCAAGTCTAACCATGCTATGCCTTAGCTTTCGCTACGTATATCCCGGCATAGCCGAGCTAAGCCACTGTCTTCTTTTTAAAGAAATTTCTTCAAAGTTTCTTCGGGATGTGGATGACAGTACCCGTGTTAGTGTGAAATATATCGTGTTTTATTTCACCGCCCTTTTGTTGTTGTCATGTGATAATAATAGAGGCCTCTGGCATTCGTACACCACGGCAATATTTCTTCCAGTGTTTTACGGTACACCGGACGCTTCAGCCCTTCCGCAATTAAATGCCCCTGCAAAGCTTCTCAGCTTTTTTTCTCGTTGATTTTGCGAAAAAAGTTACCGCGCCCGCTTTTGCATTTTGCAAGGTGACTAACGCTTCTTTAAGGAACCGGCTTTCCGCGTGCGCGTGTGTTTGTGTGCGCGTGCGTGTGTGTTTGTAAATGTGCGTGTATGTGTTTGTGTGTATGGGCGTGCGTATGCGCATGTGTACACGCGTGTGAACGTATGTGTGTGGGTGTGTGCACGCGCGCGTGAGTGTGCGTGTGTGTGTTTGTGTGTGCCTGCGTGCATGTGTGTGTGCTTGCTTTTTTTTCTGTACGGGAACCTCTTTAACGTTGCAAGGCCAACCACTCTTGATATTCATATGATACGCTCCAATAAAGCAACTTGATCTGTATGTGCTTCAGCCAGCCAGAATGCCCGAGACAATGACGACTCATGCGTTTTAGCAAGCAAGAGAACAAGACGCATAGATAACAGGTAGGACAACAGTGTCAAGCTTTCTTTCCGATTACTACCGACAGCACGGATGGCTGGCGTCACACAGTTACCTTTCCGATCAACCCGCACCATAACAGCTTGATGCAACAATCAAAAAGGTTCAATCGCTCTTTGGCAATTCTTAATGTATAAGCTGTACTGCCACTTTCCACTACCACCCATCATGGTACGTCCCCCTACGGGGCCCTTGAGGTTTATTTGCAAAGCTAAGCGCGTCAATATGTGCGACTGGGAATTCATCTTGAGCTGAGGAACCATGTTGTCCGCGTTTTCAAAGCTCATTGGATGTTTAAGGGTGCCGCTCTACTATGAGAAGCCGACAAAAGTGACGTGCCTATGTTAAAGTTGGCGAAGTCGTGCCGAAAAGGCTCCTTCCCACAAAGGGACTTTCGTAGCGAATGTGAGTGGTAGTACAATCTAGCGTGGTGTAGGCTACACAGCAAGCCTGAGGCGTACCGATGATGACGCCTACGCCGTAGTAGTAGAGTCCCTTGGTGCGCCCAGCCGCCTGAACGAGAACGCTTCCGAGCACGAATCCCATGATGCCGCCCACTTCCTTGACGTCACCAACAGCCTCGGCGATGGCGGGACCGTAGCGCGAGTCGGCCTCCAGCTTTTTGCGCAGCACGATGTCGAGCGTGATGGTGAAGCCGTGGCAGAATTGGGCCAGCCACGCCACGCGCCTCGAATAGAGAAAGGTCAAAATGAAGCAGTGATAATGTAGAAGGCAGCAAGACGACGTTCTCTGTGCGGAACTCTGGCACAATTTCAAATTCAGTGTCCTTTCTTTTCACCTGGCTTTCAACAATGCATTAAATGTATAAGATACTGTCACTAAGCTTGGGAAAACACGGGGATTGCGGGAAATGGAAATTCAAGACGATGAGCAAAACGAGAACAAGGTGAAAGCCGGAGCCAACGTTTCGACATGTAGACTTGCAGAAGACAAGTCCACTTGTCGAAACGTTGGCTCCGGCTTTCAGCTTGTTCTCGTTTTGTTACTAAGCTTGTATTTCAATCTAGTCACGTGGCAAATTTTTTTTTCTATATCGTTCCCAGATTGTCACGCGTGATCATGCTGTCTCCCCTCCGATGACTACGTAATAGTTCGAGAAATCACGGCTCCTAATGATAACTCTATATTACCATTGGATCTTGATGCTGTTCCTGATCTGTGTAAAACTTTATGCTGGAAATGCACACTAATAAATGTGGAGTGACGCGCGAGCCTATATCGACCAGTACATATCGACTGCATATTACTTTGACAACCTTCCCTTAGAAGTAGTATCCTCGTTCTGCAGTATCCTTGTTATGTTTGTATCGAACATAATAAGCGAACGACCGATGAGGTTGATACGGGGTTATACCGGTTGGATAGAGTTCCCGAACATTGATAACGACACTGACCTGCGTGCAGATAAACAAGTGGCACAACGCTTACGCACACTGATAAAATTACCAGACGAGTTTTTAAGTGAACTTTTTCTTCTCTGTCGTTCCACCTTCTGTTTATTTTTACTAGTAATATCCTTTTACAGAGTCTGCCTTATTCATTTCAGTGTTTGTGTTCTTGTGTTCTTCTTTCTCATTAATTGTTTCGCTTTCTTTTATTATAACGTTTGCGTTGTAACCACTCCCTTCTGTAATGTTTCGGCCCTGAGGGTACAATAAGTGAACTGAAATTAAATGAAATTTCACCGGATCTAGACGGGCCTCAATTCTATAGCAAAGCCATGAAATATATAACAGTATTCGGTGATCGTCGCAAGCACGTGCAAGGTTCATCGTCCCTTTCGTCGTCATCATTTGGCTTCACTGTCACTGATTTTTCACCTAAGTGCGTGTCCTTGCTTCCGTGTAGCGCATATCACATATTGCACTTTGGAATACTCGCACTGTCAGCCTCAACACCATGATCGGGCGGCACGGTCCCGGATCTCTGAAGTTATGCCAGTTATGAAAAAATGATTAACGCCAACCAATAATTTATTTGAAACCGGACGTTTCGGTGCCAGCTCGGTCCCTTCTTCAGGGGTGACTAAAATGTGGGCCAGCAGCAGCATGGGGCGGCCTATGGTCTCCCTTTGTTAGCACGTGGCGCAGTTCACTAACGTGCGCGGAGGGAAGCGTTCGGCGTCCTGTTCATTGTCGCCTTCGTGAGCCGGATGTGCCAAGACTCGACGTGCCGTCTCTTATACGGATTGTGTTCCACGGCCAAGACGCTCCCTTCCTCGAAAACGATTCTGTAGTAGGCGGACTCGCAGTGCTCGGCGAGGGGGTTGCCTTCCGAGTTCAACAGTCGGACGCCGTTCTTGTGTTGCCTTATAAGCTGGGGAAGGTTTTTTGTTTGGCCGATGTATGAAGCTGGGCACTTGGAGCACGAGATTTTGTAGATTACACCTGGTTTTTATCTGGAGACGTGGTCTTTGGGTCGTGGTACGAAGCGGCCGATTGTAGAAACGGGTTTGTGGGATACGCGGGTTTGTGGATATCGTACTTTCGTAGGATGCGTGCCAGTGCTTCGCTGGTGCCCCTCACGTATGGAAGCACAACGCGAGCGCGTTTTGTTGTTTTCGTGGTGGCTGGCCTGCCTGTCCTCTGATCCTGACGGCGGGAAACGCGTCGAATAAAGCGGCGTGTGTAGCCATTCTTCTGCAGAGCAGCGAGCACGGTGGCTATTGGTTGGAGTTAATAATTTTTCCAACTCGTGTTCCCAACCAGACAGACTTCCGTTGAAGATGCGTTTATTCATATGCCAGTTATGCTAAATATAGCGCCTTGAATTCATCGGAGATGACCCTTGGCGCGAAACGCGGTTTTTGGATGAAGCGACGCCGGCCTTCCCGGATAAGGGCACCTCAAGAAACAAGCGCCGGAGGCGTGGTCCAACCTTACTCGTTCAGAGAGTGGCCAATGGCACAGGCTCTACAGCGCGTTCACGCGGACTAGTGGAGGCACCTCTAGGTAGAGACAGTTTGCTTCTTAGCGAAGCAAATGTGCCTAGTTGGCTGGCCTTGTTGCTGCTGCACATTTAACAGCCAAGGGAAGGTGGCCGCTGTCCCCTGGTAATGAACGCGGCTGACGACCTGGTCGCCTTTGCTCCGTACGGGTTGAAAATTATAGCGAGGATCGCGCCGTGTATGGAGCCGCCGTAGATGGGGCAGCTGAGCAAAAGAGAAAAAGCATAGGAAGGATAGACAGAGGCGCACAAGACACAGACAGGGACCAGACGGCGATTCGCTGTTCTACAGCGTCTTGCGAACTAAGCACACTGCAAATCTAGAGCGGCATGGAGTGTTGACCGGTCCGCGGCTTAGTGCATGCTGGATCAAGCTATGTCAAGAACGTAGCCTTAAACTAAAGTTAACGAGAGGGAGCAGCTTATGTACGCTGTATTCTGCACGAAGCGTTCTGTGGCACTCTAGACCGGAAAGATGGCGCCCTACTGCATGCGAACGCCTACTTCTGTGCCACCACGTTATCACTTAGTCGAAGCTATCTGTATCTTCGACTTCGGAGCCACAATATCTTTTAGCAAGCAGCTCATAGCTTTGCGGATACTATCTAGAAGGCTACGCTTGGATGACGCACCGATTAATTTCAACAAAGCATGTGAGTGCATGTGTGGCCACGCTTATTTCGATTTGTCAGGACTGCTAGTTACTGCACTGAGCCGGCGCCTGCTACGCCTAGCGATTGCAGTTACTTTCAAAATACATCGACAGGGGCGCAAGAGCACATTGTTGGATATCGCACCGCTGGCACGAGTTGTTGGGGTCTCGGTGCTGACGCCCGTTATTGCCAATGGGTCGCAAGCCCCAAGGGTAGCGTTGGCCTGGCGGCCTGGGGCACAGGAAGCATCCGAAGGTCCCGGCAAAGCAAGAGAAGACTGGTAACAGAACAACTTGTTTATTCTAACATAGCAAAAGAGCGGCCGGTCAGGTCGACCGGAGTGGAGAGACGGGAGAGCACGTAACTCAACAGTACAAATCGGAGCCTCTCTCCTGGCGTCCGGGGGCAGCTGCTCTTATACCCTCGGCGTCGCGGTCCAAAAGAGAAGGTCACGGGATGAAGGTCACGGGATGAAGGTCACGGGATGAAGGTCACGGGACGGTGGAGCATGACCCCACGACGGCGCGAACTGTCGAGCCGAGAGACCTGCTGAACCGAGTGTAGTGACGCATCGCCAACCTTCACTTGGGGAGCTCCGCTCCCCTGATGCCGCGCTTTGACAAGCGTGGGCACACACACACACACACACACGAAGACACGTGGCACTGAAACACGCCTGGGCACGCTTGGCGGGTAGGCGTTGCGGCGGCGTCGGACGGGCCAAAATGTCCGCTGCTTTGAACAAAGCCCCGGCGTCCGTTGCATCCGCGCCGGCATTACCGCGCGTTGTAGGCGAAACGTAACAGACCGCCCCGCCGGGGGAAGGAGATCCCGATGGTCAGGGGACTGCATCCGCTGTCCGGAGGGATGTCGCTCGATGATGCTCATAACCGAAGTTGGGCGTCCTTGGGCGTTTCTTGAGCGCAGCGCACAGAGAAGGCCTCGTTCTCACGTTCAGGTGCACACAGGACACTGCAAAGTGACTTCGGGAGAGTTGACATTTTTGTTCTCGTTTCCGGCAGGCGTTAGAACCACGCCAAAAGTCAACCGCTCAGTCAGCAAGCACGGCACAACCCTCACTAAGCCCTGCCAGGCTCTTCCCCCTTTTATACTGCTGCCTAGTTCCTTACAGTAGTTTAGCAGCACTCAGAACGCGTCCACAAATCGGAAAAATTGCACTAGAAAGCACATCATCACTTTGAAACACTACACAAAAGCAATAAGTTAAAAAAAATCCTGCCTCAGGAAGAAAAACATCAGTAACAAGCAATTTTGAGGCTGATTCCCACGTTAGGGGCTTCGACTTAAGCCATCGGCGTTACCGTTGAGACTCCCCTTTTTGTAACGCACCTCAAAGGAATATTGTTGCAAAGCGAGGCTCCAGCGCAGGAGGCGGCCATTTTTGGGAGAGATGGTCTGCAGCCATCGGAGAGGGCAGTGATCCGTTTCAATGATAAACCTCGAGCCGGCTAGGTAACATGACAATTTCTGAACGGCCCACACGATACACGCACACTCTTTCTCGGTGGCGCTATACGCCTGCTCACGACTGGTCAGCTTACGACTAGCATACAGGACGGGGTGTTCTACTTCTCCATTTTCCCGTTGGCACAGTACAACGCCCATGCCTCGCTCACTAGCATCACACTGAACAACGAACCCTTTTGTGTAGTCGGGCGATCGTAGCACAGGCTGGCTTGTTAGGGCGCTCTTTAGGGCGCTAAAAGCTCTTTCCTTTGTCTCATCCCAGACGACTGTTTGAGGCTCTGTCTTTCTTAGAGCATCCGTCAAGGGAGCCGCGATATCAGAGTACCTGGGGATGTACCTCTGATAATAGCCGGCGACACCTAAGAACGACCGAATATCGGTCTTCGTACGCGGTTGCGGGAAGTCTCGCACAGCGGCCACCTTTATTTCAGAGGGGCGGCGACGACCCCGACCAATCACGTGTCCGAGGTAGACAACCTCGGCCTGTGCTAACTGGCACTTGGGAGCCTTGACTGTCAAGCCCGCATCGCGCAGGCGGGTTAGCACTGCCCGCAAGTGCGCCATATGCTCAGGCCAGGATGCGGAGAATATCGCTACGTCGTCTAGATACGGTAAAGCGAATTCTTGCTGTCCCCGCAACACTTTATCCATGAGGCTTGAAAAGCAGTATGGCGCGTTCTTCAAACCAAAACTCAAAACTTTAGGACGGAATGTCCCCATTGGTGAAATGAACGCCGCATACCTACTAGCCTCTTCTGTAAGTGGAACCTGCCAATAACCCCTGACAAGATCTAGGGTGGAAATAAACTGAGCGCTACTCACTCTCTCAAGGCGCTCCTCGATGTTAGGGATCGGATAAATTTGATCCTTAGTGATGGAATTAAGCCTGCGGTAGTCGACGCAAGGACGAGGTTCCTTGCCCGGTACCTCAACTAAAATCAAAGGGGAGGTATAATCACTCTCACCCGCTTCAATAACACCGAGCTGTAGCATTTTCTTTACCTCAGCCTCCATAATATCGCTCTGGCGGGGTGACACCCGGTACGCCTTGGATCGTACTGGCTCTGGGGAGGTAAGTTCTATGTCATGAGTAAGGACAGAAGTCCTACCAGGCCTCTCAGAGAACAGACCTTGAAACTCTTGTAAGAGCTGGTGTAGTTCGGTTTTCTGCTCAGGCGACAGCGATGCTTTACTTATTAAGTCACTAATGACTTGATCGGTGTCTTTCCTGTTCGTCACTGAGCCTAGTCCCGGAAGCTCGACCGGAAGCTCTTCTAACTTTCCCGCATCGGGAATTTCCTCTCCAGTATCTGGTGCCTTTAACGCTACAGGCTCAATTTTATCCCGTTCGGGCGTGCTCTGACTACCAGCTTGCTGCACCTCTGACCCTTTCTCATCGTTCAACAACGTCGGCCCCGCAACTACCGCCTTTGCAGCGAGCTCCCGAACCTTCGATCTGGTTAAGGCCTGAACGCTAGCCTCACCAAACAAAAGCCCCTTCTCGCGCAGGAGGTGATCGGACCTGTTCGAAAATAGGTACGGGTACTGGGGGGGCAGCATAGATGACACTGCGGCCTCCGTCTCAAGTGCTCCGAAAGGTCCTTCAATAAGCACTTTTGCTACCGGCAGACACACGCTATGAGCTTCCACTGCTTGCTTGATCCATGCGCACTCGCCCGTGAACATATCGGGTTCTACGTAAGAGGGGTGAACTACATCCATTGTAGCTGCGGTATCGCGAAGCACTCGGCACTCTTTCCCGTTCACGAGGAGGTCTCGCATGTCGGGCTCGAGAAGCTTGATGTTCTCGTCAGTGCTGCCTAATGAAAAAAACACGACTTTTGGTTTTGTTTCTGGGCACTGCGCCGAAAAGTGACCCGGCTTCTGGCACGTATAACACAGGCGCGCTTGCCTCGCCTCGAACCGCTTTCTGCGTTCGGCTTCGGCTGCCGCCGTCTCCTTACGTTCGGTCGGACACTGCGCCGAAAAGTCACCCGGCTTCTGGCACGTATAACAAACGCGCGCTTGCCTCATCTCGAACCGCTTTCTGCGTTCGGCTTCGGTTGCCGCCGTCTCCGTACGTTCGGTCGGACTGCTTTCACTCGCATCCGAACTACGTGTGTCCCCCTTTGCTCTCATGGGCGTGAACTTTGGCCTCTCAAACTTGGAGCCAAATTCACCCTTTTGACCGTCCTTAGCTCCGCGAGCCCGACGCGTCACAAACTCCTCGGCTAGCTCAGCGGCTCTAGCCACCGTACTAACGTCTGGCCTATCCAAGACCCAGTACCTCACGTTCTCAGGTAACCGACTATAAAACTGTTCTAGCCCGAAACACTGCAGAACTTTCTCGTGGTCACCAAACGCTTTCTCTTCTTTGAGCCACTCCTGCATGTTTGACATAAGCCTGTACGCAAACTCTGTATATGACTCACTTCTGCCTTTCTCATTTTCCCGAAACTTCCGACGGAACGCCTCCGCTGACAGCCGGTACTTTTTTAGCAGACTCGATTTCACTTTGTCGAAATCCTCTGCCTCCTCTCTCTCCAAGCGAGCGACTACGTCGGCCGCCTCGCCGGGTAGCAAAGTGAGCAAGCGCTGTGGCCACGTTTCCCGAGAGAACCCCTGCTTCTCGCACGTTCGCTCAAAGTTAACCAGGAACAAACCAATGTCCTCTCCAAGCTTAAACGGCCGCATCAGGTCAGTCATTTTGAACAATACTCGTTCTCCTGCACCGTGTGCCTGACTTCCATTACGAGCGCGTTCCATCTCTAACTCGAGACGCTTCATTTCCAAAGCGTGTTGACGGTCGCGCTCTTCTTTTTCTTTCTCTTTTTGTTCTTTAAGTTCGCGCTCATCTTTCTCTTTCTGTTCTTTACGTTCGCGCTCATCTTTCTCTTTCTGTTCTTTAAGTTCGCGCTCCTGTTTCTCTTTCTGTTCTTTAAGTTCACGCTCCTGTCTTTTTGCCGTCTCCCTCTCCTCAATGGTCTCAAGGCATTCCGACAGCTCGTCATCCTCAGCTTCCAACTCAAGAATAGCCCTTAGCAGTTCTGGTTTTCTGAGTTTGTCTGAGACATCCAGACCCAACTCTCTCGCAAGCTCCAGCAATTTCGGTTTGCGCAACGACTTCAAATCCATGGCTGCTCTGAATGCTGCTTTCTCTACTGCCTACTATTGTCTTGCCGCAAACTAACCCGGTAGCAACGACAACCACAATTACCAGCTCTGTTTCTAACACTAACAAAAGCCTGGCAAAACTCAGAAGAAGAAAGTCCCGCACTCACCAAACCTTGCAGCCAAGACTTCAGCGCAGTCGTTCCGCTGCAGGCAACCAGTCATCACACAGGGCTCGTTGCGCTGCTCCCGGATGGTCGTTGTGCTGCTCAGCATACAGTCAACCGCATCTCTTCGCTGCTGGCCTCCGTTGTCGCGATCTCACCGCTGGCAACCAGATGTTGGATATCGCACCGCTGGCACGAGTTGTTGGGGTCTCGGTGCTGACGCCCGTTATTGCCAATGGGTCGCAATCCCCAAGGGTAGCGTTGGCCTGGCGGCCTGGGGCACAGGAAGCATCCGAAGGTCCCGGCAAAGCAAGAGAAGACTGGTAACAGAACAACTTGTTTATTCTAACATAGCAAAAGAGCGGCCGGTCAGGTCGACCGGAGTGGAGAGACGGGAGAGCACGTAACTCAACAGTACAAATCGGAGCCTCTCTCCTGGCGTCCGGGGGCAGCTGCTCTTATACCCTCGGCGTCGCGGTCCAAAAGAGAAGGTCACGGGATGAAGGTCACGGGATGAAGGTCACGGGACGGCGGAGCATGACCCCACGACGGCGCGAACTGTCGAGCCGAGAGACCTGCTGAACCGAGTGTAGTGACGCATCGCCAACCTTCACTTGGGGAGCTCCGCTCCCCTGATGCCGCGCTTTGACAAGCGTGGGCACACACACACACACACACACGAAGACACGTGGCACTGAAACACGCCTGGACACGCTTGGCGGGTAGGCGTTGCGGCGGCGTCGGACGGGCCAAAATGTCCGCTGCTTTGAACAAAGCCCCGGCGTCCGTTGCATCCGCGCCGGCATTACCGCGCGTTGTAGGCGAAACGTAACAACATATGCAAAAACGTATGCTGCGGAAATATCGAGGCCTCCATGTTGTGGTGATCGCGAGCAGCCGTCGATTACTGTGCGACACTGTGCTCCCGCATGTTTCGAATTCCTGCATGAGACGACTTCCCTACCCGTCAAGAGCGAAAAACTACTAAGCACTTCTGTGCCCGCCATGGTAGCTATGCGACTATGGCATTGCTCGAGGTCACGGGTTCGATCCCGGCCATGGCAGCCACATTTCGATGGGGGTGAAATACAGAAACGCTCGTCTATTCGGTGCTCGTTAAAGATACCCAGGGTATAAAAAAATCCAGCAGATCCCACGCGTTATGGGAATCGGTGTTATGCGAAGCAGTGTGTGGGGTGCCTACCAAGTGAACGAAACGAGCGTGAGAGCACCAAGACGTAAGCGGCTGTTTCATGACTTACATGACACGCATGTCATGACATTCATGTCATGACCTATCATCTGTGTTCGTCATACAGTCTTGTCATACTATGCCAATTTTAGTACGTACGAAATTAACGAAACGAGCATGAGAGCACCAAGACGTAAGCGGCTGTTTCATGACTTACATGACACGCATGTCATGACATTCATGTCATGACCTATCATTTATGTTCGTCATTGACTCTTGTCATATTATGCCAATTTTGGTACATATAAAATTAACGAAACGACGATGTGAGCACCAAGGCGTAGGCGGCTGTTTCATGACCGACATGACAAACATATCATGATATTCATGTCATTACGATGAATTAGGCTGTCATACACTCTTGTCATACTATTCCAATTTTGGTACATACTAAGTTAACGAAAAGAGCATGAGAGCGCCAAGACGTGCGCGTCTGCATAGATACTGTCAAAGTGACAAATATTCGCCAAGAGATGTTTCGCATTTAATTAATCCGTAGTATGCCACTATGGTGGACGCTATAATCCAATTGTGGTTCTGGCACATACAGTCCCATAACTCAAGTAAAATTTACCACTTCTTCCTCGATGCGATGTGCAGGGTGAGGCATTGACAATAGCAACCTTTTCGTAGGTTATGAGCAATGGCGCACAACAACGCCTCAAGCAAACAAGCACGTCTCGCTGTGTGTTCTGTGTACTACCAAGACAACCAGTAGTGGTGCACGCAAGGTAACATTTACCATCAACTCACCGCTCTCGTATTGCATTCAACACTGAATAAACGAAAGATTCGCGGTCAACATAACCGCTAATTATCGTCAATCAAAACAAACAGCCGGGAAAGCTTCGCGTACATCGATTCCCACAGTTCGTGGGATCGGCATTATTTTTTACGTACTGATCTGTGCATCAGCGCTTAGCTTGTGAAGGGCGTGGTGCATAATTATAATGATCGCACGACAATAAAGCCGTGACGTATGTGAGTGTATGCATAAACACTGAATACTACTACATGTTTCATGACGTCCATTGTAAGCATATCGCATTTAGTTATATGGCCCTTAACTTACATTATTATAGGCCTTCGATGAACATAGATTTCATCGCGCGGGTTTGAGCGCAATATTTTTCTTTTTTCACTCATCTTTGCTACACTTCTCCCCTGACTCAGTAAAGAGTAACCAACTCTCGGTATACTCTTCTTAACTTCGCTGTCTTTCCTTTAGTTTCTCTCTCTCTCTCTCTCACTCTGACGAGGCGTCGGAGAGAGGCAACGGGTTATAGTACACTCAACTCACCAGGATGGCGGAAAGCGATGCTCCGTCAGGATACGGCGCCTCTGCTGGGCAATGTGTCCTTCCACGTGGGCCTTCTCCTCCAACTGGCTTTCGCTACCCACGTCAGCCTGCATTCTTGTTGTTCCTCTGCCACGATTCAGCACCGCCGGCCGGACAAAAGTACTTCTTCTTCTCCTTCTTCTTCTTCTGTTTCAGCCACGAACGGCAGACACAACCAACAGGGTAGTAACCTTGCCAGCACGGTATCGCTCGTGGTTGCTCTGTCCAGGCAGAAACAAAAGAAAACGAAAAAAGCTGTCGTGGCTTAGCTTGGTTAAGCCTGGTGATTGCGAAGCAATTGGCCTCGAGCTCCACCACTGGAAAAGCTGGCGCCACTGTCGGCGTGACGTGCTAGGAGGGATCACGTGGACATAGCGGCCGCGTCGGCTGCTTCGGGCGCGCCGAAGCGAGCTTTAAATTCCCTCGTACGCTGCGGTCCTCATTTAGAGGCGAAATTTTCCCGCTTCGAGTGTCTCCTTTACAACGCTTGAAAGCACTACAATAGGTAGTGGCTGCCTTTGAAGGCGCGCAACATGGTAGGCTACTGCTCGGTGCCGCAGTGCCGGACGTACGCAACGGAGCCCGGTGTCAGCCTTATTCACACATAGCCGCAGGACAAGAAGCTGCGTGAAGCTTGGCTCGAGAAACATAAAACCGGCAAACAGCCATCGGCTACAACTCGGGTATGCAGCAAACACAGACGCGAGGAAGATTTCTGCTACGGCGCCCGGTCTGCGATGTTCGGAAAACGCGCACTGAGACGCTCGCCCGAGTCCGCTGCCCGACTAATGTCACGACGGTTTGGTCGATGAACTTGTCGATGCTATAGATACTGGCAAGTTCAGTGGAATGGAAAGGGAGCGGTAAGATGCACATTTAAAAAAAGGCATGGCATATGGTCATGTTTGTGTTATGAATTAATGCGCTAAATTACAAAAAAGGAGCAGCGGGAAATTGAACGCTGAGAACACCGATAAACATACAGTGCGAAGCAACTCGAGAAATAGTATTGAAAGGTCAAAGAATTTAGAAGAAAAAAAGAAGATTGAATCGTCGCGACGGCACATCACAGTCCCCGTAGGCGTCGAAGTCTCTACAATGAAATTATTTTTGAACAGCTGTGATAGCGCCCACGCAACAATGGTTGCTTGTATACTGTCAAATGCTCATATTCTGCGGCCTAAAGCTCATGGCACGGTGCGGAAACGCGCGCGCGGTGAAAACGAAACAGTGCGCGGACAAGCATGCAGACGCGCAGTCGGTCGCTGCGAATCTGCGCGATCGCTGCATTGAGTCTTCGTTCTATTACACTCCATTTAGTTATACAAACACTATAAGAACATATTTCACATAGTTTGCTCTCAGCGTTTACCTACTTTTCACGCAAGAAGCCGGTTCGGAAGACTCCATCGCGGCGACCGCGCGCAGTGGCGTTCACTGTACGTATTCGGTAAAGAGATAGCGTCTGTAAACGATTGTGTGCTTTCAGTTTGTCCAAGATTATTATTTAGACAGTAATAAACTTCTCTCGTTTCGAAAGTACTTACAGAAATGTCCGGGAGAGCTCGCGCGTGGTGTTTTCAGTGAGCGCTGACAGCAAAACCTATGAGGAGCGCGCCACGTGATCCCTCATAATACGCCAGCGAGGCGCTTTCGATAGATGGCGACTCCGTAACTCCTCGCCGCCAATAGTTCGGCGCGGCAACGAAACGTGCGCCTCAGCAAGCGGAACGAACCAAAGAACTCGGTGTCTCGGAGCCCCGGGGAAACGATGCACGCCAGCCAAACGTCGTGATCGGCACAGGCAGAGAGATAGACAGATAGTGATCTAAAGAATGGAAGGACGCTCGATTCTGCAACTCGTGAGGGAGCAAGGAGAAACGTCATCAGGGGAGAGGAGTCCGGGACGCGACGCGCCTCGCACCTGCCCCGCACAACCCCAATGCGCGCGTGGCGCGCCACCTGTCGGGGCAGCGCCGTACATTCAGAGGAGGGGATCTTCTGTGTTTGCCGCAAGATGGCTCTGCGTGTGCGGAAAGCGCTGAAGAAATGTAGCGGAAACGCACTTCGCTACTCGTGTGACTGCGACTTCTGTAAGTTACATGTTCATAATTACCGATATACACCGCAGTATAACTTTCTACGGCTCGTTTCTAAGGCAACACCGCATTCACTAGAGGCGCTTTTGCACCGCTTCGAAGCATCGAACTCGTGGCTGAGTTCTTCACCGAATGAAACAAGTTACACCGGCTAGTTCTCTCCCAAGTGGATCGCCATATATATACTGCAAACACTCTGTGAAGTTTCTGCACCGAAATCCTTGCCATGCATAACACTTGTAGTACATAATACATCTTTGTAACTAAAAACAAATTGCAAAGAATGGAGTGAAGAATGGAGGACTAGGATTAACACATTTGCTTTTGAAACAGATTGTTAGTAGGTTCTTTTTCTTAAGGGACCAAAGTGATATATTTCTGCGTACTGTTATTCAAGTGAGATTGAGTTCTTCTTTGCCTGAGTGGGTTGTCTCATCAACAAATGAACGTACTCGAACACCAACTGGCTTTCTGAGGGAAGTTGTTATGTCCTTTTCTTTATTGAAAGCGCATTTTTCGAATGAATTTTTGACTTCAGTGACGCGTAAGAAACTTTATAGTGATCTGGTTGATGTTTTTTTGCCGCATCCTGTTTACCGTATGATGTAAAACTTAGGACCTGAAAGCAATGTGCTGAAACGCGTTAAAAAAATGCCGGTTAGATCTTCAGCGAAAACTTTCTTTTTTCAATTGCATTCGGGCACTCTCCTTGTGAAGCCATGGCTGCAAAGCAAGGGCTTCTTTGTTCCATGGTCTGTTAACTGCATCATATGTAAGAAACCTGAAACTATTGAGCACATCTTCTTGGATTGCCATGACTCAGTTTTCTTGTGGGATGTTCTCAAACGAACTCTGAAGAAAGATTTGCCGTTAAGTCCTTTCGGTATTCGTTTCTTACAGTGTGCAGACACAGGGGGAGTGCCGGCTGACTTGATAATGCTTTTGTGTATGAGCAGCGTGTGGAAAACGCGTATGGATGTCAGGAATGCCCGCGTATATGAAAGGTCTGCGAGGGAACACCTAAATGAAAGTCTTAGATACACGCGTGATGTCCTCAAGCACATGATTGAACCGCCAGAGTGGTTTCTGGAGCTTGACACTTTGGTGTCTGTGATATCCTCTTTGAGTGCCTTTTAAATATGTACAGTCTGTCGAAGTGATGTAATATTATTTTTCTGCACCAAGTGACCTACTTTGTACGCGTTTGAGTGGTGTTGAAATCAAGTTAATAAAGAAAAAAAAACTCGTGGCTGAGTGGTAATGTCTCCGTCTCACACTCCGGAGACCCTGGTTCGATTCCCACCCAGCCCATATTGCAAGTTGTTTTTACACAGCTGGTGTGACGTCACACCGACCGTAGCGCCCCTGGTGAGAGGAGCGGGAGTTAGGCTGGCGTTGGTGGCTACCGCCTCGCCTCGCGACGGCGTGAGATGGGGCCCATTTTTACACAGATGGTGTGACGCCACTCTAGGTCACGTGGTGTGACGTCACGCAGCGAGGTCACGCTAAAGGTCAATGGTGCCTACCACCGCCTCGCCACGGAACGGGCTGAAGTGCGACCTAAAGTAGTATTGCTTCGCAATAAAAACAAATTGCAGGTAACTTCTTTTTCTCTACTAATTAAACAAAATAAAGCCGGAAGACGCGTGATAGGACACTCTGTGACGGAAAACGGGCCTTTCTAGCGCATTCGTAGGTTTTTGATTTCGTCTTGAGAATAACGAAGAGCTCAGTCAACACAATAATTTTCATTCGATGTATTTCGACTTAATGCGTCTTCATTGTCTTTTGAATCGGGAGCACACTGACGTGAGTACAGTGCTATCAGTCAAGATATGTTTGCTATTAAATAGTGCTAGACCTTCATTCTACGTGACTTTCACGCATCGGCAGCTTGCTGGCCGTGCCAAGCCTACGCTAGATTATGAAGTGATTGTCAAAGAATGGCACGACGCGTAGGCTAAGCAGAGGATATTTCCGGTTTCCTACCGTGCGCTGGGAAAGAAGAAAAGGGTACGATAGACTTACAGCAAATAATCACAATGTGACAATGGTCAACAATCGGCTAATTACGAAAGCTTCCCAAACACCACGCGACTTAATGATTTGGATGTTGTCGCATACGCATGAAAGAGATGGCGCACGAATAAATAAACGACAGCAAAGTTATGTCGGTACCACGCGATCCAGGCATCTGTTGACACAAAGCTTTTCAACGTGTACCAGCGCTGTGTCAACGCCGAGACGAGGTGGGCCTCCCAGCGTAGATATATTTGCATATGAGGGCCTATTTAATGAAAGGCACGAAACGTTGCACACGACGTTTTAACGAGTCTACACTTCTTACAAAGACAGTGACTAACTTCACCACCCAAAGGGAATGCTTATATATATATAATCTAGGCTTCCACCGAACTTCACTAACACCATTTGTAGCGTACTAACTCCTGTCACCACGCAAGTGTTTCCTCCAAGAACTGTTTCTCGCTAAAGTCACAGCTGTTCGTCCTTCACAGCTATTTGTCCTTTCCCGCACCACGTGTCAGCTCGGTGACAGGCACCGGGCTACGTCTAGTCATCAAGACACCGACGCCAAACCTAGAGAAAAAGGCAAAGAGTCTTGGTACACATGGTACAGCTAAGGGACTGTACTGCAATAACATCATGATGGTCGCCTCACCTACGAATTGGCATCGCGTTGCCTTCAGTATGGGCCAGCGCTACAAACCAGAATAACACACTTCCGGAACAAATACAACGCAATCTGCCTGGTGTAAGGATCGGCTCACCAAGTAACGATCTTTGATTACAGTGTCCGGCATCGGCGCCGTTTTAGCTGTGCCACTTCTGAAAGCGTCCCAGCTTATCCTTTTGTACTCTTTGCTGGACCAGGCAGCTTATTCGGCGAGAAAACCGACAGGACACCACACACAGGGGGGTTGACGAAATTTACTTCGCTCTACATATTGGGAAGCCACGAAATGGATTATTGGCCGCACGTCAAGCGGTAGGGTACCGGTGCACCTCTTGAACTTGGCGTCGACGCGGAGTGCGGTACGAAACCGAGATGCCGGCGGCTGGACATACCAGGAAGTCTTTAATACTCACACGCGCTCAAACACTCAAAGAGGGCTCAGGTGTCTGTATGAAAGCTCCCTAGTACATGTTAGAATACCTGTAACATCGCCGCCATTAAGGGTGGTGACACCTATTCAGCAGCCCTGCGCTGCTGTGTACCACATCGAGGGCTCGAGGAAGGCAGCTGGTGACCATGGCGTTTCCTTCGTAGCCAGATTGCAAGACAAAGTAACTGCCCGATGGTGCGCACGTACGCCAACGAGCTGGTCGGTTGCGCATGCTAGTTCAAGCATAAGGAAATGATTTCCCATTGCAATGCTTTCTGCGCCGAATCAAC
Source organism: Dermacentor andersoni (assembly GCF_023375885.2). Taxonomy (NCBI): domain Eukaryota; kingdom Metazoa; phylum Arthropoda; class Arachnida; order Ixodida; family Ixodidae; genus Dermacentor; species Dermacentor andersoni. Next base: position 130,195,436 of record NC_092816.1, read on the forward strand.
CTGAAAAAGGCTCAGAGCGTTCGGCTTTCTCCGAGACCCGGAGCAGAGAAACAAGCGGGAGGCCTGGGCGCAGCGGGAACCCTTAAAGGCGGCCGACGCATCTAAACTTTGCATGGAGAGATAAGAAAGCACGTTTTTGTTCTGGCCCGTTCGGGACGCCTGTTACGAATGTGTTTATTACAGCAGGAACACAACGGTCACTCAAAGGTCCCTTGGACGAAGAGACGTCTACCGGAAAGGCGTTCACACGAATTGACACACGACGTAGGCGTATCTCCTTTCTGGGGGGGGGGGGGGGGGGGACCCAGGTGTAAGGGCAGATATCCGACCTACTTTTTGGGAGTAAAGGCGTAGGCTCGTGCGCAGCCCATCAACAACGGAAAAATTCTCGAAGCATTCTGTTATCTTGTTAATAACATTATTTCATTTAAAAAGATGTTCCATTTAGTTAGAAGACGGCCGTTTTATCTCGCAAATCATTTTTATAGCAGCCATACTTGCAAACAAGTGCAACTGGCCCCGCCGCAAATGTCGCCAACGCCGCATCGCCGTACTGGCCTAGGTTAGTCAGTACGCGCCGACGCGCGTTGTGCGCTGAAGCGTGCCAAGTCTGGGACACACGGCCGGCGTCTGAAAGGTGAACGCGCTCCAGACCGGTCGTGAGAAAAGCTACGGTTTGCTAGAGGCGTTCAATCGTTATCGAATACAACGCGGCCACTACGGGCACCACTTCGCGCTACACGTGCGTTAAAACACGGCCCGCGTCGGTCACCGTATATTCTAGTCCACTGTATACTTCAGGCCGTCTCGTCCGCAAGCAGCGGCGTCTGGTTTCTTCTTCTTTTTCTTTTTTGCAGCGACGCTTATTGTAAGAGAGAGAGAGAATGAAACCTTTATTTTAAGCAGTGACTTGTCAGTCGAGGTTGGAGGGTCCCTTATTCCAGGAACCCTCTGGCTTGGATCGCCCTCCGGGCCCGGGCGACTAGTTCGCGCTGGTCGACCAGGTCAGGCTTGGACATCGCAGCCTCCCACGTTTCAGCGAGGAAGTTTTGGTCTGCGTCTGCTGGGGCTACTAGTGGTGCCGCTGTGATGGTTTCTCGGGTTTTCTTGCATTGCAGTAGGAGGTGCGCCAGGCTGTCTGGCACGTTGCAGTGTGGACAGGTGTAGCTGTATAGCGTCGGGTGGAAATGATGCAGTAAGCTTCCATGGGTAAAGACGCTTATTGTAAACTTATAAAATAGACTGCGTTGTAGTGTGACCGTCGAAACCCCTTTTTGTAAGTGTTCCTTCAGCGTAAAATAAAAGCGTATACGTGTGTCAGGGGTATGAGAAAGTTTAGCTCAGCCCCGCCGCTCACGATTCACTCCGATACTTTACCGGATGTTTCAGCGAACACTTCTCAAAAAAAAAAAAAAAAATTTAATTGTGGAGTTTACGCCGTAGTGGAGGACTCCGAAAATTTCGATCACCTGGGGTTCTTTAACGTGCACCTAATTTAAGTACACGGGTTTTTTCGCATTTCGCCCCCATCGAAAGCCGGCCGCCGTGGCCGGGATTCGATCCCGCGACCTCGTGCTCAACAGCCTAACACCATAGCCACTGAGCACTTTTCAAAAATGTTTAAAGGTTGCCAGTGGCAGATAGCAGAATTCCGGTTCATGAGCTGTTCTACTCCAAGCGGCGGACATTACATGCGCGAAGAATTGGAATGCATAATCGACTGGTTAGCATAAATGCACTAATTACAATTTTAACTGATTACCTGGTGATTAAGGTGATCTACCCACTCCGCAATGTCGTTCCAGGTACTTTAAGCGAAGCTTGTCTATGTCTAGCCGAAACGTCTGTGTCTGTTCGCAAAAAATCCAATGGCTCATACGCCCATAAGCAAACAAAAAATGCGCCCGTAAAGCCGAGACTATAAGACTTTAGCGTAAACATTTACGAACCAGAACGACAGCGGCTGATACCATATATGTTTGAGTGGTTCTCACTTCGGTGTTGCACTCAGGTAAACACACCCACTACTATAGGACGTACCTGTATAGATTTGACATCTGCAAGTGACATGTATGACATCGAGATGACCGAAACCCTTTCAGTATACCGTGGCTATCACAAAGCTACTTTGCTCACTTGTAAAAAAAAAATGACCAGTGAATTTTCTTACGTTAAATAAGCATGTGTGTCACTGACAACCTGTCCTTATTGATGTCACCAGTATCCACACAACGCACGTCTCGTTAATCACAAGGGCACATTCAAGTAAACATAAAAGTTGATGGCAAAGGGGATGGTTAGGTACACAAAGGGACAAGCTTCGCTTATCAATCTTCACGGAGTGGGAGAGCGGATCATTTCCTTTTTTTCGATCGCTCTCTGCGCACATTACGAGCGGTAAGTACGTATAATTACAACTATAACTTTATTGCAAATAGTCAGAAAAGACCTCTCAATATAACTTCAGAGGTCGTGAGATCTTGGGTAATGATTCTCAGAGGTGTTAAGTCATAGTCATCAAACATTTTCATATTATATGCGCGAACCTTGTAGTCAATAAATATATGGCCCTTAATAAACCACTCCCTGTACAGTGAACAACCACTTCAACCGGCACAGCAATGAGAGGACTATATATTCATTTCTATGATGTGCTAAAAAGCGGATTGAGCAAACACGGGTCGGAATTTACGAGAGTAAATGCAATACATCTGGCGAGTCAACAACTTTCAGTTCATCCATAGCGATATCCTTCAGAGGGTCCTACAGCTATAGGCAACATCATGTCACGCACAGAAAGAAACACGCAAGGATCTATAAGAAGTAATTGGCTACGTAATACGAACTGAAAATTGGCACAGTTTACTAAACTAACACTTTTGAGCGTAGGGCTCTTGTATTGCTAATAGGTACAGAATAGGCAAAGCTAACATCCTGGTTTAATGGAAATAAACTCGCTCGTGGCTGCTGCAAACGAAATGAAAATTTTGCGGCAACGTTAAAATGGAAGTGCTTCAGCGCTCACTCGTGCGGCCATCGACGGTGAATGCTGTAAATGACAATGTTCTGCGAGTTTTTATCAGACGTAAAAACATAAAAGCGAAAACCGATACTTTTAAAGTACTACATACTAAAAGACAAATAATCAACGAGAAGATAATTAAACCATTCGGAATCTTTCAAATGCACATTTAAATCTGCCTACGGTAAATAGGAGAGCAATTTAAATGTGCTCCGGTCGACTCGGCCACTGTAGAAGTGTCGCATCATTAAATACCGCTCCCAATGCTGAGCACAGGCATTTCTATAGTTGTCAAAGTCAACGTCATATAGCAGCACGCACAGGTCCTTCATCATTCCGAAATATGACATCTTCCTTCTTAGCGTATCGCTATTATCGTAAGCGATCGTGACATCGAGGGGTGGAACAGCTCGCTTCACAATGCAACCCGAGACAAATGGCACGCGTCCGCTGAACCTGGCTTGCGAGTCGCACACCTCGAACAGAGCCATGTATCCGCTGGCCGCCGACACGGGCTGCGCAGCCGCCGGTTTGTCGATGTTGCTGCCCTGGCGGGCGTGCAACGACAGCGAGAAGCTCACGCACAGACCCTCTTCGGGTTGCGACGGTGGCGAAGCCGGCCCTGTAGGTTCCTGAAAAAAAACTTTCAGGAGAGCCAGCTGCGAATGGAAGACGGGAACAGAGTCGGCGCAATAATTGGCAAACGCGCCAGCCTGAAATAGCTGGTGGGTGTTGAAGAAGGTCATATTCAGGTAGCTCCGAAGCGTGCGAAGGAACTGCATCTGGGATTTCTCCTGAGGGTCCACAATAGCGGCAACCTTGAACGTGACGCCGGGCCTGTTTAGGGATACGAGCCGCCTCACGCTGCTAACAAAGTCGCTCAGTTGTGGCACACCGCCGCCGTAGAAGTCCTCACAGACACGGCTATTAGGCACCCAGTGCAAAGTGATCCCGGAAAGATTGTAGAGAGTGGATGCGCTGAACAAGTCCTGCACCAGTCGTTGGCGAGCGACCGGGTCTCTTCCCACCTTGTGGAAGTCGGCGCTGTCTTCGCGGAAGCCGCCCAGCGCGAGCAACACTTCTACGCTTACATTCTGGCCGCGCGCGGCGTCTCTGATGGTGCCAAGCCCAAACGTTTTGTCGAAATTCTTGGCCCTGCTCGTCAGAACTCCGCCAGGCAAGCTCCACGACCAGTAGACCACGCTAGGGCACATGGCTAAAGGAAGATGTAGCGGAAGAAAGCGGCCACGGGGAAGGCGAGTCACGTTGTAGAGGCAGTAGATGGGCTGAGGATCACCTGCGGGAGCCACGGGCATGAAACCTAGCGGAGCAGCGTTGACGTTCGCTACGTTCACAGCGTCGAAGTCACTCGGGCTCTCTTTCACGCAGTCCTGCTCAGTCGTCTTACGAGCATTCTGTGTAGATTTGACGGTGGTAGAGGGTGTCGTCGACGACGTGACAGACGACGTCGATATGATTCGGCTTGTTGATGGCGTCATGCTAGGCGTAAGTGCTGTAGTGTTGGCCCCCACTATGGCGGCATCAATATTAGCCTTGATGTACGGAAACATGAAGTACAGTAGAGGAACAAATACCACTGCCATAGCGGCAATGCAGCAGGTACGTCTTCCGGGACAGCAGCGTCGGGAACGCCGGCGGTGAGGTCCATCGTAATAGTCAGATGAAGAGATCGTTTGGTCACCTTCATATCCTTGTTCTCTTCCGCCGTCTTCAGGGGCCTCCTGGTAGTCGGGGCCCATAGGGTAATCGGGAACCTCCTGGTAATCAGGGCCCATGTGGTAGTCGGGGTCGTACTGGTCATCATTAACTCCATCACTGGCGGGCCCAGCATCGTCACCCCTTGTAGAAGAACGTCGACTTGCGCCTGGCGACGCTGCTGAAGCCGAACCTCGATGCCGTCGGCCACTTGACGCGCTGGGATCTCGGTGCCGCGTCTTACCGTGGCCTCTGCCATGAGCTTGCATTAGGGATAGTCGATGCCTGGTTCACTTTCGCTGCCTGGTGGCTTCCAGTAATGTTCCCAGAAGAGCCCTCACCTGCTTTTATGGGGAGAACGCACCTCGTTGCATTTAGGTGAGAGTTACGGTTGATTATTCTTAGTGGTGGTGGCCAAAGACGCGGAATTTTCCGAAGCAGTAGCGACGATGTAAGATGGAGCGTCGCGTGCCTCGAGACAGTGGCCTTTTCGACCTCATCGTGCTAATGATTGCGATGCGAATATAAAAAAGCTTGAATTGTTCTGCTTAAACATTATTAAAACGCGCTCTAGGCAAAAATACTTGTACTTAGCCATTATGCAAAATTGTCTTTTTTAAAGATAATGAGCAAAATTTTCGCCACCGTTATTAGAAATCTTGCAAGCACAGGCTGAAAGTGGAAGAAATCGTTGCTGAAAAACTTCAGCATTATTACAGTTTTTTCTGCGAACCTTGAGTCTACGTCTAAAATAGGATTTTACAGCCTGTTTTCTGTTGTATTTATAAACAATGGCAACATTTAGCCAGCATTAGGCACTTCCGAGTTGTTTTCACGATGGCACCTGGCTGACTGGCCGTCGTGTGTTTGTGCCATTTCTATGTGAAAAAGAAAACAAAGGAGGGTTGCGTCAGGGATCCAGCCCTGCAAAGCAACCTCTTCTGACGCCGTTTTCTCAGATTGAAGTTCCTGCATCTCTAGAAATTTGCACGGAAAAGACCGCACGCAACCTGGTTGGGTTAATGATACGTTTCACTGAGACTGGCCACGGGAATGGGCGCCACTTTCTCAAACCTGTTCCATTCACTTTTGACCCGTAGTTTTAATTCTATTACTATTATTCGCCTACTTCAGCCATTTTTGAGCCTATCTATCTATCTATCTATCTATCTATCTATCTATCTATCTATCTATCTATCTATCTATCTATCTATCTATCTATCTATCTATCTATCTATCTATCTATCTATCTATCTATCTATCTATCTATCATCTAGTTGTTTGCCGGCTTAGACCACTAGGCTCGAGCTCGTGGTTTCTGATGCCGTCGTGGCCATTACAGCTTCGTGATCTTACTTTCGTCATGCCGTCATCGTTGAACCTTCTACGCTGATCCAACAGCCCAAGTTGTTAAAATGCATGGGTTTCTGAATATGCGCTCGGTGTTGCAATGTCATTGTTGTCTTTGATTTGTCGTCATACCACCCTTGTCATCAGACTCTCGTCATGTTGTTGTCGTCACGCCATCGTCGTCTTACAGTCCTCATGGACTCGTCGTTACACCGCCATCGTGATGTCCTCATGCTCATTCCATCGTCGTATTCCAGCTTCCTTCTATGACTCCCGTTTTTTTCGACGTCGTCATGCCATCGTCGTCACACAATCATCGTGGCACCATTGTCGTCATGCTGTCGTCTTCACGCAGTCGCTTTGTCATAATCATTCAATCAGGAGCTGCAACCCATTATCGCGATACCATGGTCCTCATATCGCCTTCGTCGTTCCATCGACATCCGTATACGTCATACTATTGCGACAGCAATTACATGGACACTGCAAGCGCGTTTCCACCGTTGGCATCGCCATTGTGTTCCGTATGAAGTCTACGTACGATAACTTCACCGCCGAGCGTTGTATGCTGTGCGTGCGAGTGAAAGCATGCGAGGGTGAGGTGAGGAGGGTAGCTTGATCTTGCGCGGGCAATGAAAGAACACGGGGAGGAAGGGCGCCAACTCAAGGTCGGAAGGTACCGGGGGAAGGGGGGAAGGGGGCGTTTTACTCAGGCGGCGGCGCCATTTGGCGGCGCTGAGTGCGGTCGTGGAGGCCCTAGTTTGACCACCATCGCGGCAATCTGCGATGGTGGTCAAATTCTAGGTGCGCCGAGGGCTAACAGCTTCGTGTGCCCTGTGTTCTGGCCGCTTAGTTGGCGCTGAAATTAGAGGCATCACGAAGGGAAATTCGCTCGCTGCTGCTGCCGCGCTTCCTCACGCCAGCATTTTTACAGCGAGTGTCACATGCAGGTTATGGAGTGAGATGTGTTCATGTTTGCCTATGCGCGCGTCACACCATTCTTGTTAATTTAGTTAGCGAGTGTTTACAAGTTGATACGGCTGCCGCAACTGATATCCTTACTTCATAAGCTGTCTAATAAATTGCTGTCCCAATCGACGCTTCCCTTTTTAGGCGAAACCGTTTTTGTCATAATTATGTTGTCGTCATTCAATTCTGATCACGCCGCCATCGTTATGTCACTGTTGACATTATATCGTCGACAGTATCATGCATCCATTGTCACGCTGTCATCGCCAAGCCGTCGTTGTAGCACCATTGTTATCATACAAGCTTCGTGATGCAGTGTTCGTCATGCTATTGACGTCATACACTCGTAATCATCCAATTGTCGTCATTCTGTTGTCGTGCCATCTTCTTCACATTGTTGTCGTCGTACAGTTGTCAAGCATTCATTTTCATACAGTACTTTTAATGCCGTTGCAGTCGTTCTATCGTCATTCTAGCCTCGTCTTCGAACTATCGTCATGCCGTCGTCGTCACACCATCGTCGTCACAAAGTCGTCATCATGCCACCTTTGTCGTTCCATCTACCTAAATTATTCGTCGTCGTTCTACTATAATCAATTAAGCTGCCGTCGGTCAGTCGTAGTTATACGACTGACCGACGGCATAGTTATACGACTGACCAACAGTGTTATCTGTTGTTTTCCATCGATAATTTGTCCCATGTACGTAAGTGATGGTGCCTATTAGTAAAGAAAGCCAGCATGTAAAAGTTAGAAAGTATTGCTCTATGATAGGAATCGTGCACTTGGCGTATATTTTCTCCGCCGGGAATACTTCGCAAGCATTAGTTTAATGAGTGACTAATTCCTTAAAAAACAAGGCGGGCTGCCTGGACGCATTTAAGGGTAGCGAATATAGTAGTGATTTAAAGTGTTTTGTGGTCTAACCTAGTCGAAGACTACGACTGACGGCATTCCTGACACGTTGCTTTTTCAAGGGTGGTCCCCGACATCGTCACCACTTGGTGGTGCCTCAGCGGCACTTTAGCACGTCTGTTCACATTTTAATATGTGCATGCGCACATGTTAAAATATTAAAGGATCACCTCTAAAAAAAAGCAACACACCTGGCGCGCGCGCGATAGCCCACACCAAACAACCTCGGCTAGCCGGCGTTACTGTGCCCCCTGAGAAGCGCCCCCAATGTACGCCGTGAGCGGTCTTTCTAGCTATAAACTCTTAGCAGGCAAGCGAGTGCGTTTAACGCTTGTTCGACGCCTCCTAGATAGCACAAGACTGCTGCATTTCGAGCCGTGACGTCATGCTACCTTCACCGATCGCCGTAGAGTATAATGGGGACGCTCCCGAGTAAGTCGCGCTGATTTTGACGCCACTGCTTTCGTCAGGCCGGGCTTGGCAACGGAAATTTCGGTCCAAGTAGCATGACGTCATAAAGCAGAGGACACAGACCTACCTGGTTTAGCCCAGCAGGTAAGGCACTCAGCGTCTGAACGTGGGGTCCGAGGTTCGAAACTAACTACCGCCAATGTTTTAATGCGAAAGCACCGATGGCCCTATTACGACAAAATCCGTCCGCACGACTGAAATATGGCCTAAAACATGGCCGATGGCACAAAGAGCAGAAAATGCCCGCACTGACGTAAGATTTCTCGGCAAGGTTCCTTTAATCAAGGTAAATTAATTGCTTTGAAAATTTAGTACATTTTCGTATGGCTGGGAATATAACCCGCAACTCCAGACTGGGAGACGGGCATGCTTCCTTGACGTCACGGCAGTTATTTTTTTTTCCTGGCGGTGCAGCCAATGGGAAGGAGGTGGCGCCACGTTACTAGTGTGTAAAATAAAAAAAAATGGCTGTGGCTTAGCTAAGGTTAAGCCCAGGATGCGAAGCATACTAGAGTAGAAGTACTCCCAGATACACTCGCAACTTCATCCTTTACCTCGGACTCTGTGGAGGAACGCTGCTATTTAGCCGCGTACTGTGCACGTCGCTTGGCAAGCCGAACTTCTCGTTCTTCGGCCGTTTCCGTGGCTATTTGTAACTTGCGCTTTGCGGTCTGACGAGCGGCTCTTTCCTTTCCCGCCATCGCGCTATACAACTGGCCTCGACGAGAGCGCGCCGCTCTTTTATACAGCTGTTATGACGCCAGTGCCCTAGCTGGAGGAACGGGAGTTAGGCCGCAGCACCGGCTGTGCGACCGCAGGCGAGCGCAAGAGTTGAGCCCGGCTTGCAGCTGTTGTGACGTCAGTGCCCTAGCGGGAGGAGCGGGAGTTAGGCCGCAGTACCATCTGTGCGACCGCAGGCGAGCGCACGAGCTGAGACCCGGCTATGTAGCTACGCGGCCGCAAGCGAGCGCACGAGTTGAGCCTCCGCTTTTGCAGCTGTTATGACGTCATATGGTAGCTACGCGGCCGCGCGCGGCGCAGCAAGGAAGAGCGTGGTTGTGCGACTAGTATGCTTCGCATAAAAACTACATTGATATCCAACTGAATGGTGCTGAGCAGTCCTTCGATTTATGAGCTTCTCGTGGGCAAGCGAGCAGGGGAGACGCTTAGCAAGTTTTCATCTGGAATTACCGAGGGGCAGTATGAACGCAGACGAGAGGTTGCGCGGACAAGGAACGCGCGAAAAAGAAAACGTTTCACCAAAGAGACTATAATGTTTTCGCGTCCCACACGTGAACAGTCTTAGATGTCTCTGTAGAATTATGTTTCGTTTCGAGTTTATTTTGTTTTTATATCATGATTTCCTTATAGCGATTACAGAGGCGACGTTACAAAGCGGGTGAGAGCAAGCGCGGAGAAGGGAGGCGCAGATAACGCAGGCTTGTGAGAGCGAGGGTGATGCGCCGCGCCAACACTTGGCGCGCCATGGCGGCGCCCAGCGTGCCCTTTCGCCCGCTCTGCTCGATCGAGGCGCGCACGTGAATTGGTGTCGCAGCCAATGAGAGTTTAGGTGCCATTTGGCTGCTACAGAATCCGGCCTTATCGCTCAATGGACCAGTTGATGCTTTAGCATCATAGGTGGGCGCATGAGTTCACCATCATCATCATCAGCCTGGTTACGCCCACTGCAGGGCAAAGAAGGCCTCTCCCATACTTCTCCAACTACCGCGGTCATGTACTAATTGTGGCCATGTTGTCCCTGCAAACTTCTTAATCTCATCCGCCCACCTAACTTTCTGCCGTCCCGTGCTACACTTCCCTTCCCCTGGAATCCAGTCCGCAACCCTTAATGACCATCGGTTATCTTCCCTCCTCATTACATGTCCTGCCCATGCCCCATTCCCTTTTCTTGATTTCAACTAAGATGTCATTAACTCGCGCTTGTTCCCTCAGCCACTCTGCTCTTTTCTTATCCCTTAATGTTACACCCATAATTCTTCCTTCCATAGCTCGTTGCGTCGTCCTCAATTTAAGCAGAACCCTTTTCGTAAGCCTGCAGGTTTCTGCTCCGTACGTCAGTACTGGTAAGACAGAGCTGTTATACACTTTTCCCTTGAGGGATAATGGCAACCTGCTGTTCATGATCTGAGAATGCCTGCCAAACGCACCCCAGTCCATTCTTATTCTTCTCATTATTTCAGTCTCATGATCCGGATCCGCGTTACTTCCTGCCCTAAGTAGATGTATTCCGTTACTACTTCCAGTGCCTCGCTACCTATTGTAAACTGCTGTTTTCTTGCGAGACTGTTAAACATTACTTTAGTTTTCTGCAAAAATTTTTTTACCCACTCTTCTGCTTTGCCTCTCCGGGTCAGTGAGCATGCATTGCAATTGGTCTCCTGAGTTACTAAGCAAGGCAATATCATCAGCGAATCGCAAGTTACTAAGGTATTCTTCATTAACTCTTATCCCCAATTCTTCCCAATCCATGTCTCTGAATACCTCCTGCAAACACGCTGTGTATAGCATTGGAGAGATCGTATTTCCCTGCCTGACGCCTTTCTTTATTGGTATTTTGTTGCTTTCTTTATGGAGGACTACGTTGGCTGTGGAGCCGCTATAGGTATGGTCCCGTATTTTTACATACGGCTCGTCTACACCCTGATACCGCAATGCCTCCATGACTGCTGAGGTTTCGACTGAATGAAACGCTTTCTCGTAATCAATGAGAGCTATATATAAGGGTTGGTTATATTCCGCACATTTCGCTATCACCTGATTGATAGTGTGAATATGGTATATTGTTGAGTAGCCTTTACGGAATCCTGCCTAGTTCCTTGGTTGACAGTTGATGCGCCTTGAGTTACCTCGCTCTGAAAGCCAAAACAACGCACTCGAGTGCGCTCGGGTGCGACGCCTCTGGAGAATAGCTTGATGGTGATATTACACTCCAAAAACTCTTGCACCCTTTGAGGTATATATTTGCCACACAACAATATTCGTCATCTTTCTTGCCCACAGTTCTTTAGCGCTGCGGGCATTCGAACGCTGCGGGCACGAACGGCATGCTCGTTATCGGCATTACAGAGCATTTTCGACAGGACAGTAACCAGCGCAGCGTTTTCAAGAAAGGAAACGCAAGCAATTCAGATGACGATTATTCTTGTGTAGCACATATACACCCCAAGATGTGCAAGTGTTTTTAGAGTGTGGGCGATTGCCCGGGAACACCAATGCGCCATCTTACGACTGGCATGTCGCTTACGCATCGGCTATGGCATTTCGGGTGCTATGTGAACATTGAACCGCTGGCACCCTGCTGAATTTTTTGATCGACGATGACGGGCTCAAGGAATTCGACGTGAAGCGACACAGGGAACAACAGCTGTTTACGTTTGTATTGCAAGCTGTTTGCACTGATATCAGGGACACCACAGCACTGTAACAGCACCACACCAATCTTTTCTGTTCCGCAGTATGCTGGCTGTAGTATTTCATTGAATATCGCAGGTGGACAGATTGCGTTATGAATAGAGGCATCTTGAATTGTGTGGTCAACGAATTATATGGCGAACCTGTAATCGCTGAAGAACGGCCATTTTCTCACGTACCAGTGCCTCTGACAAGCTGAAATTGTGCAGCCGGCTTCCCGTTTAGCGCGAAACAAGAACTGGGAAACCAAACAGCACGCTCAACGCGACAACTGTGCTTTGAAAAGGTGAAAGTGCAAAGACGGCCAGAACACGTAAACTTGCCGGAAGCTACAGGAGGCAGGAGATTCCGCGCATGTATTTCCAATTTGCCAAGGTCGGTGAGGGTAACTGCGCAAATGAATAATATATATATATATATATATATATATATATAGATATTACAACGGGGGTGCTCGCCTAGCAGCACTAGTTCTATGTTGTAGCGGTACGCTTAAACAGGTCGGCGCTATATCGAAACGGGGAAGCCAGCACTTCTCGTCGTCTTCTTCTCTTCCACCAGCACCATGCCCACTGCCCACTGCCTTCAGTACAATCACTCCCCACCGAAAGTGTAGCCATCCTGGCAACCTAAGAACAAGAGAACACAGAGGGGACATGGCACTGCTTGAGCTGAGCGACGTGGACAATTTTCTGGCCGCGACGACGCTGGTCAGAAGGCGTTTCGATTGGCTCGATGAGGTAGTTGACCGCGGATGTTCAAGTATCCAATAAGGACCGTGGTACTTGGAGAGCAGCTTGGAGGAAAGGCCTGGAGGAGTAGAGGGCACCCACATTAAGACCAGCGAGCCAGGAGCAAAGCACGTAGCCGTAGTGGATGAATCGTGGCGAAGCTTTTGGCGACACTGGTCCTGGGATGTGAAGGAACGAGCGAGCTGGCGAAATTCTTCTGCGTAAGCAGCCGCTCTAGAAACAGTCGTACACGCCAAAGCATCTGGCCGGTACCGTAGAATCGTGTCCATAGTGCATGAAGGTTCGTGTTCATAAAGCAGACAGAAAGGGGAGAACCCAGTGGTGCTTTACGTGGCGGTATTGTAAGCGTAGCTGACCAAAGGTAGAGTGGGATCCCAATTCGAGTGGTCAGGTGAAACACAAATGGCCAACATGTCGCCAAGGGTGCGGTTGCAACGTTCTGTCATCCCATTAGTCTGAGGATGATATACTGTGGTAGTGCGGTGAATGATGCGACACTCCTTTAGCAACGCTGAAAGGACGTCGGAGAGGAAAACGCGACCGCGGTCGCTCAGTAATTTTCGAGGTGCTCCATGGCGTAAAATCAGGTTTTGAAGGAAAAAACTGGCGACGTCTTTTGCTGTGGCAGATGCTAGCGCTGAAGTTTCAGCGCTAGCATCTGAGGTGGTCGATAGCAACAATAACCCAGCGGTTGCCGCTTGGAGTGTTGGGAAGCAGACCGTATAAATCAATGCCGACACGGTCGAACGCGCGCGCAGGGCATGGTAAAGGTTGCAAGGGGCCGGTGTAGTTGGCATATGTGGTATGACCGGACATATTGGCGAAGAAAACGGTAATACCCCGCCAGTAGCGCCGAAGCTGGAGGTGAGAGTATGTCTTTGATACACCAGCGTGGCCGCATTGTTGGTCGTCGTGGAGCGTGGCACAGATGTCGGAGCAGAGGTGTCGGGGTATAACAAGCAACCACTTGCTCGAATTTTAGTTGGTGCGGTACAGCAGGTTATCCCGAATGATGAAGTGCGCGGCTTGACGACGGAGCGTCCGAGAGATAGGCGCTAGCGACTGGCTAGACAGGAAGTCAATAAGCAAAAAGATCCATGGGTCCTTGCGCTGCTCTGATGGCAGGTCGGAAATGTTGAGGGCGAAGGCACCACAGGAGGAAATAGACGAGTGCACAGGACCATAGGGCAGTGGTGAGCGGGATAGAGCTTTTGCGTCTGAATGCTTTCGGCCTGAGCGATAAACAACGCGGATGTCGTACTCTTGTAGGCGCAGTGCCCAACGGGCAAGCCGACCAGTTGGATCTTTTAGTGAAGATAACCAGCTTAGGGCATGATGGTCGGTCACGATGTCAAATGGACGTCCGTACACATAAGGACGAAATTTTCCGATAGCCCAAGTGATAGCCAGACATTCCTTCTCAGTAACCGAGTAGTTCGCCTCGGCTTTGGTAAGGATGCGGCTGGCATAAGCAACGACGTACTCTTCGAAGCCATCCTTGCGTTGTGCAAGAACAGCACCGAGCCCGACACCACTAGCGTCTGTATGGATCTCAGTTGGAGCAGAGAGATCGAAGTGTCGGAGTACTGGAGGCAACGCGAGAACGCGTCGCAGTTCTTGGAATGCGTCGTCACACGCCGGGGACCAGGCTGATAGGTCAGAACTGCCGGTGAGAAGCTGCGTCAAGGGGGCGATGATAGAGGCAAAGTTACGGACGAAGCGTAGGAAATATGAGCACAGAACGATGAAGCTGAGGAGCTCTTTCATGGTGGTTGGTTTAGGGAACTCGGATACGGCGCTAAGTTTCATGGGGTCCGGGAGGATACCGTCTTTTGAAACTACATGGTCGAGAATAGTAAGTGTGCGAGCGCCGAAGTGGCATTTCTTCGAATTTAGTTGCAGTCCTGCAGTGAAGAGGCACGCAAGTAATTGCTCGATGCGGCTGAGGTGCCACGCAAGGTCGGTGGAAAAAACCACAATGTCATTTAAATAACAGAGGCACGTTTTCCACTTCAGCCCTCGAAGAATGGTGTCCATCATTCGCTCGAAACTGGCAGACGCGTTGCAGAGGCCGAACAGCATGACGGTAAATTCATACAGCCCATCAGGTGTAACGAAGGCTGTCTTTTGGCGATCGACCTCTGCCATTGGCACTTGCCAGTACCCGGAGCGCAGATCCAGCGAGGAAAAGAATTCCACTCCCTGCAGACAGTCCAAGGCATCGTCGATGCACGGCAGAGGATAGACAACTTTGCGCGTTATTCGGTTAAGTCGGCGATAATCGACGCAGAACCGAATGAAGCCATCTTTTTTTTTTAAGGAGGACAACCGGAGATTCCCAGGGACTGTTAGAGGGCTGGATGATGCCACGCTCCAGCATGTCGTCAACGTGCTGGTCGATCATACGGCGTTCAGGAGCCGACAGACGATACGGACACTGGCGCAATGGTCTTTGTTGACCGGTGTCGACACGGTGAACGACTGCGGACGCTCGGCCCGAGAATGGTTGATGAATGTCATATGAGGAACGAAAACGATGGAGGCGCTTGATGATTTCTGTGTGCTGCGCAGCCGTGAGTTCTGCGTCGACGGCACGAGCGAAGACGTCTACAGTGGCATCGGTCACGGCGGCAGGAGTGACAGCACAAATCGGAAGTGATGCCATATCACCGAACATGGTGGCCGGCAGAACGCAATCGAAAGATTCAGAGATACCCAGGTACTTGCCGCGGAGTAGGGATGATGGGCAGGCGGACGGATTGCACACGTGAAGGGCAGCAGAACCGTCGCAAAAAGTGACGAGAGCAAACGGAAGCAGAAAGTTCCGGCGGCGAGCGCAAGTGGCCGACGGCGTAAACAGGACGGATGAGTTCGCAGCAGAGTTACATGACACAGGAACCAGAGCGGTGGAGAAAGGTGCGATATCGATGTCAGAGGCGGCAACAACCTTAGAAGAAGAATGGTGGTCAGGGTCGAAGCATGGCACTGATAACGTAAGTTCGGTACGAGCGCAGTCGATAAGAGCTTCATTTACAGGTAGGGAATTCCACCCAAGAATAACGTCGTGTGCGGAACGAGATAGGACGACAGATTTGACAACATACGTAACGCTTTGAATGACAACCCGGGCTGTGCACGACCTGAAGGCTGAATGCGATGCGAGGCTGCCGTACGCAGAGAAAGAGAGGTAAGGGGAATCGTCACTTTGTTCAAACTGCGGCAGAGTTTCTCACTAATAATAGAAACGGCGGCTCCGGTGTCGATGAGTGCGTGTACGATGACGCCGTCTACGGACAGTTCAATTTCGTTCGCCGGTGCAGAATGAGGCCTTGAAATGTTCGACGTAAACGCAGCTCTTGCCTCGGGAACTGCGACTATTCGTTTTCCTCTCGGGTTGAGCTGGGTCGGCGAACCATAGGGGAAATGGATCGGCGACGTGGGGAAGGCGACCGGCGTGAATCGAAGGGGAGGCGACTGTAAGATGAGTCCGGAGGAAGCTGACATGGGTCCTGACGCGGAAGTCGAGCAGGCCTGTAGCTTGAGGTGCCCCCACTGTCAGGTAAACGTGGGCTGCGACGGCGGCAGAATCGTGCTACGTGGCCCGGAAAATGGAAGAAATAGCATATTGGCCGGTTGTCAGGTGTACGCCACGGGTTGATGACAGGGGCTCCAGCGGCCGAGTTGGGACGACAATCGGGCGTGAAGGTGGCGGTGGCACATGGAAGGTGCCAGTGGCCCGGTAGGCATCAGGAGCCGGACGAGCGTAAGGCCGGGCGACAACTTCAGCGTAAGTTAGCGGTCCAGCTGCAGGCTACGGAGGAGGGGCAGATGCCAGCGCCGCGGCAACTTGCGTCTTGATGACGTGACGAAGCGAAGGAGCAAAGGTTGTCGACGGCTCGTGTGTGCTGTTCGCCAGAGAGAGTTGGCGTGCGACTTCTTGACGGATTAACTGCTTTATCTCTGGCATTAAAGCAGAGATGTCGGCAGCGGAGATAGATCCGACGGAGATAGATCCGCCGAGTCCTGCTGAGCAGCGCGTGTTGATGCACGCTGCTTGCGCAGCTCGTCGTGCTGCTGACAAAGCTGTACAACCTCGGCAATCATCCGGGGACTCTTCGCGACGAGCATCTGGAAGGCATGGTCATCGATGCCTTTCATGACGTGCTTAATCTTATCACCTTCGTCCATAGATGAGTTGACGCGCTTGCAGAGCGGGAGAACGTCAATATAACTAGTGAAGGTATCGTCCTGGCGTTGAGCTCGACAACGCAAGCGCTGTTCAACGCGAAGCCGGAGAACGGGGGGACGGCCGACGACCTCTGCCAAAGTTGCCGTGAAAGCCGACCAGGTGGTAAAATTGGCTTCATGATTGCGGAACCATAGGTTTGCCACGTCAGTCAAATAAAAGATGACATTTGTGAGCTTGGCGCGGTCATCGGACTTATTATAGGCGCTTACACGGTCATATTCGGCGAGCCAGTCTTCCACGTCATGGTTGTCTGTGCCGCTAAATATAGCGTCATCCGGCAATGCGGATGACGCTAGAGCAGACGATGGCCGGGGGCACAGGAGCAGCAGCCTGGGACGGTCCCGGTCCATCCATTGCAGTAGCTGGTGGTAGCGTCCAACTGCGGATTTCCAAAATGTCGAAGAGAAACCCAGCAGCTCCACCAAATACAACGGGGAAGTACAACGGGGAATACAACGGGAATCGAGGCATCTTGAATTGTGTGGTCAACGAATTATATGGCGAACCTGTAATCGCTGAAGAACGGCCATTTTCTCACATACCAGTGCCTCTGACAAGCTGAAATTGTGCAGCCGTCTCCCCGTTTAGCGCGAAACAAGAACTGGGAAACCAAACAGCACGCTCAACGCGACAACTGTGCTTTGAAAAGGTGAAAGTGCGAAGGCGGCCAGAGCACGTAAACTTGCCGGAAGCTACAGGAGGCAGGAGATTCCGCGCACGTATTTCCAATTTGCCAAGGTCGGTGAGGGTAACTGCACAAATGAATAATAAATAAATATATATATATATATATATATATATATGTGTGTTGAGAAGAGGTTTATTGGCGGCTCCTAAGGCAAAAGCGCAGCGACCGGGAACGGCGAGACAGCCCGAAGCACTGTCCAAAAAAGGCGACAGTAATCAACAGCGCGAGCGGAGCCGAGCCGCGCGTTGGCGATGTGTCTGTGCCGCGAGGCGCGTCTTCTTCTTCACAGTCTCCCCCCGGACAAAAAGAGCCATCCTGGCGCCTTAAGAATCAGGAGGCAGAGGGTCGTGGTAGGGCTTGAGACGCGAGACGTGGACAATGTCACGTCCACGCCGGCGCAAGTCTTCAGGTTGTGACAGTGGCTCAATTAGAAAATTCACCGGAGATGTTTGCTCCAAGACTCGGTAAGGCCCTTCGAATTTTGGGACGAGTTTCGAGGAAAGCCCCGGAGTCTGGAAAGGCACAGACAACCACACAAGAACGCCTGGAGCGTAGGTGGTGTTCGGAAGCGTGTCGGTGCGGTTTTCTTTCTGGCGCTGCTGTTGCTCGGCCGTAAAGGAGCGCGCTAGCTGGCGGCATTCCTCGGCCTGTCGGGCGACGTCGGACACAGATAGACACTCGGAGACGTCAGAACGGTATGGAAGGAGCGTGTCGATGGTATGCGTAGGCTGGCGGCCATACAGGAGGAAGAAAGGTGAAAATCCCGTAGTGGCCTGGATCGCGGTGTTGTACGCGAACGTGATGAATGGAAGGATGCGGTCCCAGTTACCATGATCAGATGCCACGTACATCGACAGCATGTCACCAAGTGTGCGGTTAAATCACTCGGCGAGTCCGTTAGTCTGGGGATGGTATGCCGTGCTTGTCCGATGAATAATACGGCATTCCGAGAGCAAGCTTTTGACGACTTCGGAGAGGAAGGCGCGACCTCGATCGCTGAGGAGTTCTCGAGGTGCGCCGTGTCGAAGCACGAAGCGATGTAGAACGAAAAAGGCTACATCCCGTGCCGTAGCACTTGGTAAAGCAGCAGTTTCGGCGTAGCATGTCAAGTGGTCAACAGCAACTACGATCCACCGATTGCCGTCTGGCGTCATAGGAAGCGGGCCGTATAGGTCGATGCCGACGCGATCAAAGGGCGTGGCAGGGCACGGGAGCGGCTGCAAGGCACCAGACGGGCGTAAAGGCGGCGATTTGCGGCGTTGACAGTCAAGACAGCACCGAACAAACTTTTGTACAAAATTGTACATGCCGCGCCAGTAGTAGCGGTGGCGAATTCGTTCGTACGTCTTGAAGACTCCGGCGTGGCCACACTGTGGATCGTTGTGGAAAGCGGCACATATTTGTGACCTTAAGCTGCGGGGAATCACCCGAAGCCACCGACGGCCTTCAGGAGAGTAATTGCGTCGGTGGAGCAGCTGGTCACGAATGGCAAAATGAACTGCTTGGCGTCGGAGGGTTCGGGATACAGGGACGGTCGATGATCCAGAAAGATAGTCGAAAAGAGAAGCGATCCACGGGTCACGACGTTGTGCAGTGGCAAAGGAGTCCATGTCGAGAGATGAGATGGAGTGTGCGGAAGTTGTTCCGCAGGCCGAGTCTGGAGGTAAAGGTGAACGAGACAGGGCGTCGGCGTCGGAGTGTGTTCGCCCACTGCGGTATACGACGCGAATATCGTACTCCTGGATGCGTAATGCCCAACGAGCTAGGCGGCCAGTGGGATCTTTCAAGTTGGCAAGCCAACAAAGCGCGTGGTGATCTGTGACCAAGTCGAATGGGCGCCCGTACAGGTATGGTCGGAACTTGCCAAGAGCCCATACTAAGGCCAAGCACTCTTTTTCGGTCACGCTGTAATTGGCCTCAGGCTTCGTCAGCGTGCGACTCGCATAGGCGACTACGTATTCGGGGTAGCCTGGCTTTCGTTGGGCGAGGACAGCGCCGAGACCGACCCCGCTGGCATCTGTGTGTACCTCAGTTGCAGCCGACGGATAGAAATGGCGAAGAATAGGTGGGGAGGTGAGAAGACGACGCAGCGTAGCGAAGGCGGAGTCACATGCAGGGGACCAGGAGGAGAGGGTGGTGTCACCGCGCAGAAGCTGAGTCAATGGCGCCATGATCGATGCGAAATTCCGAACAAAGCGCCGGAAATATGAGCATAGGCCCACAAAGCTTCGAAGTTCTTTGATGGTCTGAGGCTTCGGAAACTCAGCGACTGCTCGAAGTTTTGCAGGATCGGGTAGAACGCCGTGCTTGGACACAACGTGGCCTAAAATGGTGAGCTCTCGCGCGGCGACGCGGCACTTCTTGAGGTTGAGTTGGAGGCCAGCGTTCGTTAGACAGGTCAAAACAAGTCTGAGGCGGAGCAGGTGAGTCGGAAAATCAGGCGAGAAAACCACGACATCGTCGAGGTAACACAGACATATGGACCACTTAAGGCCACGCAGCGTGTTGTCCATGAGTCGTTCAAAGGTGGCAGGGGCGTTACAAAGCCCGAACGGCATTACGTTAAATTCATATAAGCCGTCTGGCGTAATGAATGCGGTTTTCTGGCGATCGGCTGCAGCCATCGGTACCTGCCAGTACCCCGAACGCAAGTCAAGGGACGAGAAGAATTCTGCTCCCTGAAGACTGTCGAGGGCGTCGTCGATGCGCGGCAAAGGATAGACGTATTTGCGCGTTACCTTATTTAGCCGACGGTAGTCGACGCAAAAGCGAATAGACCCGTCCTTCTTGCGAACGAGAACGACAGGCGATGCCCAGGGACTGTGCGAAGGTTGAATAACGTCACGGCGCAGCATATCTTCGACTTGGGTGGTAATGACACGACGCTCTTCGGCCGAGACGCGGTAGGGTCGTTGACGTAACGGCTGATGTGAACCGGTGTCAATGTAGTGCTGCACTTCCGACGTGCGGCCCAAGTGAGGTTGTGAAACGTCGAATGAACTTCTAAAGTGGTGCAGGAGATCAAGAAGGTCGGCGCGTTCGGCAGGTGTGAGGGTATCGGCGATGGCACTCGAGAATGCATCCTTGGACGTCTCTTCAAGCGCGGAAATCGAAGATAACTGGCCGGAGTCGACATCAAAAGAGTCTCCGGGGACGTCAACCAAAGACGAAGAGTCGAGGAGTTCCACGATGCCAAGGCATTCACCAACGAGCAATGTAATAGGCGCACAGAGGGGATTGCAAAAGTATATATTGCTACAGCCGCCAGCCATGTCAAGTGTTGCGAAGGGTAGTCGGAGAGATTTACGGCTCATGAAGACGTCGGAAGGTGTGAAGAGGACCGTTGCATCAGTGATGGCATCGCAAGAGACGGGTACGAGAGCGAAGGAGCCAGGTGGAATATCTGTGTCCTCGCGCACGGTAAGTTTAGAAGGGCGGTCACAATCTTCGTGCAAGGGTGCGTCACAAGGGGAAAATTCAACTTCGGCGCGTGCGCAGTCGATCACCGCTTTATGACGGGATAAGAAGTCCCATCCGAGGATGACGTCATGCGAGCAGGTGGGAAGAACAATGCACTCGACTATGTAAACAATGCCGTGAATAAGCACACGTACAGTACAGGCTGCGTGCGGAGTGACGTGCTGAGCGCTTGCCGTACGAAGCGACAGTCCAGAAAGCGGCGTGGTCACCTTGCGCAGCGAACGGCACAGTTTGGCGGCTATCACAGAAACGGCTGCGCCGGTATCTACAAGAGCCAATGCAGGAACGCCTTCTACACAAATTTCAACCACGTTAGTAGGACAGGCGCGAGGACTTAGACAGTTCGAATGGGGCGCAGTTCTTGCCTCGTGAACTGCGACGTTCAGTTTTCCTGGTCAGGTGGTGCGGGTCGCCGACGCATTGGGGAGAGCGAGCGTCGGCGAGGGGAGGGCGAGCGACGCGAAGGAAATTCTGGAAGGTCAGCACGAGCATACGGTTGGGGGGAAGGAGTGGCGTATTGGCGAAAGGGCTGGCTGCCGTACTGGAACGGCCGAGAGGCGTCGCCGAACGCTTGAGGGCGACGTCGGCAATATCGGGCGACGTGTCCAGGAGTGCAGCAAGAATAGCAGATGGGACGATTATCAGGCGTCCTCCAACGATTAGCTCTCGGTGCGGTCCAAGATGCAGCATGGGCTTCCGGTGGCACCGGTTGGGAATGGGTCGCGAAAGACGCAGGCGGAGGCCTGCGTACTGCCTGCGCGTACGTAAGAGGCGCGGCCACAGGCAGGACTGGCTGCGCATAGGTGGGAGGAGTCGCGACAGGCTGCACTGCCAGAGCAGAGTTGAGATTCGTGGCTGCAGGCGGCTGATGGTGTGCGGAAGGGACAACTTGAGCGACCTCTTCGGAGATGAGAGTGCGGAGCGTGTTTGGAAGACGGGAGGTGGGCTCCTGAGTGAAGGGGACTAAAGAAAGTTGGCGGGCAACTTCCTCACGCACGAAGTCCTTGACCCGTTGAAGTAATGAGCATGGGTCGTACATGCTGTCAAGGCTTGCCACTAAGTCGTCGCTGCCCAGAGCACGCCGAGTCGAAGCGCGTTGCTTCCGTAACTCATCATAACTTTGGCATAGGCTGACGACTTCGGACACAGAGCGCGGATTCCTGGCTAGAAGCATCTGGAAAGCGCCGTCATCGATGCCCTTTAGTATATGGTGAATTCGCTCAGCTTCGGGCATTGCCGCGTTGACTCGTTTACACAGGTCCACGACGTCTTCAATGTAGCTCGTGAATGTTTCTGCCGTCTGCTGTGCTCGGGCGCGCAAGCGTTGTTCAGCGCGCAGTTTGCGAACAGCGGGTCGGCCGAACACTTCTGTAAAGGTTGTCTTGAAGATTGACCAAGTGGGTAAGTCACTTTCGTGGTTGTGAAACCAGAGTTGGGCAACACCAGCCAGATAAAAGATGACATGGGTTAACTTCGCTGGATCATCCCACTTGTTGTGCGCGCTCACCCGTTCATATGACGCCAACCAGTCCTCTACGTCTTCGTCGTCTGCACCGCTGAAGATCTTGGGGTCGCGCTGTCGTGCAACGCCGGTGCAAGTGACGGACTGTGGCGTCGGCGCCGTTTGGGATGAGCTGTCGGTCATGGCGGGCGATAGCGTTCTTGATCGCAGCTCCAGGGTTACAAGCGACGGGGTTTGAGTCCCAGCACCTCCACCAATTGAGAAGAGGTTTATTGGCGGTTCCTAAGGCAAAAGCGCAGCGACCGGGAACGGCGAGACAGCCCGAAGCACTGTCCAAAAAAGGCGACAGTAAACAACAGCGCGAGCGGAGCCGAGCCGCGCGTTGGCGATGTGTCTGTGCCGCGAGGCGCGTCTTCTTCTTCAAAATGTATATATATATTACAACGGGGGTGTACGCCTAGCAGCACTAGTTCTATGTTGTAGCGGTAGGCTTAAACAGGTCGGCGCTATATCGAAACGGGGAAGCCAGCACTTCTCGTCTTCTTCACTTGCACCAGCACCATGCCCACTGCCCAGTACCTTCAGTACAATCACTCCCCACCGAGAGAGTAGCCATCCTGGCGACCTAAGAAGAAGACAACTATATATATATATATATATATATATATATTGGCATTGTTCGTCAGAAAAAAATTCACCGATCATTACGATGGTTAGTCATGCGAAATTTGAGTGCAGGTCTATACGTGCTTTCATTTCGCGATATCTTGGCTGGAGCGGACAATCTATCTGATACGGCACATTGCTAATGGAGCGAAGTGTGGCGTGACTGCCTAGCTAATCGAGAGCTCGCGAGAGGCAGAGCGTGGGTGACGCGTGAGCACGATTCACAATAGCCGCCTCATGCAGCGCTTTGTTTCTGTACAATGCCACAACTCTGTGAACTTGTATATACGCATCTCTTCCTCATTCCATCATCATAATTCATCGGGCCTTTTCGTCCCCGTCCCTTTTCTACAGTGTAGCGTTGGAGGCCAGAGCTAGTTAGGGGTCAGGCCGACCTCTCTGCCTTTCTGTAAATAAATCTCTCTCTCTCTCTCTCTTGTTTCTATACAGACGACGCCCGCTACTCTGGCGCCGTCTCGCAGCCATAATCGCCCCAAAGCCCGTCCTGGCCGCACAACACTTTTCTTCTCACGCTTTCGCCATAACCTCCTCCTCCACTTTCATCCTTGTGCTCTCTTCGCTATCGCCGTCTTTCATCTCCCGCTGCACTCCGCGTTGCCTTTCATCTTTCGCTGTGCTCGTTCACTCCATTACGATTGACAACGGGGACGCTTGCCGCAGCAACGGGCGCCGAAGAACTGCCCTCTAATAGGGAAACAGTTAAGTGCACCTAGGTTAATTGCAGGCACTTCAGGGTTCAGGGCCGGCAATCAAACCCGCGGACCTGCCATGGTATCTTGCTCATGTCTCGGAAACCATCCCACAAGAACATGGGCGTTCTTTCGCCACTTCCACTCGCGGGTCAAGTGTCTACAAAGCGCTGCCTGAATAGAATTTGGTTCCTTAAGGTTAGCTTTGCAACAGTACGTTAGCACTACACGGTGAAGCCTGTGCGATTTATTGCGGTGAACCACACAGAAAGTGGAAAGATTGGATTGTGGGGTTTTACGTGCCAAAACCACTTTCTGATTATGAGGCACGCCGTAGTGGGGGACTCCGGAAATTTCGACCACCAGGGGTTCTTTAACGTGCACCTAAATCTAAGTACACGGGTGTTTTCGCATTTCGCCCCCATCGAAATGCGGCCGCCGTGGCCGGGATTCGATCCCGCGACCTCGTGCTCAGCAGCCTAACACCATAGCCACTGAGCAACCACGGCGGGTAGAAAGTGGAAAGAGGCTACTGTATTACAAAATGTGTACACCTTAATTATACATGCGCACACCAGCGTCTTCTGTCGTGTTACCCGTATCCGGACGCCCAAGAATTGTACTGGCAGGCGTTTAGAGGTATTCTGTACGTAGCTGTGGCAATTTAGGCTCTTGCTCAGCCCACATGGCGAGCCCGCATGAAGCCGTAATCGGGCCCAGTAGGCATTCCTCAATTATGCATGCGCGCACGCACCGTCTCTCGTCACAGTACGAGCACAGACACACCTAGCAGTGGCGTAGCCAGAAATTTCGTTCCGGAAGGGGGGGGGGGGGGCGGGGCGGGGGGGGGCTCCCGTTGCACCTCGGCCTCCTCCTTCTGGAATTTGTCGGGGGACCAAATACATGAATAATCACTGCATTGCCATTGCCAAAGACGCTGGAGACGAATTCTTGAACGATACGCATTGCCACGACAACTAGAATATGTGTTTCTTCATAAAAGAATATACTCGTATGTCGCAAAAATTGTGTCCGAGAAATCTCGTGTCAATACTTCCATGTTTTCTGCATATTTATTAAGAAAATATCACACGAAGTTTAGAACTATATCAGTTTGAAAATAGCAAAGCAGTGCATGCCGTTGATATGAAAAATGTAAAGGCCATGAAATGAACAAGTTGAGGACAAATATTTTAATGAAACTTCGTCATTCAAAAAGCTTGTTTACATTTTTGTACATATGCAACGGCCAGGGGAAAATCTCAGTGACACAGTCTTTTGTTATACTGTATTATAATGTATGTAATACTGTACGATTGGCATTCTTGCCACCGGTTACCGCAGGAGACTTGCACAGCATCTTATTTAGCTTTAGATCTAATAAACCACCTGGTAAAGAAGGTATCTCCATACATAACATCCAACGTAATTTTTCTGTGCTCGAATCCGTCCTTCTCTTCATTATTAATGGGTATATGGATCATTGCGTTATTACCGACGACTTAAAAGTGGCTGTGGTTAAGCCGCTCTATAAGAGTGGTTCTCATAGCAAATTAGAGAACTACAGACCGATTTCCATTCTGCCTGCAATCAGTCAAATAATTGAAAAAGACCTGTTCGTAACGATGACCAATTTTCTTAATAAAGATAATGTTCTGTCACAAACAGTTTGGTTTCATCCAGGGAAGAAGCACTATTTCCCTACTAGAAGAATTTACCGACACTGTCTGTTCAGCTTTTGATAATAACGAATTCGTATGTGCTCTTTTTTAGATGCAAGTAAGGCTTCCGATTCCGTTATTCACACATTACTTCTTGATAAGCTAGAAATAATTGGCTTCAGGGGCCCATTTATAAAGTTATTGTCTAGTTATTTTAGCAATCGCTCTCAGGTTGTGCGCATGGGTGACTATTCCCGTAGACAAATAATGTTAAAATCGGGTGTTCCCCAGGGGTCTGTTTTATTTCCACTTTTATTTAACCTGTACGTCAATGATTTGCCTCGATTTGTATCAAAATGCCGCATATTCCAGTACGCCGACGACACTGTCCTTCTGTCAACTCGTGCATCATTTAATACATGCGTTTATAACCTTCAAGCAGATGCCACGTCTGTAATGGATTGGTGTACAAGTAATGGAATTGGAATTAGTAGACAAAAGACTCAACTAGTTTGCCTTCATAATCCCCATAAAAAAATTGATCGTCCTGTGCCATTTTTTGTTCACGACTCTAACTGTATAAACTGCAAATGCATACCATTAGAGTTCGCAACTAATGTAAAATGTTTAGGCAGCATGATTGATTGTGATATAACATGGAACACTCATTTTACAGGTATTAGCAAAAAGCTACGTACAGTATCCTGTCTTCTGTATAACTCTAGATATCTGTTCCCGTTTTCTCTCCGGAAAGTCATTGTTGACGCACTTGTGTACAGCTATCTTAGATACGGAATTACCATATTTTGTCACTCTTCATTTACAAGGTGCGGAAAATTGAATTCTATTCTGAAATCTGTTCTTCTATATATTGCATGCAATGAGACCATTCCCCCTAATAATAATCTATTTTCCTTTTTGCAGTTACCCTGATTTGAAGCATTGTTTTTTCAAACTGTGGTGATAAAACATTTTTGGGACAGTGATTTTCTTTTTCCATTGATTCCTGCCAGACCGCTGAGACACCATAATACGTTCACTAACCCGCGGTGTTATACCCGTTTTGGTCGTTCTACCAGAAAATATTATGTTCCTAACATTTTTGATTCTTTACCCACTGAACTGTATTCTAGCTTATCAAAACGGACACTCAAGCTGTACCTCAAAACCAATTATTCTTCTGTTTAGTTGTCATTAGAGCCCGTGCTATAGCTTCGATTAGTTTCGTTTGGTCTAGATTGCTGTGTATCCTTGTTTGTTTCACTTTACATCTTTTTTAGCTTGCGTTTGCTCGTAGCTTACGTTCTGTTTGGGGTACTTTGCTTTTGTGTTGTAACCTCCTTTTTTGTTGTAGTTTGCTTTTGTTTTGTAAATTGCTTCAATTTATAGCTTGCTAACCTTGCTTTATTTATTTTGTTTTTTTACTGCTTGTCGCTGACTGCCGGGTACAGCCCGAGATGCCTCCATGGCTTGGGCTGACCGGTTTCTTGAGTGTGTAATATTTTCATGAAATAAAAGATATTATTATTATTATTATTATTATTATTATTATTATTATTATACTTCTCAGGTACAAAGATGCTGAGTTGTTCTGCCTAACAGGGGATTTGAACATTGATATCTTGAGCTCAAACAAAATTTCTATTTCAGATTACCTATCCTCACTTTCAGCCTATGGAATAGAAAACACAATCACTGCCCCCACGCGTGAAGATTTCTTGTGCGGTCGTCAAGTTAAGTCATGTCTTGACCACATTGCTGTTCGTGCGCCGAATCACACCTTGACCTCATGTGTCATTTCTCAGCGACTGGCTGATCATTATTTAACCGCCTGTCGTTTTTCTCCTCAGTCTGGAACTGTTTCATCAAGTTTCAGTGATGTTAATAAGATACCCGTGTTAATAACAGATGAAAGAAAGTTGGATGCATTAGTGGCATCTTTTCACTGGACAAGTTTAATTGCGGACGATTCAGCAGAGGTGGTTTACTTAAAGATGTGCCGTAAACTAGATGAGCTCAAAAATACTTGTACGCGACAAATTACGCGTAAAAAAAGGCGGAATCATGATTGGCTTAGTCCTGAAATTTTACGGGCCATCGCGAACAGAGACTGGCTTTGGAGACGTTCCAAGCAGGCTCCTAAAAACGCAGACCTTCGCTCAGATTACAGAGCCGCCAGAAACAAAGTTGTAGCACTTATGCGATCAGCTCGACGCCTGTAC